>NW_012267223.1:15077994-15104055 GCF_000151885.1 Dipodomys ordii | reverse complement strand
TCACTAGTTACCAATTGCCAGGACTTGTCTGAGTCCTAAGTCTATTTGACTGCTTAATTTATCCAGCCATGTCTATCACCCTTGCTTGTTTGCTCTTGTGTTTAGTCTTTCAGACTTCACTCACTTCTCAAGCTAGTTGAGTCAATACTATTATTATTCCACCTCCTCCTTCAATGGGGTTAGTTTATAAGTTGTAATACTGACGGATTCTATTACCACCTCACATTCCGTCCAGGGGTTATCCTAAACTCCTATTTTGTTTCTTAATTTCATTTTCATTGGCATTTATTGTCTCATTCAAATATATCAGGTTGTGTACTGAGAATGAGAATGGACTGGGTTGGAAATGGGACTGGAAATCTGAAGTTAGTTTCCCACTTGGGAATCATTACTATGTGGATAAGGATTAGTAATGGAGAAAGATGTAAACGCTAATATAGCATAATGATTTTAACTCAAGGACAAATAACAGGTGCTTGAGATATAAGAATTGTATAGATATTTACTCATGAGATTTGGAAGAATTAGTGGCTCATGAAAGACATGTCAGTGTGTTATCCCATGCCCCATATGAGTCATAGCAATATTCATTTACCTTTATAGAAAGAAGACAATTCATTTTTTCCTCCCTTCACAACAACTTAAAATAATGAGCCATAGATTAAGTTTAAGAACCACAGTGAGTTGCATTGGAGCATAAGCAAAGTCACACTAACAGGGGTATAACGAATATCATTTCAAAGCATATGAGGCTGTATCAAGCAGGGTTCCCCAGTCTAGGAAAGAGAAAGATGGCTAGACTGTTACAGACCGAGTACTGCCAAAGAGGAGATAGCAGCAGAAGGTAATGAGGAATGAAGAGATGGAATGAGGTAGGGACAAACTCATTGAGACAAGTAGCAGGAGATGGGTTCTCCAATGGCCAGGAGATGCAGGAAATGAAGCCAGAAAGATTCTATTTTAATGCATTATGAAGTGGTTGAGAAGAGTCTGGCTTAGTGAAAGAGTTGAAACCGTACATTAGTGACTGTGAAATTAATTATAGCTAATTCAAGTATACTTTATAAAATAAGTTACAGGGGCACGAGGCGGGTATAAGAAAGAAGACCATGAACGAGTTCTAGGCTACCTTGAGCATAGGGACTGGTGAAAGCTTCCTCCCAGACAAGACCTAAAAAAAAAGTTTGATTATAGCTCAAGTAGTAGAACATTTTCTTGGCATGTAGAATATCATGAGTTCAATCCCCAACACATAATAATAATAATAATAATATAAACAAAAATAATTAAAAAATAAGAATCATAGGTTAAAATTCAAGTATAATCTGAGTAATTGGTGTATGATTAATAGTACCTATACATACTTCTTGATCTTAGTTTCAGACAGACATAAATACATCAGTCATTTACATGCTGATGTGTTTCAACCTGCAAGGTCTGCAATGTATTAACCTTTGAGTCTCCTTGAGTTCTGCTAAGTTGGTGTAAAATGACTTGAAAGAATATGCCATAATTGAGCAAAGGGAAATGTCAGCTAAATATGGCCTAACCTGAAAATAACTGAATTATTGTTTAGAAAAAACAGTAATAAATAAATAAATGGCTTTAAAAAATATATATTAAAAATTAAGGAAGCTAGTGAAAAGAAAATCCATCAAAAAAGTTTAAAAATCTTTCAAATGTCTCACTAATCTTTCTAAAATGTGTACCATCCTAGTTACATTTATGCCTTAACATGTATGGAATTATTTGTTTATTTATATTAATTTAAAACTCATGAACTGGTTCCTTTCCTTCTTCCATCTCTTCTTGAGTTAAATATAATACCTAGCAGACCATCTCTCATTCATATATTTATGTTTACCATTTTGTTTGTTTGGCAGTATCTGGGGTTGAATTTAAGGTCTTATACTTCTTAAGGAAATACTCTACCACTTCAACTATGCTACCAGCCCATCATTAATTCTTTATTGATAATAATTGTGATGAGGATAGAGCAATTTAAAATGCTAGCTTTCCTAATAATGGTTACTTAGATATGTGTGAAACCTTTAAGCAGTAAACATTAATGCACGGCCTACACATTAAATTTTAAACAGCACTTTTACGAGCCTTAACTTACCCTTTAAGGATTTGATATAACCTTAGAAAACACTAAAGGAAGCTGCAAACTTTCCTAATGCAATTGGAAACCACTGGCACATCTGCCTTTATAATCTTTGTTTTGTGATGCTGGTGGTAGAACCTGGTCCCTCTCACAGCTTATGTAAACTGAGAATGATTTTATAAAACATTTAAATATGGACTTTAATGAATCTCTAGTGTTTTCAGATTCTCAATTAATTTGTAAATGTGGTAATCATGCTCACTGACAAGCCATATTGTAAACTGTTTACTGACTAAAATCCATTAGTTCTTTTTCATGTAAGCATGTTGCAATGCTAATTGTATTACCGATTAAACAGTCGACACTGCTAATATTAGGAGGAAAGACATTATTTATTTTATCTTCACATTTTAAACAAGAATGGATGTTTCTCAGATACAATATACGTCACTGAGCTTAACAAATTTAGTTCAGGTGGAACATTTTTACAAGAAAAAAAAACTAGAACCAGAAATTATTAGAATGGGAGTAGAAGAAAGGGACAAATCAAAAGGTTGTGCAATAAGATTGGATATGGCATACGGTTATTTTCTACTATTGTGTTTAAAGTATAGAACCTGCATCATTGATTAAGAATTCTGAAAGTACTTTTCTTCGTTTAAGAAAACGGAGTACTGTTTCATGCTTTAAAAGACTTCTGGCTGAAGAAGATGTGGATGCCACATCCTATTGAAATTTAAGAAAAGTGTGTTGCACTTATTCAGAAACTAGTTCTGGAAAATAGTTATCAGTGGTGCAGACATTTAAAAAGTTAAAGTATTTAGCAGGTGCATTTAGATATGTTTTGGACTTGACAATTTAGAAAGTTATTGGAATGGGTGACAAAAGCTGTGAAACTCTATTGTATACACCTTGCACATTATAAGTATGGATGAAATGAATGGCCATATGTACAACTATTGGGAAATTTTTATGTTTGAATTTGCTGGTTACATTTACCAAACTAGCATTTTGTGCCAAAGGGTATGACTCCAAAAACATCAGGCCACTGATGAATTAGTTCATGCATGGAATTTTAAAATAGAGAAAAATGCATTGTATAAAGGTATTTTCTTAGTAATAATCCAACAATCACCTCTAGAATCAAGTTAGATGGAATCAAAGATTTTCAAAAACTAAATTCATGAACAATCATAGTAGGTCAAACTTGCAGATCAAAAAGAAATAGCATTCTTTCAAAGACTGTTCAGTGACTACTTTCAGAACCACTTATGTACTGCTATATTATGAAACTGACCTCACACAATATCTTCTTTTCACTGCCTGTAAAAGAATGGGACTGGATCCTATCATAACTTCCATTAGAATGACACAAAAAATAAAATAATTATGGAAACAACTGAATTATTATCCCCTTACTGTGTGTAAAGCAGTGTGCTAAATATTCTGAACAGAACAAAACTGGAAAAATGTAGATCTCAGAAAAATGAGAGATTAAGTGGGAGTATAAAAAACACCTGTTAACTCTAACACAAGAGAAAAAAGTACAAGGGCCATACCAAACAAACATACATTAGCATCAAATATCTAAAACGGAAACGCTTTGCTACAGTGATTATTTAAATATGTAGTGATGAGACATCATTTAACTTCCTGATGTTTATTTTTTGAAAATGTCTGTTAATTTGTTTGTTAATTTTTCAAAGGGGTTACTCCAAGAAGTTGACCCCTCTGTTTTATACTTTAGTAAGTTTGTGTATATATTTATGTGTATATGCATATACACATACATACATACATACTTATGTATACACACAAAAATGCCACTTTCTTATATGTCACTGAGACAAAAACATATTTCCTCTTATATGTAGAAGTTAAATTTATTTCAATATATATGCATACACAATCAGGGTCATATGCATACATACATATTTATGTACATGCATATATATGTTAATATATGTATATGTGCATAGCTATGTATGTATACATATGTATCATATATTTGTCCAGTACTATGTGCAAGGCAATGCATTTACCTATATTGAACCAAATTATCCTTTACAACAGATGAGAATAAGAACATAAGTTCATGCTCTAGACCCACTAATAAGTATGATAAATTACCCTAAGTACAAGGAATACAGAATTTACCTAGCCTTACTAAACAAAGGAAATCCCTAGGATAATACAGAATTAGTCAGTGTCATAGAGATTTATCACCTACACTGTTTATAATGGCATTATATAAGTGATTCCATTTAATGAATTCCATAGATATTTACTGTGTATTTATTTGCACAAAACACTGCTTTAGGCACTGTGAAGGCTGTAACCATTAAGTTTGTCTCAATCTAGTTACACAGTTGTGTATTTACATACTTTCCCTAATAAATTTTCCATAATAGAGATATATTTGAAGGGTCATTGAAACAAAAAATTGAGAAAACTATGAATTGATTTTAACAATGATGCATAATTGAAAAAAGGATCATATTTGAGTTTGGCCTCAAACAATAACTGGATTATCATGCAGAATGCTACATAGAAAGTCCAAAATAAGATTAAAGTATGAAATATTAACAAAATGAATACTATAAAAAATCACTGTGATTTGGTTCTGTAATTATAGTAAGTGAGATTATGGAGGCTTTTAGACATCTGCTAAAGCTAACACAATAGTATACCAATGATCAGGACAAAAACCTTCTTTGTGTATGACACAATTAAATCTAAGTTCTCTTTATATTACATGGTGGCATCTCTGGTGGAATTATAAATGATAGGAGGGAAAAAGTTGGTGAGAACATTCCAGACATGATTTCATGAATCAAGAAGAAAGATGGAGAAGAACAGCTCAGGAAAATGGTTTTAGAGGAAAGAAAAAGATGTAATATAGTCCACTGAATTTGATGTTACTGCTAGAATTAAGAAATGATGGAGCAGTGAAACTGAAAATTTTTAAAATCATGTAAGTAGAGAGGAAGAGGCAAATATGAACTATGGAAGTTGTGTATTAGATGAAATTGTATGAGTATATGGCAGGGTAATATTTGTCTTAGTAAATAGCTATATGTTTATAAAGCATGTCCATACATTTTCGCCATATAAATTGAGAAATTAAATTCAACCAATTATGGACTTAATTATATTAAAATAAAGAAGCCTAAACAACACAGTAGTCATGTAAACACTAGTTTAAAATAGTGTCCCATGCTTATTTGGGCTCTGGTGAGTTAACCAGAGGTCTTAACTCGACTTTATTTATTGGAAGGTGAAAACCTTTACTCCATTAATTGAGATACAAGACATAGTACAGTTAATTGTTACTTGCTGTAAGGTATTAAATATAAAGGAAAAAAGGACAAAAGAAAATATTAGGTAAGGGGTTTACAAAAAGAATATTTTATATGAAGTAGTAGCTCCCAAGAGTATATTTATTAATTTAAGCAGTATCTGGTGATAAATTCTCTCAAAATATGTTCAAGGTATATGCTAAAAACAGACTACAATGTTTCTTCCAATTGCTGCTCAGAAGATGGCTGGACAGATAGGAGTAAACTAGAAACAACTAGACTAGAATTAATCACTTCTGAGTAATGTTACTGACATGCTATTGATAGGTGCTCCACATGATTCCTCCTGCATTAGAAACATCATTTCCTATGTTTATTACTAATAAACCAAAACTTACAGGGGTTAAGTATAGATTTGTTTTCTACAGAATGATTCTGGTGAGCAAAGGAGCAGGCATGTGCGCATATAACCCCATGCTCAGCAAGTATTTCAAAGTGAAGATATGAAATGCAGAAAATGAATAGTAAAGTTAAATAAATAGCAAGGGGAGAATAGTAAAGGGAATAGTAAAGGGAGAAGCTTTAGACCTTGTCATTATTAACATAGAACCTCTAGTTGAAGTCATGATGTTAACAGAGAATATAATATTCAGTGAGAAGAAAATAGATCTGCAGGCCAATATCTGATGAATCTTTAATTCCTTAGAAGGTATAAAATACACAAGGCACTACAGACCATTAAGGTTCTATCATTAAATATACATGTGTAGGAGTTGTAAATTCAGAGTTGATCATCCATTACTGATAAAAGCTTAGTTTATACAAACCTTTATTCATTCTCCTGAAATTTTTGAGTAACTGTTAACGATCATACTAAACTCAGTACTTGTCTTCCCTAGATCCTTGGCATAAAGTAAACTAGTTGAATTCTACTGTTACAGAAAACTAAGGTTTGAAAGTCTTCCTGATACATGAGTGGGGATGAACCCACATCTCAGAGCTTGGGGAACGTGATTTGAAAAAGAAGGAAGACACCACCAGCTTCAGATACTGCAACATTCAGGAGACTAAGGATCGAGGAAAAAATTTTGTACATTTAGAGGGTACAGTACTCTTGGATTGTGGGAAGACTGAGAAAATCATCAAGTACCACTAAGCAATGCATCATTCCTTGCTTTCTGGAGCGTTCTGCTAGATTTTGTTTTGTGAATCTTTAAGATGACTGCTTCTATGTATCTTTCGATAAGGATAAGAGATGAGGTGCACAGATCTAAGGACAAGATTAAAAGAGATAAGGAGTAGACAAAAAAGGAATGAAAACTTAAAAGAGTAGAGAACAGGGAATGAGAGAGTATGAGAAAGAGGAGATGGAAGGCGAGAGTAAAGAAGCAGAGAGGGAAAAAGAAAATAAGACGGAGAGTAGACTGACAATAAAAGAGAAAAACAGAGAGAACTCATCCACATTAATACTAAACCCAAGATAAATGCTAAACCTAAGGTAAATGCCACAAAGAATTGACCACATCCTCTTAGAACAGAAAGACACGCAGGAGCAATGGTTACTATGGAATCTTCTCTCTCTCTTCCTTCCTCAAAGTAGCTTCCCTGGATCCTCGTAGAAGGGGATGCCTGTTGGTCTGCTTTTCATAGCTCATTTGTTCATGAATCATGATGAAGAAAGGAAAGGTTAGAAATAATAAACGCACGAAACAAAGAAATAAAAAATAGTGCTTTTCAAGAGCAAGAAGAGTTTGCAATTTTGCAAGAAAGCTTGCATAATTCTACAACTGTCATAAAGCTACCTTAGAATTAACATCTCTGCCACTGACATCATTTAATAGAGTACTAGATGAATCCAGGACAGAGTGTTGGGGTGAGCAGGCAGGCACATATTCCAGTTGGCTGACTTTCCAGCTGAGCAAATGTTTTCTTGGCTTGAACATAGACCTTCATTTATTTTCATTGTGAATCATTTTCCTGGAAGTCACCCTTGCATAGTGTTTCCTTGTCTTCTGATCAGCTCAGCCAGAATCAGTCAATGAACAAGTGAACTTAACAGGCATGGTGGTGGGGGGCTTATTTGAAGGTATTTCCTATTAGCTTTTTCATTCTGGACTGTGAACTGTTCTTCCAGTGATGATCTTCAGGCAAGAGTCACAGAATTCATCCTAATTATTTTGGGGGGATTTCAACTGTTACTTATATTACTAGATAATCATCTTCCTTTATATTTGGTGTGAAGACCTCATGCACCTTGCAAAGTAAAAGTTTCTTTTCACTGTTCTTCTCTTCCTGACCTATCTCAGAGTCTGGAATGATGTTCAAAAACTTCTACAGACACACAGAAAAAAGAAAAATCCCCACTAAGAAACTCGAGACAACAAAGATATTTGTATAGACAAAACTGCATATTTTAGCTGGGTACTGATGGTTCACGCCTGTAATCCTAGTTACTCAGGAATGAGGATTGCAGTTAAAAGCCAACCCAGGCAGGAAAATCCATGAGAAAACCAGAAGTGGTGTTGTAGCTCAAGTGGTAGAGCACCCACTTTAAACTGAAGAGCTCAGGGACAGTGCCTAGGCCCAGAGTTCAAGCCACATGAACAACAGCAAAAAAAACCCTACATACTTTAATATTTTATTATGAAATTGCCTTATACTGTATCTTATAAATTTACAAAGGCACAACAAAATGCTAGAATGTGGGCTGTTTATCTTTGTAGTAAGTAGAATTTGCCATTTTTCCTGTAAGCATCTGTAAGCATCATGAGTATCTGAAATTTGAATAAGAATTTGGCTATCAGTTTAAAGATTTAAAAATCAATGTTCCATGGAAAGTTACAAACATCATCAGCAGATGGATATAATCATAGGAATTTACAATTCATTTGAGTTAGAAAATGGCAGATACTGTAGACCTTTCAGAGAGCCTTCTCAGTATTAGTTTACAAAATGCATCTCTCAGCGATGTATAATTTGTCAACTAGCAAACCCTCACATGAACGTGAGGAAAATGTGCATTGTCTACCTTACAGGTTAACCACTCCATAAGGAATACCTCTATTCGGGCTGAATTTGAGCCTCAGTTACTCTGTAAGAACTAGAATCTCACCAAATACTTGCCAGAAAGTCAAGACTTACAAGCATTTCCCACAACATCACTGGTGCCCATCAGAGTGAAAAATAAAAGGGAAAACTGGACCAGTGTCACACGTGTGATTTGCTGCACAGCAGTCTTCTGGGATGGGTATGGAATGGGGAAACTGAGGATCTGGGCTTTCTTTCAGCTGCTGCCTGAGACAAATGATGTCAACTCAAAACAATTAAGGGGAAAAAAGTAGGTCTAGGCACACAAACACCAGTCATAAATAAAAGAGACAGCTACTAAAATAGTAATCATGTCAAGCAAATATAGCTGTCCAGTGTTATGCCTTGGCCTCATTTAACCCATGTAGAAAAATTAAAGAGCACAAAAAAAGGAGCAGCAGAATGGGGACATATATTACCCCACAGAGACATGTCTAACCCTGAATCTATATCTAATCCGGATCTTACAAATTACCTAGCATAAATCGCCTCCTTCAGCATGTTGGAGAGTGAGAACACATGCTAATGCCGATAAATTGGGCCTGAGGTCAGAAGATTTATGCGTGCATCTATAAAAATATTTGCACCCAACCCCAGATGGAAAGTCAGCAAAGCATGACACTCATGACACTCAGTGGTGAGGATAACAATATATGCATCACAAGGGAAGATGTTATTTGTGTGTAAAGCGTTTCCATTTCTAATGATGGAACTGACACGTTTTAGGAAGCTGTGCCTTTAAATCCAACCGTAAACCCGAATACAAAGACACAGGATCTTCCCCAATCATTTTTCACATGGATACTTTATTCCCACATATGCTTCTTTAAGGAGTTGAAGCTATATTTTATTTACTGGCTATTTATACATTTAAAAGAAACAAAACATATAAAGTTTTTATAGTCTAAAAATAGAAAAAATCAAAATATAAAAATTGCCTTTGTAAGAAGTATAAAAATTATTAGGTTAACAAGATCAGTCTGGGTTCTATGCTTGTACATTTGAAGTTTGTTTATTTTGGCAAACTGCTGTAGTCTAAAACTATAGCATATTATATGTACATATTTATTCTATACAAATATAAAAATGCTGTATTTTCATACTAATATAATTTCACATTGATAAGTAAATAATAGTAATGATATTAATTTTATAAATAGTATTTAATAGTACTATTAGTACTCTAAATAATAGTAATATTAAGAAATAATTATTAGGGAAATGCTATTCCTTAATACTGATTTTCTTATTAATATTCATATTGGGAGGTAGACATAGGAGTATTGTGGTATAACCCCAACCATGGAAAAACCAGGAGGCATTGTTGAAAATTAAAGAAAAATCATGACAAAAATATCTGAGTGCTGTCTGAAACTGGACTTTCATCTTCAAAACAAGACATGACCTGTCTTTAAGCACTTAAAGCAAAAGAGCTACATATAATAGTTTGATATAAAACAATCCAGAGGGTTGATGGCTAGTCACTAATTACATAGTTAACAGCAAGAAGAAACATGTGACAGGAAAGCTCAATCAGAGTCAGTTTGGGAGGGACATTGAATCTATTCCTGGAAAATATCCCCTCATCAAAAAATATATGCATATATAAAATAAATAATATATTTCATAATATATTATAACATATGTATTATAAAATATGTCATATATAATATATATTATAATATAATACATGCAATATATATATATATATACACATATGAAGGGAATTTGGATCTAGTTTTGAAACCATCAAAGCAGAAAGTGGGAATTTTTGTACATGCTTACTCATGTTTATCTTTTCCTCTAAATCTTTGCCTTTGATCCATCTCCATCCATCCATTCATTCACACTTACAGCCTCAGCAGAATAAAGACTAGAGGGAAAAGAGAAAGGAACCACATTATGCCTGTGTCTATACGAGGCTCTCAGGCCTGAGCAGCACTGCTTCTCTTCTTCCACTGCAGACTTATTTAGAAAAGAGTCAGACAGAGTTCTATCCTCTGCCCCTTATCCCCACACAACTCTGGATTGTAAAAGGCATCTACTTGCTAGTGGCAGAACTGCTTCTCAAAGAGTTGGCTGAGGGTTAGTGATTGATGCTCTGTAGGCAGGGAGGTTGGGAATGCAGGAGAAGTAGAGATGCCCAGGAGGACATCATGGCATTGGCACTGGAGAATTGGTTCACACTGCATGATCTTTGCCTTGGGCTGAGTTGCGGTTCTCTCCCACGGATATTCAAGTGAAAACCCTTCCCCAACTGTGACTGTGGATTTCCAATGGAAACAGGGTCTTCACAGACATTTTCAAGTCAAGATGAGTTCATAGATGATAAGAGCTCATCTGAGTGGTGGTAGTTTTATAAGCAATAGCAGGTTTGGGCACTGACATATGGGCACAGAAAGAAGGCCACATGCCAACAGAGGCGGTGATTGGAGTCACAAGCAAAGGGACTCCAGGGATTGTCTGTGACTATTGAAAGGTAACATGCAAAGAGACCTTCTCCCTAGGTGAGCCCTTAAAGAAACATGCTTCTGCCAACAACTTGATCTCAGACTTATAGCATGCACAACTGTAGGAGAATACATTTTTATATAGTTTTTCATGGTTCTTTTATGTATATTCTAGGAAACTACAGAGTCCCTAAAGAAAAAGTGTTTGCAAATACTATATCAAGATCGTGTGTTTAAAAATAAAAGAGAGAGAAAAAAAACTGCTACCAGAGTCTATGGTACTGTCTGGTGAAATGATCAGAACAGCCAGCCTAGCAGAACTTAACAGAATCAACAGATTTCCCTGTGGTTGCATGTGAGAATTGGTTGGAGTAGTTAAAATGAACTTATGAGATGACCCCTAAGTCTCCCAAATGTGACTAAGCATAAGAGAGAAGATGGGCTGTGTACAGAATTAGTGGGTAAGGGGAGGTAAAGCTGGAATTCATCTCTCAGCAGCCAGATTTTCAGATCTACATTGAAGCGGATGGAGGAAATGCAGGCTGCAGTCATACAGAGTAGTTTCTGCTCAATTGTGTGAAACCCTGCATTAGGTTATCTTTTGCTCCAAGGTGCATTTCTGTGACTTGTAAATGTTTTAGAGTCACTTATTACTCAAAATTGTGCTCCTTACTAGAATCACAATGCGATGTGTTCCACTTAAAAGGCTCTTGATCACTGAACACAGAAATGCAGAATTGCTGACTCTAGAAAAACCTTTCCTAACTACAGAGGCAAACAAGTCAGAATGAAAGCATTTCTTAGCCTCAACTTGAAAGTATTTAAAAGAACAGTGATAATAAACTTATAAGAGCTGATGGTGATCATGTGTTAAATCAAAAAAAATTGAATAAGATACATTGAAGTGGGGCTGGGAAGGTGGCTCAGTGGTAGAGCGCTTGCCTTGCATGCCTAAGGCCCTGGATTCAATTCCTCAGCACCACATAAGCAAAAAGAAAAAAGCTGAAAGTGGCACTGTGGCTCAAGTGGTAGAGCGCTAGCCTTGAGCTGAAGAGCTGAGGGACAGCACCCAGCCCCAGAGTTCAGCCCCACGATCAGACCCCCCCCCCAAAAAAAAGATACATTGAAGTATATGGCATGAAGTTTGGATCCATTAAAAGCAACAAAAGCAGTTGACAGCAATGAGTATAATAAACTTTAATGATGAATTGTAGGTGTCTTTGAGGTATGTGTATATGCTTACGCTGTGTTTCTCTGACTGAGCCAATTATAGTAGACACAAGTTGTCTGATATCAGAAGCTTTGTAAAAAAAATGACTAGATCTTTGGTAGGTGGACAGATGTGCTCCTTATCAAGAAAATGACACTTAAGCAGTGCTGGATGAATGACAGACATTTCCAGATAGATCTACACGCATACACACTGGTAAGAAGAAAATCTGGGGGGCGCAGCAATACACTTCCAGTGGGCCAAAAATGAAAGTATTATTCCAATATGTCCATGAGCCAGAGCCAATAATTTGTCCCTCACATATATTGAGCAACCCACATTTGTGTTAACATAAAAGTTACCAGCAACACAAAGGTGTGCAAGCAGTGCTGGGGGGCGAAGGCATATACTCTCTAGCTCTGGAGATCTGTCCATGGTTTTTCAAGGTGGAAACAGGTGAGCTGTCCATGTGAGCATGTTGCTTGTGTTGTGAGATCCCTTCAGAAGATGAAAATTACAAGTCCTGGCTGGAGATGAGATGTGAGTTTATACTGTGATGCTACTCTACTGTGAATGGCTGCTTCTCAGGATTCTTCCTCTGAGTTCTGACACCTCTTGTGTGGTGACAACAACACTTCCCTTCCCAGATGACCATGTCCCAAACCCCGAACTCCAAGACATGTCACCATTCACCACAAAGGGACCTTTCACAGGTGATGAAGTCAAAGATCTTGAGAGAGAGAAAGGTCATCCCAAATGCCCACTGCCATCCCACAAAGGTCCTAAGTGGAGTCCTGAGTGGCAGAAGGGTCAGATCCAGAAATGTGAAGGAAACAGAAATCAAAACTATGTGTGCCCTGGAGTCTACGAAAACGGGTGAGGGAGAGACCATGGGAATTGGAAAAAAAATAACCTTCTCAAGAAACTCATTAATACCTTCATCCCCATTTTGCACTGTGACTCTGTCCATTAGAATATATTCATATCATTTTAAGACATTCCATCAGTGATCATTTGTGACTATGGGAGCCCTAGGAAATCAATACTCCTCAAACATGTGGATGGTTGGGAAACAGGTAAATTTCCTAGTGTGCTCAGGAGATAAGGAATCAAATCATAGTAGCAGAACAACAACTAAAAATTTTGTTAAATAATGCGGGATTAAAATTGAATGCTGGGTGAGAATTCAGTTGGTCTTTGGGGTTTAGGTGCCTTCATTATGTAGAGTGGTAGAATGTAAATGATCAGTATTCTTGGCGGAATTTAAACCTAGTCAATATATTACCTAATTTTTTAAACAAACACTGGAACTGAGAAGTCAATTGGAAAGCTACTGACATATATCTCATTTACTATGTCACAGTCTGACCTATTGCTATCTCTACTCTGGATTATTACAACAATGTCAACATAGGGTTCTTCAAATACCCTTACCCAGCGACAGAAGTTCACAGTTTGGGTGAAAATTGTCTTTATAAATTTCAAATCTGTTTCTCTTGGACATCTTTAATCAAGGGTCTTATATTCCCTCACATCTCTCCTTTGGGCAATATTCTAAAATGTACCGTTTTTTCAAAACCCCTCCTTGAATGAGATGTCTTCATCAGCTATATGTTCTGGTTTTTCCATGATATGTCATTCACCTTCCTCAGGGCCCTAACTCATGGTTCTCACCCACCCCTTGGAGCACAATTCTCCTCACAATTCCTAGACTTATATAATAGTAGCAAGAACTCACAGTGCTTCCGGTGAGATTGTTCTCAATACTCAAGTCTATGTTTAAACTTGTTGTCTTCTTACAAGTCCTCCGTAGGGGATGTTCTTATTAAGACTATGTTACCCTGTCACAGAGGAATGACGCATGTGAGGAAAGGAGGAAAGATTCTATCCCATGCTATCTAGTTCCTGAGTTCACAGATGCTTGGCTTAACCAATATGCAACCCTAATCCTTCCGTTGCCTATTGACTTCAACATCATTGCTTGAGAAAGTCTTCTCTAACTCCTACATTTAATAATACTTCCAAAATGCTGGTCACGCAGAATTACACAATTTGAAATGAGAGTCTGAAATCTGCTTATATAAACATACATGTAGTCAACTGCATCCTTACACATGTATTAACTAAATGGTGGTATATGCAGGGGAGAATTCCAATGGTTTAACTTCCTTGAACAACTAATTTACAGACTAACACAAAGGAATACCAGGAAAGTGAAACCTGTGGCTTTGGGGGTAGTGTGTTATGTGGGAGTTAGATTAAGGTCTATGTATGTGTGTGACGGGGGGTGGAGTGGTGTTATATGGAGTTGGGTAGACGAATGAAGAGAGGAAGAATGGGAAAATGAAGTCATGTAACTAGGTAAATATGGAACCGGGGATAAGAAAGGAAGGGGGGGAGAATTATTACAGAGATTGACATACGGACTCATAAACTGACGTGATGAACTGAAACCCTGTAAGGCTAAGCAATGAAGATTGAAAGCAATAAGTAAACCTACACATGCTCTTCATTCATGAAGGGCAAGTGTGTCCAAGTCACACTTAGGATAAGATCATCTTGGCCGGGCACCGATGGTTCATGCCTGGAATCCTAGCTACTCAGGATGCTGAGACCTGAGGATTGCAATTCAAAGCCAGCCCAGGAAGAAAAGTCCTTGAGACTCTTATCTCCAATTAACCACGAGAAAACTGGAAGTGGCTCTGTAGTTCAAGTGGTAGAATGCTTGCCTTGAGCTGAAGAGTTGAGGGACAGTGCCCAGGAGCAGAGTTCAAGCCTCACAACAGACAAAAAAAAAAGATAATCTTGGAATTGTGATAAATAAAACCAAGTTTCACTCCTGACAGATGAACAAACAGGCTTTATCTCTTATAGACTTCTTATTTGACAGAGCTTAATTCACACCATTTCTCATGCTGGTGGACAGTCTGTTCTATAAGTGTGTTCTATAAATCATGGATACAAGTGGATATTTGAACTCACATTTAAACATTTCACATTTCTGCCATATCTACAGACAACCAAAGGATTTTTCTAAGAATATCATTCAAAAATTGATATCAACCTTTATTTAGAGGCCAGTGCTAATATAAATGAGTAAATTCCCTGTCTTCGATGAGACTCTGAACTCTTTGCTGTCCTGAAATCTATAACCTTTCTATGAATCTATCCACTTGCTAAAAGAGAGTACTCTATATTCTGTCTCACGACTTGAGGTTAAGTGGCAACAGCTTTTGAGTCCTTATTTCTCATTCCTTCTGCTTCTGCAGTGTTTGGGAAGTTTCTCACAATGTACTTCTTAACTCTAAGCTTTTCTTTTTGTTTGGTTTCTTTTGCTACAAAGTGCTTCAAACTGCATGAGCTACTGAGAGTCAAGTAGGCTTCAATAAGGTTGAGGAAAATCCATCCCAGCTTGGGATTATGTCTTCATCCCTCCCCTTTTCTTGCATATCAATCTTAACTTTGTTGCTTTAGATGCAAAAAAAAGTCTTTATTGCTGTGTATGCATTAAAGACCATATGTGAAATACTTAGAAAAAATGACTACAAAACAAAGTAAAATGCATGCAAATCTCTCTTGCTGAACAAAGTTCCTTAATAAGTGGTTTGTAATATTTAATGGTTTGATACACACACACACACACACACACACACACACGTGTGTGTGTGTGTGTGTGTGTGTGTGTGTGTGCTCTCAAGTGAGTGCACCTGTGGATCTATACTGAGTATCTTTTCTGTGCCTCGCCACACACCTACTTTATCCCTAAAAGCTGTTCTCAATATGTTTCCTTGGCCTCTGACTCTAACATTTGGGGATAATTGAAACTTCCAATTAAAAAGCAAACAACTTTTGAACAGGATGGAAATAAGGGCTGATGATGTGTTTCCATAGTTTCCATTCTGTTGGCTTCCTAGGTGCCAATGATCTTTGTCAACAAATTCTCTTTCCAGACAGCAGACCTCTGAAATGCTCTTAACTTCCAGGTTCTGATAACTAATGCCTGCTGCCTTTCACAAAGCCTTGAAGAGGTTGCAAGGACTCCACAGGACCTGGTCATTGTAATTTTTCTTCAGGCTTCTGAAGTTGTGCCTTTCTAAACCAGATACGACTGGAGTACTTAGGCTGAGTATGCATGCAGGGGGAGAGGGGTCACAGTGGAAAGGCTCTTCGATTGCAGAGGCTGTCTGGATGATTTCATCAAGATAGTCATTTATGATGATTTCGTCTTTAAGTACTGGACAAAACTTTATGTATGTTCTTTCCCCCACATCAAGCTGGGTAGGTTTAAGTTGTATCTGAGGCTTTCCCACAAAGTAAAGCACTGGAGCTCCAAGGGTAACGTTATCTCTTTACTAATGCTTAGAGGTGGATGGAAAAGGAAATCAAGTTCCTGGAAACAAATGCAGAAAGGTTCAAGACTTGATGCCAGTGGGTTGTTATATCAATATGACAGCCATTTAAATATTAAATATACAGACACACCTATGCAATATGCTGTGCGTTCAACAGTTTATTCAGAGAAGTTCACTCTAATATTACTAGCCATCCGATCTTACTGATTCCATTACAAATGGTGCTAATTTCTCTGAAGGACAAGAGAAGGACATTCTACAGAGGGTAGATGGTGTCTTCCTCAGTGATATTTTTCTAATTCACTATGTGATTTTCTTTTTTCTTTTGTGTTTTATTTCCTATGGATTATCCCCTGTTGTCCCCTGTGTTTGATTTTGGCACTCTAGATATTTTTGTACATACATTTGTCTGAATTAGGAAAGGGAAGGAAACAAAAGGGTGAGACAAAGGACAAAGGATGAACCAATGCAACAATACTCACAAAACAGTATGTTGGAAATCAATGGTACAATTTGAGGGGAAAACTGGGGGGAGGGTAATTGGGAAAAAATGAAGGAGAGGGTAACCAAATTGACAAAAAATGTACTCATTACCTTATGTATATAACTGTAACCCCTCTGTAAATCGCTTTGACAATAAAATTAAATTTACAAAATGAAAAAAGAACTGAAATTGCATTTCAATAAAGCACCATTGCATCACTATATTATTGATGAAGTGTTTGGTTTACAGTGACCAATGGTCTTTAATGAACCTCTGAACTAAGCATTACTACATGAAGCAACATTTTCGGATCAAAGGAATAAGATATTAAACTTGAACCAAGGTCAGACTCCCAACTCCATACTATTCACAAGATACCATTTTCTCAAAGTACCTATGACACAAGACCAGGTTCACTTTTCTCTCCCTGTAACAGACCAAGACAGGATCCAGTTTTGTATGATTCGTATGTAGCTCATAGTTCATGAAACTCATCTTGTGATTTTGTCATGAAGATAATCATTGTTCAAAGAAAAGAGTCCACTGACCACAGGCTAAAGCTATAGGAGAATGTCAACTGACTAGAAAAGTTTAAGGGGAAATGTTTATCCTTCCTTCATCTGGATAACACATAACTTGCAGAGCAGACCTGGAGTGGTGTGCAGATCACACTCTGGATTAAACTGCTGAAGTCTCCTTTATCACCTTCACTTGTGAAAGCCCATGTTATTGCTGAACAAAAAGTATGGAAATCAGAATTCTACCTTCCTGATGAAGTAAACTTATTTTTTAAGTGATCATTCCCACCTTTTATGGGAATCACTTATTCCCTGAGGAATATGATTGGTAAGTGATAAACATGGAAAACTGTTGTTCTCCATTAGGCAGAGGAAAACTAATTTCACAGTTTGTTGTGACTGAATGTTCAACATTTGTTATCTTTATTCTTATTCGGTGTTGTGGGTATTTCATCTTTCTCTTGGAAAATTGCTTTTTATTTAATGAGATGTTTTGCTCAGTCCATTTGTAAATAAAGCAACCATACTTAAATAATTCAGATTCCTGTGGTTCTCATTTTACATCTGATTTCCTTCTTGGCTGATCTGGTTTGATTGTCTTCCCAAATTATCTTGCCAGGAATACACATAGGGACTTTCCTATGGAAAATCCATATTAAATCTTTAATAATTCAGCAATTTTTGGCACAATCAAACCTTCTCCAAAGTGCACTTAACTCAGGGCAATTTTTCCATGAAGAATTAAAAAGAAAATTCTAGTATCAGCATAAGTGTATAAGTAGGATCCCTAGGCATTTAGAAAAGTGCCTTTAACTAATTAGAGAGATATTTTCAGAGTTGTTTCCAAGTTGGTTCTTTCTCTTCAATATGTTCTTACCTAAACAACACACATATATTGGAATGCATTTCCAACTTAAAAATTAATTTACTTTGTAAACTAAAGCAACATACAATTTCTTTCTCTCTTTGGTGAGTTTTTCTGTTGGTAAGGAAGTACAATGAAGAAATGGGTTCTATAACAGAGCATATTTAGGCTCTAATTTCCATAGATAATGTATTTAGTTTATATGGCTGATTACCAGGTCTAATAGTCTGTATTCATTCCTCTCCAAAGGGTCAGGGTGCAGTTAAATGACTGTTTCTAAGGAGTCAGGAATCAAATATTTAGAATTTGCCTCATTCATCATTTAGGCTGATAACAACCATGAAAAGAGATGAACAAATATGTTTGAAAATGTCATTTACTTGGTTAAATGATATTGTTAAAAATACTAAAGAACAATAAAAAGGGCTCCGGTTCAAGATGCAGTTTGAACTGAAACACTGTTGTACAAGGACTTAAACCTTATGTGTGTCTATGCAAAAATTCTGAGACTAACTCAATTCCTCATGCTCTGGATAAAAGAACGGCTGCAGACTTTGTTTTGTGTGGGATAGCTCTCGTTTATGACTGTCACCTTCAAAAAGGCCTCCGAAACCTGCCTCTGAGTGTTCCACACACCCCAGCAAAGTGCTGAAAGCCATTTACCACCGATTTCTATTGTTGTATCTATCCGTTAGGACTGTATTGAATTCCTGGGGCTGCCATAACAACATATCACAAGCTAGGCGGCTGAAACAAGACATTTACTCCTTCACAGCTGCAAAAGCCTGAAGTTGAAATTCAGGTGTTGACAGGTTTACATTCTGAAACCGGAATGAAGAATTCCTCTTGTTGGTGCTAATTTGCCCACACTCTGGAAGTTGCTGGCCAGCAATTCCATAACTCCAATCTCCACCACATGGTGTTTGCCCTGTGTCTGTTTTCACATGGCTGTCGGCCATCAGCCAGGCCAACGTCTGAAGAGACCAGTCAAAGTAGATCAGGGGCCACTCTATTCCAGATGACCGTATCTTAACTGATGTCTGCAATGACTGTTTTCAAATACAAACATGTTCTGCAGGTTTATATTTTAACCTATCTAATTCTGGGTAGGGTTATTACTCAACTGCTAGCACCATTTTAGTAAAAAAAAAAAATTTGTCCTTTTGAATGTTCTAAGGCAAAGAGTTTTTACTGTTAAACAACTAGGTATTAAAGGCGACAAATTTCCTGAAAGCCAGTGACTGTCAAAAATTCATATTCTTTTCTTCCCTTTATTATATGTACATAAGCTATAGCATTATAAATTTGTAATTTATGCATTCTGAGTTTTTCGAAATTTACCATTAGGCAGTATTGAGGTGAGAGCTCAGGGCTTTATGATAATGAGCACACACTTTGATCATCTTTTTATTTTTTTTGCTTCAATTATTTTTACAGGTTAAGTTTCATGTTTGTGCCCAAGGCTGTTCTGAGACTGTTCTCTTACTGAAGGCTTTCCATATAGCTGGAATTACAGGTGACAGCCATGGAGTTTGACCTTGATTCCATCTCTTTACACATTATAACTGAGATTACCAATACTTCAGCTGAAGCAGGAAGTGGACATTTCACTGCACACGGGCTATGGTCTTAATTCCTTACTGATCATATTCCTTTTCCTATTTTGCTCTTACACAATGCTAGAATTATAAAAATCAAATACCCTCTAGGAGGAAAACATGGCTTAGATACAGTAGATACATTTTTCATTGCTTGATGTATGTGAATGAGTCAGCATCTGGAATGTACCACCCAATGCACGTGTGTTAAAGGACCATGGTAGACAGAAAAGGAAATTGAAGAGGGGAACAACTGGGATTGAGAACAAAGGAAGGAGTGGCATTATTCAAAAGGAAATGTACTCTTTATCTGACATAACTATAACCCCTCTGTACATCACCATAATAACAACAATAATAATAATGTATGAAATTGGGAAAAGCTGCATCTAGCTGAGAAGAAAAAAATTAAATTACATATGGCATAGTAAGTATACAGTGATACACATGGCCACCTTCTCAATGAAGTTAGCCGTGTTATAATCTACCAAAGCTAGTCATTTCACGGATGGTTCCATGGAGCACAGAGCACAGTAAAAGTCTCCCTCTCACTAGTTACCATAGGAATGTGTGGGTAGCTTTGGTTTATGCTGTAATAAATTGCCTCCATTTAAGTTATAATATCAGAATTGAATGAGGTTAATTGAGGTTCCAGAGAACAGATGAAGAGTTCGAGATATAAACACCAAAATCTTTACTTACCACAGAGGCACCCTACGCTTGTTACCAATGATAAGATAATGACTGCTGTGTAATTACAACTGTGTGCTTGTAATTATTTCAACAAGCATTATTGACCAGCTCTAATCAGAAGCCATCAATATGTCAGAGGTTGGCTGTCCAGTGCAGACTTTTTAGTAAGCCAGCTGATGCCACCAATCTATACCTCCTGTTGGAGCTGTAGCAAGACTCTTTCCCAGCCCTCAATATCTTGTCTGTGTCTCATGCACACAAATACGATGCCATGTTCTTTGCACCTCCTTTCTCCTTTCTTCATAGGTTTACTGTACATTTCTCAATGGGATGACTAGTTCAATCCCAGAATGGCACGTAAGGATTTGTTTTTCCGGGTCATCTCTAATGCCGTGTGCTGTATGATGTAGACTCAAAGATTTCTCCAAAGTTTCTGAGTTGAACACAGGATTCCCCTCTGCAACAATGCCAGTAGGCAATGCGAATGGTATGTTTTGGGGGTCATGTGTGAATTGATGTCAATATTAATGAGGGAGTCAGCTAGAAGGGATGTTCTTATTAAAAATGAGCAAAGTTCCCCCCTCTCAGGTTCTTGCTCTTTCTCTGACTCTGTGTCTCTCCTTTCTGTCTTTCTCTCCATGGGATAACACAGTATAACTTCCCTCACCCCAACCACCAGATACCAGCTGCTCCATCCTGCACTTCCCTGCCTCTAAACATAAAATGGTGTTAATTATAAATCAGTTAGTCTGAGGTATTGTACTGTAGAGCAAGATGGACAGAGACTCTTTAGTTACCATAAAATAATGCAGAAACAGCACACTCAGTGTAGATAGCATGAGAAAGACATTTGCAAAGCTGTGGCTGGGGTGTTGGAAGACCACAAGTTAGAACAGTTTGTTCTAGAGGCAGAAATAACAGAACATCATGAACAGCATGGCTTGCTCTGGCATGAAAAACCAAGGCAAGAGACAATTAACAAAACCTAGAAAGACAATCTTGTAACTGATTCAGCTGAGTAAAACAAGCTGTACAGAACCCACCAGGTAAATAACATGGGAAATGGGTCTTTCTTCTACCCTCCCCCTTGGCCAAACTCAACCTGTACCTGTTGGACAAGAGAAACAGTCTATATAAATCAGCCATTTGGGGAACAAAATACAGTGAGGAATGACAGGAAAGAGCCATGCAGTGGCAAAGAGAAGATCTAGAGTGCATATTTTCTAATAAGGTTAACTATTTCCAATGCATCAACATTATAGGGAAACATCCCCAACTAAAGTCACATGCATACAATACTTACTGAGAGCCTGAAATATTGATGATGTTCATGTGGCAAATTCACACATAACCATTGTAGAAAAGTGTACTCTCTCTTAGGTACAGAATGATAAGCCTCAGGTAGACTCTCATCCTTCCAAAGCAATCTTACCATGTTGTCTTTGATGAACTCTCTTCTCTGTCTTCTCAGGCTACTATTTTACATCTCCTATCCACACTTTTCATTGACTCAATCTGAGGAGACTGTCATTATTTTGCAACCAAATCAACATAAATGTCCGCATCAGTACTCACGTTTTGTTTTTGTTTTGTCCTTTCCTCTTCCTTTCATGGTGGCTAAATTGTCCCTGCTGTTCAGTTCAGTCCAACTCGTTCATTAAATTGCATGTGTTCTTGACCACTCAGAAAATGGTTCTTCAATCATTTCCCTTCCGCTCTGTCTTGCAAAGGTTTCTACGTTATTAAAGTTTACCCAATATTGTTCTTGATTTCTTACTTCCCTTCATCTGCCTAGATTTGCTGTCTGTTCCCTCTCCTCCATAACCCTCATGAACTTATGCGATTTGTTTGCCCTATCTTAATAATTGAACATTTCTTGTCAAGTTCCAAACAACTCTCTACCAGTGCTAAGAACAATAATCATTGCATAATCTTCATTCTATATGATTGTTTTTTTCCCTCTGAAGATATTTAATCCTCTAGTTTCTGAGGTCAAGATAATCTGTTTTCCAGTTACAGTTGTCATATACTTCATTCATGTGATTTATCTTACCTTCCACAGAGAAGTTAGAATTGAGGATCATTATTCTTTTGGTTCAAGAAAACATCTAATCATTCGTGCTATTCACTCACAGAGCCTTCCCCTCACCTCAGAAAGCAGAACTACCATTCATCTAGTTCTTCAGAGAAAATTCTTCTTTCTCTTCATATCTTTTACTCAGCAGTGAGCATTTCCTTTCAATAGTAGCTTAAATATTTTCTACATACAACTATTTACCACCACATACATGCTTTCAGCAATTAATTTTCATTGTCTATACCTGGCTTCTAGAGGTAGCCAGTTTGCTTAAATATCCACATTTGTTTATTTATTTAATTATTTATGTATTTATTTATTTTGGTCGGTCATGAGGCCTGAACTCTGGGCTTGGGCGCTGTCCCTCAGCTCTTCAGCTCAATGCTAGTCCTCTGCCACTTGAGCCATAGTGCCACTTCTGGCTTTTTCTGCTTATGTGGTGCTGAGGAAATGAACCCAGGGCCTCATGCATGCCAGGCAAGCACTCTACCACTGAGCCACCTTTCCAGCCCTACTTTTATTTTTTTATACCCTATCTTTTACTCTCCACCGAAAAGACAGAATAATATTCTTAAACTATCTGTCAGCTCCTACTCAAACTCTCTAAGTATGTTCATCCATATTTATCACAAATTTAAATACATTGTCATCTGCTCTGATGTAGTTATCAACTTCTCTCCCAAAGCACATTGTATTCTTGGAATGTGTTGTTCCATGCATACATCTCGATCTTTTCTCTGTCTTACAGTCATCCTGACTTATGGAGAAACACTTTCTTAGTCTCTTGACTCCATTACTCTCAGAGAAAACATACCAAAGCACCCCCTTTTAAAAGAACCATCATCTCCAGTCACAGAAACTGAAATCAAGAAAACTTCTATGATCCAACCTGAAGGAATAATGATGTTCAATCTTAACAGCTCCACAGAAGGTAATATAAAACCAAGTGAGCTATATGACTCATGACATTGAAACAAAATAATGATTCTTATTGTGAGGAGCTTAAATTGATTTTACATCTAACCTGTCATATCCTAACGCATTACATGAAGAACTAAGGCCATGCATTGAAAGTAGCTATTCCATCATATAGGATACAATAATGATAAAAATTTGAATGTGCTATGCATTTGTGAGACCAAATTTTATATAGCCACTAAAATATAAGCATACTTTAATCACTATGGTAGTACTCAAGCACCATTGTCATTGATTTAAGTTTTGCTATTGTAGGCCCAAGCTATGCCTCAAAAAAAAAAGAGTAAGAATAAAAACATTTTTCTTTGTGTCTTCCTTTTACTTCCAAAGGCAATCAAAGTAGTGAACCATTTATGAATGGATCTCCAGCATCAAGTATCAATCATTGTCAAAATCTTATCAACAAGGAAACTAATTTTCCAAAACATACTTTGTTCAACTACTGTTAGAATTGAGAGTTATATCAAAATAGGAGACTTGAAAAATATGTCCACTTTTGAAACTGTAAAAACACATGCCACTTGCTGTACTCTGCAATTGCAGTAAAAATAGATTCAGCTGTTGGTTACAAGGTTTGCTTAATCTGGGAATGCTTAGTGGAAAAACAATGAAGCTATTACTCTTCTGCTTTGACACCCATTCAGTAAAGAGGGCACTGGTTTCTACTGTCAGGAGTTTTCTCATTACCTGGCTAAACTTTTCAGAGTGCTTCTGCATAGAAATGAGGTTGAAACAATTCTCACATAGCCCCAGTTTCTAATTTCAGCATATGGAAAGTACATCTGAAGCATGTCTTCCACTTTTCATGTCAGCTTCCGCTCTCTAAGACTTTAGATAGTCATAACTATTATAATAGAGATAAACTTGCTATTTTAAAAAGGTATAATAAAAGTATACAATACTCATATCATTCCATATCATTAGCATGAGCATGAGCATATCATATCATGAGCATGAAACAAAAGAAGTAGGTCCTAGAAAGAGGCCTACATAACTCCACACCAAAATAATTGAGGAATGGCCTCACAAGGAATATATAAATAAACAAATAATATCTATTATTTAATATGTTACATAGTACATATATTTATATACATAGATGTGTATATACAATATATTATATAATAACATACCATAAATCATATTAATATATCATATAATAGTAGATTATATATTACAGAACATATTAATGGTAGATTATATATTATAGAATATGTTCTATCATATATATTATAGAATTATATTATGTTATAGAATATATTATATTATAGACTATATTCTATAATATAATCTACCATTAATATATTCTGTAATATATAATATTATATGATACATTATGTATGATATAGATACTATATAAATATATATATAATTTATCTATCTATCTATATATCCATATTAGTCTTCTTTGGTGTGTACTCAGAACCTCATGATCACACTTGGCTTTTTCAGCTCAAGGTTAATTGGATATAGGAGCCTCTCCGATTTGTCTACTTGGGTTTGAACTGAAATCATCAGGTCTCAGCCTCCTGACTAGCTAGGATTACAGTTTACAAATTATGGTTCAAATAAAGCCTAAGTAGAAAAGTCCTGGAAGACTCTATCCAGTGCAAAATGCTGCACTGGATTCAGGTGTCAAGTGAGAGTGCTAGCTGTGAGCAAAGAAGAGGAGAAGGAGTGTAAAGTCTGGATAGCAAGCCCTGTTACCATACTAATTAATTAGTTGATCCTTTTTGAGGGAGGTGATGAAACAAATTCCCTCTTGTGGCCTGAAATGTGAAAACTGGATCCTAACAGCAAAAGGCATATACAGAGCAATTGATGTTTTTCTCAAGGAGAGGAAAGTCATCTTTAAACAACATAGTGAGGTAAGAGTGGGATTAATGGTAGTTACCTTTCTAAAAGGGTCAAAAATGTGACAGTCCAACTGCTGAAGTAGAATTTTTCTTAATGGAGGTTTTGCACAGAACCAATTATTAGAGTTATTTGAGATCTCATCTTTGACTGCAGAGACATTTTCAACATGAATGACTCACTTGAAATCTATACTGGGAAATGTCATGTTTTCTAAATCTCAACAGGGATTTACTGTGTTTAAAAAATCAATTTCTAGGGAAAGAGCTTTTATATAAAGACTTAATGCCCTACCATTCTGAACAGAGATAAAAATTTAGCCCTTGTGAAGGTGGTTCCTCGTTCTGACACTTCTGTCTTCTTCCTTCATCAGAGCACTGTTAACAGCCTTAATTCATCACCAGAATTTCTTAATGAGTGTGTTTAATGATAAACCTGCAACTTCAGTAGCAGAGTTTACATCGGAGATTCTTTTTTTTTGGGGGGGGG
>NW_012267223.1:14908570-15076784 GCF_000151885.1 Dipodomys ordii | reverse complement strand
AAGGAAGGAA
Organism: Dipodomys ordii; assembly: GCF_000151885.1. Taxonomy (NCBI): domain Eukaryota; kingdom Metazoa; phylum Chordata; class Mammalia; order Rodentia; family Heteromyidae; genus Dipodomys; species Dipodomys ordii. Next base: position 15,076,774 of record NW_012267223.1, on the reverse strand, counting down.
GGAAGGAAGGAAGGAAGGAAGGAAGGAAGGGGAAGGGTAGCAATGTTGAGGATATTACAATATTCTGACTTAATTATACTTCATGGTGAGTGTCACAAAACAGCCTGGCAATTTCATGAAAGCAGACACATAGAGCTCTGATCATCATAATAGCTGCAAAATACCCACAACATGGAGTTCTGCATTTAAAGTGTCCACCTTGCAGCCAACATATATCCGATTAGGAAATGTGCTAATGACAGGAACTGGTAGATATAGCCATGGCAGTGATCTGAGTCATAGGACCTGTTCATCATTACCTCTCCTTTCTGAGAATAGCATTTTTGACTATCAATTGTCATTCTCAGATGTTTGCAACCTTCCCCTTCCTTTTTGATCATGCAGGAGTGAATACTAATATGGAACACAGGTGAGATGTAAGATTTGTTTGCTCATACTACCTTTCTGCAGCTCTCTCAGTGTAATGACAGCCATTATGAAAGTACTGGGCTTAATAATATATATATAATTATAAATAAATAAATATATATGTGTTATATATTCATGTGCTTTTTTCCTGAGTGCACCCAGCAGTGGGTGCACTCAGGGGTGGTTTCTAATCTTTCATTCTATTCAAAAAGTAAGAGCATTTTTTTTCATCTCCCAGGTTACCATAAGCAACCTCAGTAGATCTTATGTGATAATCATAGCTCTGATATCATTTTAAAAAAATTTCTATCTAGCTGAGTGTTCTGTCTTCCTAACCACCCTCCAATAGTCAATTCCTTATTGATTCAAATTTTTCTTATTGATTAAAGCCCCAAATGTCACTCAGAGCATTTTAAGGCCTTTATAGTTATATGACAAAAACAAACTGTCATAGATAAATTATTAGACAAGCAGAGGTAAAGAAAGTGGGCAACAACATCTTCCTTGCCTTGATGTAGTGGCATCTGATAGAAGCTGGGAGAAATCACAGTCATTGAAAGATAGACACAAAGAAACATATCTTGAGAATGGCCATGAATGTATCACGTTAATAATAGATTGCAACGTCTTAAAAGTTTTAAACTTTTGCCTGTCAACTAAAAACATTGAAATTAAAAATTAAAGATCTAACTACCTTTGCTATTCATACATAATTAATCATTATGACTGATATCATAGTCTTGGACATCCTGTAGATGAAACAGCTGGAATTCATATACCAGTCTAAATCTGGGAAACAAATATACCCAGAAAGAAGATGCAGTCATGATAGGACTGCTCATGGGTGAAAGATAAATTTGCATCTAGTGCTCAAGCTCAATATCTCAAGGTCCAAAAAGAATGAGTACAGTGAAGATTTTAATTTTTGGCTAAATTTGAAGAAAGGAGTTCTCATCAAATTAACTGGTTACCATGTCTGCCTGGTATGGAATACCAGGCTTTAAACAACTAGGGTATCATAAATTGTACATTTTTGCATGATATAAAACCACTTGGTATTTCTTTGATGATACAAAAGACATATGAAAACCTCAAAAAATTGGTTACACATCTCAGTAGCCACTATTGTGGAGATTTCAAATGTTGGCCTCTCATCCAAAGTTCCAACTGTTTTGGAGCATCACCTACAGAAGAGTCTGTCTATACTTAAAGAACTTTAATAAACAGTGCTGCTGGCTCCTATTTTGAAGGAAACAGACATCAATCTCTGCAGAAGGTCACCAAAAACCAATTGGTCCCACCTGGTGTGTTCTTGCCAAAGGGAGGGAATGCAGAAAGAAGCTAGAATGGTTTGAATAGCTTTGTGAATCCTTGTGCAATCTGGAGATGACATCTTGTAATCAGTTTGCATTGATTGTTTTAAATGCCAGGTATGTTTCACTTTTATCAAAAATAAAAAGCTTGATGAACATTCCGGACAAAGGAAATACAACAGGAAGACCCTAGCCTATCAAAAAAAGTCCGGAGTCCTGAGAACTTACACAAAGACTGGGGAAATCATCAAAATTCACAGAAATGTAACCTAGCAGCTCAGTGAGGCCATTTTACAAAGACTCATACCAGTTTGTTCCATGGGGAAAGAGATTTTCTACACACATTAAATTCAACCTGATCAAGAGTATCTCAGTTAAAATAATTGCTATAGGTGAATTCCACCTACACATATATATTCTTCCATTATCTGGTCCTCTGGTATCAGAAATGCTTTCCAACTTCAAGATTTCTCACTTGAAGCAAACATAGCTCATCCACCACAACCACAGGTTTCACATCCACAGATTCAGACAAGGACAGATTAAAATATTTTTAAAAGTCTGTTGACATCGATAGACATTTTTCTTGTCATTATTTCTCAAATTAATACATATCTATGCATATATATATAGTAAGACAATTGTTTAGATAGCATTTACATTGTATAAACACTTCAAATCATCACTGCATAACCCACACATATATAAGGCTATTATTTTTCAGGCAAAAAATAACATTAAAAATGAAATTTCTCAGTTTTGACTTTGATTTGTTTTCACATATTCACAATTAATGACGCCTTAGAAGAATGCTAATAATTCCAACCTTACTCTCTCCTTTGGCGATTACTGAATAAAAAGGAAATAGTGAATACAAGTAATTAATTCTTCCTATTCCTTTCTTAATAATACCATTGAAATTAAAGCAAAAAGAAATGCTTTTAGGAAATTTCATGCCTTCAAGTGCTTCACAGCATTCCACTTAAGTCTTACACATGGGGGTTATTCAGCTTCCACCTAAATTGTTTAATTGTCTCTTGGGGCTTGGGTATATTAAGAAATGTAACAAGAAACTGGAGATGCAACACAAAATTTGTATTTAGAAGAAATCTTTAGCTCAGTGTAAATGAAGTGAACAGGAAATCAATTACACTTGGGTATGTAATTTGAATAAATAAAAATGCCAGAATGATTGAAGCTATAAATACAGATGGTAGCATGGGTCTGATAGTAGGCGACTGTATTTTAATAATGGAACTATTTTTAAAAGAATATATGAGAATATTAGAATAAAAGTTACACAAATGCCATAAATATTTTGAAAATTTGAAATGAAGAAATTGTATACAGTTGCAGAAAAAGATGTTATGAGTGAAAAATCTAGAATTACTTTTGTTGGAGAATGACAAGTTCATTTCCGTTTGCTGAGATAAAGCTGAAACCAATTAGAAATTAAATGTGGAGTTTTTTTTTTTACCACTTTTTAAGGAGATGAAGAAGGTGGGTAAGTATGTGTTTGCAAAGTAATGGTGCAGACCCTACAAAATTGACAAGTAATCATGCTTTTTATATTCAATATTCACGTACACATTCCCAAATATATACCAAAGTATCATTACCAGTATTTCACACACACACACACACACACACACACACACACACACACACACATACATATACATACACTTACAGATATACATTCAGTTATACATATATGTGTATGCAAGTAGAGGCATTATAAACTCATTTGTGTCTTTTGCTAGTGTGTATATCAGATGATCCCATTTTTGATGGGATTAACTCCCAATGAACTCACCCTAAACTGAAAATGAGTTAAAATTTCATTTACTGAACCTAACCTTTCCAAACGACTAGAGTGCCTTAAATGTACTTAGAAATTTATTGATATACAATGTAAAAATTTTGGAGAAGCAGGAATGACTCTCTCCCATAACTGAAAATCATTTTTTAAAAAGTAGTAAAATGGGCTTTGCAGATTTACATCCTCCTGTAGTTGGGCAAGATAATGTAACACAAAGCATTTTGACTACAAAGTGTTCAATGTCCCATGAAATTTTTTGAATAGCTAGGAAGCAGTTGTTGCTTACTCCAACAATTGTGATTGCCCAGAATCATAAGATAATGTCTTTCACTGGGCCAAGAAATGGTCCAATCCCCCAATTCTAAGTATAACTTCTGTTGAATGTTTATTACTTTTGTAGCACCATTAAGTTGAAGAATCTTAACTCAAACCATTGTAAGTTGAAGACTGTACTTTTTTAACTGATAAAAGCAGGAGAGTAATATCTTTCTTACATTGTTCTTTGTAGGGTTGAGATGTATGTAGCAAGGCAGATTGGACAAAGAAACTGTCAAATATGTAAATTAACATAAATCAATACATGGTGTATGATTCTAGTAATGCTGGTTTGTGAACTTAAGGCTTTGTGCTTGCTCAGCTGTTACTCTATCACTTGAACTATGTCTCAAGCGCTTCTTTATGTTGGTTATTTTAGAGATGGAGTCTCATTGACTATTCTGCCTGGGCTGGCTTTGAACTGCAATCCCCCAAATCTCAGCATCCTGAGTAGGTAGGATTATAAGCATAACCCATCTATGCCTGGCATAACAATAAGTTTTTGTTGATGAAACCAAAATATAGTAAAAACATTAACAACATTAATATATGAGATTGAATATATGAGATAAGACAGAAAGCATTTTAAGTTCTTTTAATTGTACTGAGAGAAGGAATACATTTTGAATTTTTTATACTAAAATGTTAACTAAAAGAATTGAAGTTTTTCATTCACTAGTAAGAAATCAGAACAAAAATATATTGTTTCTTAACAATATAGTAAAAATAAAGTAAAAAGAGAAAACAATGCTTACTAAGTGGAAAAAAATCTAAATGCCTTATTAAATGATAAATTTAAGCATATTGCATTCTGACTATGAGCTACATGATACTACTAATAAAAATAAAACAATGTATTTATAATAATCCATTTATAATACATAATCTAACATACATGTCGAGGGCAAAATAAGAATACAACGGACTAAAAATGGGAGTAAGCTTTAATTCGGTAGTATACATTTCAATTTTTAGCAGTGATCCTAGAAACAGCCATGAAGGGACCGTATATATTTAATTGACTCTCTTCTATATGTTGGTGAAACCTCATATTTAAAAGTATACTTTTTGTTTTTGCATTTTTATTACAAAATCATACTTTTTCCTAGATTGCTTAGGTCTGCTATTGACATTATTTATTTTAGTTATCTTTCCTACCTTAGTGTAGTAGAAATAAAATGATCTAAGTTTCTAGTCAGAAGTTTCTGTCAGGTTAATTTGTTGCTGAATCCTTTGTGATTAGAAAATCAGCTGGCTAAGATGAGTTAGTTTTATAAGACTATTAGCAAAGCTGCAAAACTTAGTCATTAACTGTAAGGCATTTCTAGATGATGGCATGTCTATTATGCAATCTTATTTATATCAATCTTCAGAGAATAACTATTTTTCTGTGAGGTACCCTGTCTGACCAGCATTGGCATGGACAATGGCAGAAATGAACAATTGACTTTTCATTTGTTTATCCCCTTGTTAGACTGTGTTAATTACAGAAAGAACATTCACACACTTTTCGAATAGGACATTTTCTTATGCGAAAAAATCTGTGACTTATGAAACAGTGGACAGTTGCTAATTCAGATATCTGAAAGTTTTTGTTTATTTTTTATTCATTGCCATTTCTGTTGTAATCTTAATTTCTTTTGATTCCAGCAGGTATTGTAGTGGTCTTACTTGGCAGACATTTTCTGGCCTTTAAGTATTCTGTAAAATCAAATATATTTTAGGCAGTCAAATAGAAATTAACCTGAAACAATAAAATTGACTTTGATAAAACTTCTCCATGATTCTTGCTCTGCTTTGGTATTTAATGTACCACCTTGTTCACAATAGTAAAGTTCTTACTTAGTACCTCGCTCACACTCTTTGTATATTCAATTGCTGTGCTAGAATATATTACCAAGATTAAAACCCAAATGTAATCTATTTTAGGAACTGTTCAGAACCAGGAGCCCACATCTGCATAAATTAAAGCTCAAAAATCATGTCACACATATTTTATACATAAGCCATCTTTTCTCAACACAATTAAATCCACTAACTCAATGAATAAATTATTGTAGATTTCATCATTTTTGACCTATGGATGAATATCTATATGTGTAATTAAGTCATAATTCAGTTATGATTTTTTTCACTTTCTAGTTTGTAGGTTATAACATAACAACTCTTTGACCAACTTTCTCATTTAAGCACAAAGACAAAGGGATATTTAAAACTGTCAAAGAATGGCAGGAAGAAAGATGAGTGAATACAGTCATTACATTCTAGGTAAACTAATTCAAATAGAACTGCTTAACTTGATAGTAGAGAAAGAATGGATAACAGAGGAAAGGGGTAACATTGACCCAGAGGCATTGCACTTCTGGAATTGAAACCCCTTTGTAGAACTACTTAGTAGTAATAAATACCTATTTTTAAAACTGTGAAAGTGTTACTCTTCTGGCTTAACTAGTTCCTACACTCTTATATGCTAAAAAGATGAGCCAGTAGGCTCTTGGATATGGCTCCACCTACCTCTCCATGAAGTTAGCAAGATTTCGAAATATCAAGGCTTACTTTCTGGCCACCGGAGTTGTCATGTGACTCCTATCTGGGAAGTTCCAGACAGCCCATCTGTGGTCTACACTGTTGAATTCAAAGGAGGGCATTTGACACAGAGTTGAGAAGCTATCATTCAAAGTTTTCCAGAAATATTGGGAAAGAGCATGCATTGTGGTCCTGCTGGTTGGTGTTAGTGAGGCCATCTATGAAAACGTCTATAGACAGTAAAAGCAACCACAAGGCAAAAACAAGAGATGGAGAGTAGTGATCTCTGTGGCCTCTGTCTCCCTTCTCCAGCTACACTAGGATAACAACTAGGCTGCTGACATGCCTGGGAGTCCACACAGTGACCTCCTCTCTGCTTATCATGAGGTTCCACTAGGCACCCACAGAACTGATCTGTTGCTTCGGCAAGGTCTTCATTTGATCTTCCAAGCTAGACCTTCCTGTCCAGAAACACAGATGTCATTCCACCTTTCTTATTTTCCATCACAGCATTTATTTGTTAAAATTTCTTCATAAAACCAATTAAATTTATTAATCAAAGTGCACTTATAAAATAAATTTGTCTTATACACGATGTGCTTAAAAGCATATTCTGTAGGGTATGCTTTGCCTGAGGTTAAAGACCCTGAAGGCAGTAATACTGGCGTCTCTCTCTTCTTCCCTAACTTAGTGTCTGGACAAATCATCACATTTCATACACTTGTCTACTGAAGGTTGTTGAACGAAAATCAATGTATTCTAACTAGTGATAAGTGTTTGGTTTGGCCTTCGTAAATGGGCAACTGTAGTCTAGCTTGAGGCATAGACGAATTTTAATCCATGAGCACACACTTGACACAGGGGATTGAATTTCAAACAATAAGAAGTTGAAAACTGCCAAAACATGATCATAGAAAGAAAATTCCCTCTGCAGCCAATCAGGTTTTTCCCGTATATCGTCTTTTTTGCCCTGGTTGAAATATTTATATGCTAGAGATTAGGATCTTCTAGAGGATCATCAGTTTGCAGTGCTGCCCTGTTCTAGAACTTTCTGTCTTATTCAAGTAAATGTAGCAAAATTTTACAAGTCTCAGTGTTTTGATTTTAGGAAATACATGAATATCGCTGGACAATTCTATCCAATAGGCTGGAAGTTTGTGGGGGGGGGTCTCTTGCTTATCTGTTTTCTAGAAGTTTTCATTTTAAAAGTTGTAAGTAGGAAGCAATTCCATAAGTTTATTTGCATAAACTAAAGGATGTATCTTCCTTTGAATTTAGTAAAATGATTGCAATATAATAAGACCCCACTGACTTCTCAAAAATGTATATGTCTCTAAGAAAAATGGTTCATTATACCTAAAAAGTAACAAAGATTAAATGATTGGCAGACAAATAAGCAAGTTATTCATTATTCATTGGGGTTTTTATGAGTAGAGTAAAACAAAATCATTGAAGAATACAAGAGGCAAAATGTACAAAGGGAAGTGGTATACAACTAAGAATAAACAAGAGTGTATAGGGTATGTACCGTTGAAGAGAAGATGGATTGTATTTTGCTTGATGTAGAAGGCCAGGTGTGCCAGGTGGTATAAGAGGAGGGTGACTTAGCTAGTTAAGATGTGGACACACATACACAGAGACATGGAAGAGGCTAGGATTCATCTGAAAGTTTATATGAATAGCTCACTTCTGTGTCATAGTCAGGATTCATGTTACCAATATCTAAATTTCCTTCTAATTTCTTCACTTGAAGAACACATTTGAAACTCAGTTTTTTTGTTTGTTTGGGTTTTTTTTTGTCAGTCATGGGGCCTGAACTCTGGGCCTGGCACTGTCCCTCAGCTCTTCAGCTCAACGCTAGCACTCTACCACTTGAGCCACAGCCTCATGCATGTGAGGCATCCACTCTACCACGGAACCACCTTCCCAGCCCACAGCTCAGTTATTCTTTAAAGGAATATAGAGTCTGTGTAGTACAACATTGGTTATAAACTCAGTGAAATTATATTACAAGTTATTGGACAGAAAAGGTTAAGGTGATTCCCCATTTCTACAAAGATAATGTTTAACCTTTTTTATTTCTTTTTGCCCCACAAGGATTACGGTGATATAAGTCAGGCCAGGAGTAGATTCCTTTTGGGCACTGCCACCCCTTCCCTTGTGCTCGCCCAGTTTTGCTCTGCCATCCCACCCACATGCTATACAGTTCATTTCCAACATAATGTCCCATGAATACTGCTGCTGCCTTTGTTTACCCTTTTGTCTCTCCATATCTGTGCCTCCCCTTACGCTTTTTCAGTCACTAAATGATGAAACTCAATGGATAAATATGCACACTTCATAGTATTACTTTACACTCATAAAGAATGCAAAATCTGTTTTATCAAAACAGCATAATGAAACCTGTTAAAATTGTTTGTTTGTTTGTTTTTAAGAAAAGGGAAGAAAAAGCAAAAGAGTCAGGTGCCCAAGGCTCATCCTTGCAATCTCAACTACTCAGGAGGCTGGAATCTGAAAGGTGGTGGTTCAAGGCCAAGCCCAGCAGAAAACTTTATTAAACTCAATCTTCAAAATAACTAGCCAAAAAGCAGAGCTGAAAGCGTGGCTCAAATGGTAGCACACTGTCCCAGAACTTGCAACTCTGATTTCAAACCATGCTATCACAACAAAAAGGTTGTAGAAAAACATAAAAAAAATTGAGGGAGTAGGAGAAATATGAAAAAGAAAAAGAAACCAAGACCAACACAATTTCTGAGAAAGGAATTTTAACATCAGTTATTTTTTTAACGTGTTTAACTGTCTCTTACTGATTCCGTTACAATAGAAATCTAATTTCACATTTATTTAATTAATTTACTTATTTACATACTTATCCTGGTGCTTGGACTCAAGGCCTGGTTCTATCCCTGAGTTTTTCTGCTGAAGGCTGGCATTCTACTACTTGAGCCTCAGTTCTACTTCTGATATAATTGGTGGCTAGTTGGAGATGAGTCTCATGAACTTTCCTCTTTGAACCATGATCTTCAGATCTCAGCCTCCTGAGTAGCTAGGATTACAACTGTGACCCACCAGAACCCAGCTTATTTTCACATTTTAATAGAAAATAATTTTCCAAATAAGTCTTAATATTTTTAATTTCTTTTAATAGTTTTATAATAATACAAAAAGAATCCCGGTAATATATCTTTGTATGCTAACATATTGAATCACATTGATTAAAACCTTTTGACAATGCAACACTCAAAAAAAGCATTTATTAATTTACCTGGAATAATTTCTCTGGGTTCACAATCTAAAAGTAAGTTTTAATAATTTTTCGGGGCTGGGAAGGTGGCTCAGTGGTAGAGCGCTTGCCTTGCATGCCTGAGGCCCTGGGTTCGATTTCTCAGCACCACATAAGCAAAAAAAGCCAGAAGTGGCACTGTGGCTCAAGTGGTAAAGTGCTTGCCTTGAGCTAAAGAGCTGAGGGACAGTGCCCAGGCCCAGAGTTCAGGCCCTACAACTGGACCCAAAAAAAAAGAAAAAAGAAAAAAAAGTGTTGTTTTTTTTTTTCAATTATCTCTTGTAGCTACCAAATCCCCTTATTTTCTTCTCAGTCCAAATTTAAAATATAGATAGCTGAACACTTCTTTCAGAACAAAATCAGAGTATTTTCTTTTCAGAAAAAGAATAAGATACTTGACTGTAATTAAAAGGGACTAAATTGGCAATCATTCATGATTTTGTTTGTTTTTGTTTGTTTGTTTTTTTATTCCTAATGGCTTATGTGCTGAATAAAGTTATCTCAGCAGAATATTTCTACACTATTTCTACCTTGCAGAGTTCCAATAAATTTCTTCATTTTGAGAAAGAATTCAGAATCAACTGACTAAAAATAACACATATATACAAGTGAATACTTCCCTCCACTCATACACACACACACACACAAAATACACTTATTTCTTCTCAAACTCATTGTTCACCTAACCCCATAGAATCTTGCAGAGTACAGATCCTCCTTATTTATTAGTGACTCAAGTAATAACCATATGGCTACTAAGTCTGTACGTTAAGCAACAGAGTCTTTTGCTGAGTAAAAGCTCCTGTTCATTAATCCTCTCCTTTATCTCCTTTATCTGTTTCTGGTAACTGATTTGAAGATGTGATGTTTCCCCATATGTCAAGAGTTCCTCAACAATCAATACTTTTCTTATGGAGCTAGTATTCAGACAAATGTTGAAACAAGTCTTTTCCTAGCAATGTTCATACACTTCCAAAAAAACATTGCCCTGGGTGAACAATAGACAGGATAGAAATGTAAGTAGTAGAATGCTAGACTAGCCACTGTGGCTCCATGTTGAATCAATGATTCCTAATATCCCTTTCATGTGTTTTGAATATTTATTTCTGGTTATTTTTCAAACTTTTGTCATTTCAGTTTTCTCTCTGGATACTGTCATCTTGTTTGCCATTTAAAGAATGATGGCATCATTTTCATTCATCTGAACAGCGATTTTTTTTCCGCGTTCCTTTCCCACTTTTTCCTAGTCTCCTTACTTTTGCTGAGATTCTCTCTGTATTTTTGAAGGTTTAGTTCTATTGGAACACAGTACACACTTTTTATTTTTAATTTGATATCTAGAATGTCAGTGTGGAGTAGTTGCAGAAGAAACCATAGGACTGAAAATGCCTAAATTATTTGCTGCCTGGCCAATTGTACCAATGTGTTCTCACCCCCAGATCAAGATCAGTATCAGCAGTGGGTGTTTTGTAGAGTGAAAACTTACATAGTTTGAAACTGGTATTTAGAAAGAAGAAGGCAAGGCACAGTGGTTCATGCCTATAACCCTGGCAACCTGGGAAGCAGATATCAGGAGGTTCGCAGATTGAGGCCAGCAAGAACCCCATGTCAGCCTCTAAACTAGGATTGATGGCATGTGTCTATAATCTCAGCTATGTTGGTGACTTAAATCATAGGATCACAGTTCAAGCGGATAGAGACAAAATTATGAGACTGTAATTGAAAAATAATGTAAAAAGTCATTAAGACATGGCTCTAGTAGTAGAGCACTTGTCTACCATATGTGAGACTGAGTTTGGGCCACAGTATTGTATAAATATTAATTATAAAAATAATAATAACAATCAGACAATTGTTGACATAAACACTGAAGATAATGTTTCCCCATGACAAATAGGATTGCAGTAGATTAAGTTGGTATTTCACATTATATAATGTAGCACCCTGTAATTACACATTCTTGCTCACATTTTGTTCCTCAGATAATTATAGTCTTATTTATAATTATTTACTCTCTGATTCACTATAAATTCCTATGTGGCCTTTGTAGAGTTGTTATTTCTAGTGATGTTAATTATAATAAATGATAAAAATGCTTGAAAAATGACCATCTACTTGACTCACATGGACTAGATCTTTCAATTCATATATGTATATATATATATATATATAATCAGACTGCATACAATTTTATTTGCAGAGAGAGTTATTTTGATTTTGAATAGATCAAAGAAGTCACTTCTGTAGCTGTTTAATTTTTATCATTAATTCTGTGAAGTTTGTATTGAATTACAGAGATGTCAGGACTGAATTTATAATTTCTATATATTTATTTTTACATTATTTCTCTTTTGAGACATTTTCCGAGTTCATAGCAATCCATATACTGTCACCCCATATAACACAGTGTTTTGATCAGAGATTTAAATCAATGGGTTTATTTTGTAGAATGATTTGTGAGTTTTCATAAAGTAGATGCTGTCCAATAATAATAAATTCAGTTATTGTATTTCTATAATTAGACAACAGGACACATTTCATTTCATATTATCCCAAAACATTTTTTTCAGTTTAGATTTGCAAATTGGAAGGGAATTGAAAAAGAGACAGAGACAGAGGCAGAAATAGAAGCAGAGAGATGATAAAAGATACTAATTCCTTAAAGTCCTGCAAGATATTAAGAAACTCTATGAAGTGATTTTAGGGAGAAAATCATTGATTTTCCAATAGTGGAGATGTTTTTATTTCTTTAGGCTTTCAAATACTTGGATATTTGGTTTTTTTAATTCTACAAATGTGAAAGTGTAGACAATTATTGATACATGTAAACAAACATATATACATTTTTAAAGCATTTTGGTTCTCAACTATCGTTTTGATTATTTATAATTACTTACTCTGATTCAGTATACATTCTTATGTGACCTTTGAATAGTCTTTCTTTCCAGTAATGATGATTATAATTAATGATTAAAAATGCTAGAAATATGACCATCTCCTTTACTATCATAAAATCTCTAAAAATGATGGTAACAAGAGCCATACAAGCAAATTGAATAATTTCACAAAATTACCAAACAATAAGTAATGGCCAGATCATTACTTGTGCCAAATGGATTTGATTCCAAGTGAGCAAGCTTAAGGTAATATGCTACATAAGGTAATTCTGCTGCATTCCTTTCAAAGGGCCTGGTTTCTTATAGACCATTGTTTAGGAATGACTTTGAGATGATATCTGTACCAGTTCCTTTTATATGTCTGTCATTCCTGACTAATTTCTATTATACATGTTGCTACAGTAAATATATTGTATATACTGATAGGTCAGAGTCTAAACACAAGAAATATTTATGCTTTAGGCTGTAGTTTATTTTAAACTTTGAATTTCTGGTGACAATTTTATGCAGCTTTTTGTTAGTACACTAAGAAAAAACACAGCCAGGTGCCAGTGGCTTTGTAATCCTAGCTACTCAGGAGGTTGAACTCTGAAGATGAAGATTTGAAGTCAGCCTGGGCAGGAAAGTCCATGAAACTCTTATCTCCAATTAACCACCAGAACAATGAAGTGACACTGTGGCTCAAAGTAGTAGAGTGCTAGCCTTGAGCTAAAATCTCAGGGGCTGTACCCAGGCCTTGAGTTCAGTCCCTAAGACTGACCAAAAATAAACAAATGAAAAAGAAAAACACCAAAAAGAGAAAGAGCGCAAAAACACACTAGTAGATCATAGTGCGTTGTCTCGCCTTAAAAAAAAAATCTTTGTTACTCTTGCCAAGTAGAGCTCTACTTCTGTGTTCTTATTTATTTTCTGTGCTCGATATTGTATTCATTGCAATAGAATTCTTAATATAGTTGCCAATACTGTGTGGAAGGCATTGTCCTCAGATTTACTACAGATGAATCTTAATGCTAACTCAAATATTGTATTGCTTTTATTATTTGTTTGTGGTTTTCATTGATTTCCCCTGCAGTGGCAAAAACTGGGACGCTGGTTAACTGTCCCTAGGTTACTATTTGAAGTTGCGGTTTTATCTATTTGGTGACTCCCTGATTTGAATACACATCGATTTTAAGCGAGTTCGCAGCTTCTTACAATTCCTCTAGTTTACTGTACTAGATGCTTAGTGTAACAATATTGATTTCCTAACCAAACATTTTAACTTCCACATGTGACTATATTGAACAATAGGCTTTGTCGGATAACATTTCTCCTCTTTCCTATGGATGGTAGGCAGTGGAAAATCAGTTTAAACCACTGGTCATTTATTTATATATAGCACCTGCCACTTAGTAGAAGCAAGCGGTAGCATCGCACATCTGGCCATATCTCAAGATAGGCTTCAAGGCAGAACTGCCAGGAAGTGATGGATCATCCTGAGGTTTGCTAGACTGCGGGAGAATGTCTTGCTGAGGCAAACCCCATGCCCTGATTCCTGGAAAGTGAGAGTGCCTGTAACTTAGGCGGATCCCCTCTTGTCTGCTGCCTGCTAGGGCATTTCCCATGTGGCTTGACACAGAGGAGAAGCTGGCAAGAAGGAACTCTGCAGCTTTGTCTCTCTAGAAGATATGATGAATGGACTGTCTTAAACTATCATCATTCTACTGTTGTAAATTAAAGAAAGGTACCCACATTAAAGTACTATACAATGTATTCAGCCCTCAATGCTCATGTGGTCTACATCTATACATTTTTGACCAGTGACAGGATAAAACTAGGTGGAAAAATCATTACATAAGGACTGAGCATTTAAATGGCTTTGTCTCATTGTTCCCTAAAGAGTCATGCACTCCAACTTCCTCACAAAGCAATTTCATGGCATCAGATATCATAAGTTATCTTGAGATATTTTAGATGGATAAGAAGATGTGCATAGATTACAGTTAGTCTTCCCAGCACTGAAGCTGATGTGCACTTGGGCTACACAGCTAGATCCAAGCCTTCCCTTCCTAATGACCTAGAGATCTGAGATGCTTGGTCATTTACAGTAGTCTCAAGGATACTATTATTAACACTGTAACACATTCAATATAGAAGGCTTTCTTTCATGATGACTTTGAGATCCGAGATTCTTTGTCATTAACCCAGGATCCAAGGGTACTGTTAGCAATAGTGAAACCAAAATTCTAAAACTTGCTTCCATGAGTACTGCTCTCTATCCAGATAAAGCAGTTCAAATCCCAAAGAGCCTTTGTAAAAAAAAAAATACAATGTCTATCCATTGATTTCCTCCATGCTGTGAAATTAAGGCAGAAAATAGTCAATAATATAATAATGTTACCATGTTTTATAGAACAAAATTAATCCTCTGTATAAGAAGATAAAAAATGTGTAAGAAGTAAAATGGCTTCACTAAAAATGCCCTACTTTTGGAGCCATACTCTCACACAGATATACATAGCGGATCTTCTAACAGGGATAGGAATCCATTTTTTTTTCTGGCTAGGGCCATTTGAATATTTAAAACGTCATTCATGGCCATTCAAACTATTGATGTAGGGAAACAGGATGAAGGTAGCCAATGAGAAAACTATAGGTAGGATACTCGTCTCCACCATCCTGTAACAAGTAATTCCATAGGCTGGACATTTTCCATTCAGTTCTGACACTGGTGCCTTCTAATAAGTGAGAATGTGTTACGAAATTTTTCCAATCCATTCTTCTCCTGAGGCAAGGCACCCATATTCCATTAAGCAATATGGAAAATGCTTGACTCTGAACAAAGTGAAAGCAAGTACGGCCCTCTCCATGTGCGCAGGCTTCCAAGCTTCTCAAGTTGAGCTGCGTCTGTCGCCTAACCCTTTTCTCCATTTTGTGCATCTATCAGAAGACGTCAGTGCTGGGGCATTGAACTGCGGCTCTGAGAGGGAAGTACTACCTTGTAAATTGCCTGACTTTTTCTAACGAAGCTTTGTCTACTTGATTTCACACGGCTTCCTCTGTGTCTGGGATGTACTGGCACATAGTAAGCACGCAATGGAACTGATTGAGTGAGATGAAACCAGACGCTGTAGAGTGAAGGTAAACGACTTTCACTGGCATCAATTCAAGGACACCCTGGATGAGATTGGTCATTGAGAAAGATAAGAAATACAGAAGAAGTGAAATCATTTCGCTAAAAACGTCAATTGTGTTGGTTAAATGAGTCAAGAGAGAGCTCTGAGTTAAAATATTCATAGCTGAACAGAATTCCACTTTAGACAAGACTCAGTGCGCGCTAACAATAACAGTGGTATATAATGGTCACAGAAGTCATTTTAAGAATAAACGCTCTACTAAAAAATCTGGTTAGCTAAGAGAGTTTTAAAAATGAATTCCACATGCTATTTCTTTACTTCACTTTCATTAAAACCTTTAAAATAGGTTTTTAGTGTTCTTCTGACCAATCTCTTAGCACAAATTTTTAGAAAATGAAAACATTGAACCCTAATGTATGTCATAGACTCTAAGCAAAGCATCCCACGCACATATAATTTTTTTGTAGAAATGAGTGGTCTGATTGCTTAGGGTACAAAAGAAAAGAATTGCATCTGACACCATTGAATAGAACATGGCAGACTGAAAAGTCTAATTTTGTTTTAAACTTTCTTCCAAGTACTTCTGGCAAAACTTTTAATTGCCACAAGGACTGGGTAGGTAAAGTTAGAGGGAAGAGGATTTTGTAAAGATAGACAGGAGAGATACACAGGTGAACTGCAGAGGTGAATGTTTCAGTTCTGAATTTGGATGACCCATCATAGGTTGGGTAAAAGATCTACCAGTCCAGCTACATTATCAGGTTTTTGAAAAAAAGCCTATAAAAGTTTAAATAACCTAGAGAGTTACATTGGGGAAATATACTTTCAAAATTCTTCTCCAGCCAAGAACACATTTCCACAATGACAACTGAGAAGCACAACAGTTTTATTACTAAATAAGCATTAAACTTGAACATGATGCATATCCCAGGTGATTCATTAAGATTTGCAGGGGCAGAAAGAAATTTCACTTTGTCTTAGCCAAAAAGGTACAAGTCAAAGTCATGGCATTTATTTTTTACTTTTTTAAAAACTTTATTGTGAAAATACCATACAGAGGAGTTACAATTACAGAGCAAGGTAATGAGTATATTTCTTATCAAGCATTGTTGCCTCCTCCTTTGTTTCCCCTTCCCATCCCTTCCCATCTCTCCCCCCCAACTCACTCCAAGTCCTGGCATTTCAAGGTTACTAATTGTCAATGCTTAAGTAAGAGAAATGGCAGCTTCGTTTTTCACACATAGTGCATCCTGGATTCATCTTCATAATTGGGGTGGTATGTGTAAGCTAACTGGCTTCATTCAAAAGAAAACTCATGGAAAGATGGGAGAAGGCAGTCATGATATTTAATGTGTATATGTGAAAATGGACTAGGTAAAAGAAAGGGGCATGTGGGCTTAGGAAAGTTGGGAGAGAATGAGGAAAGGGGCATTGTATTCCTAAACTGACGTGTTGAATTGAAATATCTTTGTACAACTATAATAATAACCATAACAAGAATAACTAAATAGTTTACATTCTGATTACAAGAAGTAATATTGCCGTGCAGAGCAAGGTACCTACTGAAATTAGGCTCTTAGTTTCTTATGGTAACTGGAGAAAAGGGATACTATCTCTCTTGATATTTGCATTTTGAAGAGATGGCCCCATGTAATTGGGAAAGATTTTCTGGGTCATTAAGGCATAAATAATTTTCAAAAGCATTTATATGTATTTCAGAGAGTTTTCTAAATAAAGTGCTGTAAAGAATTAGATAGGTGAGAAATCTCTTCCTTTATGTTCAAGCTGTAGAACTGAGCTGCTTATTATTAATTTTGTTTTTATTGCCTTTGTCAAAATTATAAAATGAATTGCTAAATAACCCAGTGACACTGAAATGTCTCTACAAATAATTTGTCCAGTAATATGTAGCATATCTTTTAATGTAGGCTTAATGGTCACTTACCATATATCTATAAACACAATTTTATTATTAGAATAAGTATTCTGTCTGTGGAAATGGTTAACCAAAATATCCACAGAAGCTTTGTTAGATAATGGTAAAGAAAAACAAAAAAAAATGTCTACTTAGTAGCAAGAATAACACAAGCTTAAAGAAAGACCAATATTGAGTAAGCAATAAAATTTCTTACAGAAAAATATAGAAATCCCAATTGTTCTTAGGAGTCTTGAAATATTATAGGCATTTGGTTTTTGTTATGTTTCTTTTTCCCCTTACAGAAATTTCATTTTATACATTTAATTTATAATTTTATAGTTTTTCTATAGTTTATGACTTGTTTATTTGTTTAAATTTTAAAACAAAAACTTATGAGAAACTGTACAAGAAATTACAGTCTTAAAAGTACAACTTCACAAACTTCAAATATCACATTAATAAGTATGATGAGTTTTTAACTACATATTGTCTATGTTCCTACACATACTCTGTTGTTGTTGTTGTTAATTGTGGGGCTTGAACTCTGGGCCTGGGTGCTGTCCCTGAGCTCTTCAGCTCAAGGCAAGCACTCTATCATTTGAGCCACAGCTCCACTTGTGGTTTTCTGGTGATTAATTGGACATAAGAGTCTCATGAACTTTCCTGCCCGGGCTGGCTTTGAACCGTGATCCTCAGATCTCAGCCTCTTGAGTAGCTAGAGTTACAAGTGTGAGCCTAGCCACAACTATTTTTTAAACTATTTTTATTGTAAAAATACTGTACAGAGAGGTTTCCCTTATATGAGTAAAGTAGTGAGTACATTTCCTATCAAGCATTGATACCCCTTCCTTTGTTTTTCCCCTCCTATCCCTTCCCTCCCTACCTCCTCAATTCCTCCCGGCCCCCAAAGTTGTAAAGTTCGTTTTCAACATAGTGTCTTGTACATCTCATTGTTACAATGGGTCAATACAGTAATTTTTATCTTTACAAAATTATTGGCATTTGTGGAAGCCAGATCTCTTAGTAGAATACTAGTTTCCAATTTTCATGAGACTTTAATAATGCCTCAAATTTGATTATGAGTACCAAATCATATTATGTATTAATAACTCCCTATTTATTTTAAGTAGATTTAGTGGTCATTAAAATCAGTGTATGAAATGTATTAATTTAGTCTATGATGAAGCTGTTAGGTGTGTGCATATATAAATGGACGCATGCACATGTACACATGCACACACACATTCATATAAATAAGGTTGTATGTACTGACCTTAGAATTAGATGGATGAGATTCACAAATGTTTTGTTCAAAAGTAACAATGTCAAGATGCTGAAAAGCTTTCCTGATTTTAAGTCTTTCAACTCACAGGTTCTAAGTCAGCTCCTAAATTATCCAGCCATTTATTTCTTTGATTTATTTAGAAATTGTGTTCCTTTGTCCTGAACTCCACCAGCTTGTACAAGAGAGTTATAATTTATTATGTCCATCAAACATGTCCAGTACTTCTGGATTAGAGTCATACCTTGCATCATTACCTCTCATCTCATCTGCTCCCTTCTGAACTGTAAACTCTACCTAAAATGAATATTACTAATGTCTGTTAGTCATTATTGTTCACTAATTGAGAAGTTCAATTACTTTGTTATATTTCAAAAAATTGTAAAAAGAGGAAAGGATTAGATGTGTGTTAAGTACAACTTTTAACACTTTGTAGTTTAAGATTAATCTGTTTCTTAACAGAAAAAAAAAGTCCTCCATTTTTTTTCCTGATAATATATCCCATATCCCTGTCATTATAGGAACTCAAGACGTTAGAACAAGAAAATAAATGACCATGGTTCTTAGCCGAGCTTTGGTGGCTCATGCCTGTAATCCTAGCTACTCAGGAGGCTGAGATCTGAGGAACACGGTTCAAAGCCAGCTGGGGCAGGAAAGTCTGGGAGACTCTTTTCTCCAATAAGCCACTCAGAAAACCAGAAGTGGAGCTGTGGCTCAAGTGGCAGAGCACTCACCTTGAGCTGAAGAGCTGAGGGACAGTACCCAGGCCCAGAGTTCAAGCCCCTGGAAATCTGTAACCTAGAATATTAGCAAAAATTTTAAAAAGTCACCAACATAGTTTTATAAATGCAAATAATAAGTGCTGTACATTATTAAAAAATATTTGCTGAGCTGTTGTTCATTCTTGTTAGTTAGTTGGCTATTTTAATTTATTTTTTGAGAACTAGCTTCTCATTTTCTTTGTCTCTTTTCCTGTTGAGGTGTTTATAATTGATAATTAGATACATTAAATTTTGAAAGCAAAATAAATTCAAGATTATGTCACAACAAAAGCAAAAACTGCACACCTTACTGTGAAATACTTTCAGTTCAATGCACATGTGTATGTTTTGTATTTATTTTGATATGAGGTATGAGTTTGGACTCACTTATCATTATGGTAATAATGATATAACTAATTACTTAATTGTTATCCCTTTTTTCATTTTTTTTAACTTTTCTAAACAAAAGATAAGTGGCTCTTGTAGTCCTTGTTATCGTTTGGTAAAAGTTGAAGTTGTGTGTGTGTGTGTGTGTGTGTGTGTGTGTGTGTGTGTGTTTGCTGATACTGAGACTTGAACTCAGGGCCTCATATTCTCATATTCTAGCTGTGTTTTTCAAACACAGCTAGAGTTCTACCATTGGAGCTACCCATCCAGTATTGCCATACTCACTTCTCACCTTCACGAGTAGTTAGTGGCATGAACTGTCCAGTACTGTCCTGCAAAAGTTGCATATAAATAAAATACATACTGAAAAATATGTTCACTGTATGAATTTTATTTTTGTCTGTTTGGAGGCTTGAACTCAGGACCTGAGCTCTGTCCCTGAACTCTTTTGCTCAAGGCTAGCACTCTACCACTTTGAGCCACAGCTCTCCTTTCATTTTTCTGGTGTTTCATTGGAGATAGAGTCTCATGGGGACTTTTCTGCTTAGGCTGGCTTTTAACCACTACCCTCAGATCTCAGCCTCCTGAGTAGCTAGGATTACAGGCATGAGCCACCAGTATCTGGCTTGCAGTTTTTAGTAGTAGTATAATATGGTACAGACTGGACAAACCACTAATCAATTTTTTTAAATTATTTGTCAGTGCTTTTAAGAACTATGTTATTTATTTGATTCCATCTTAGTACATATAGATTTTTCTTAAAAATTGTCTCCCATTATGTGAAAATTGAAGCAAATATGACTGCTAAAGTTTTCAAAGTTTAGCATGGGTATTAAATTTGCATATTACAAAGACAGATGCAAATTTAAGGCTCCATCATTTAGCTACCGACATAAATCTATGCCCTACTTTCTTATCCACAGATGGGAGCAGTAACAATACATACCTTTATAATATTATTGGAAGAACTACATTAGTTACTGTGTAGTATGATATATGTGTTCCTTGTTTTTGTTGACACCACTCTGTTATTCTTTATGCATACTTTTAAAAGAAAATTTATTCTACCTAGAAGTCACCACAGAAAGACCCCCCTCAAACTATGGTAAAACCATGAGAGGAAGAATGCCTTGTGTTTAATGACTTAGCAAGATGCAAGTTAGCAAACTCACAACCAGTGAAAACCACAAGTGTTAAAACTAGTGTTTCAGAAAAACTGTATCATTTTAGCCAAGTATTAGGGTGATGGCTTAGAGCCATGGTTTAATGGTTTCATATTATAAAATTTTTACTGGAAAAGAATTGTACATAGATAAGGAACATCCCTCCTCAAGCTGATATATTGAGTTTGAAGGAAAATGGAACGTAGAGGATAAAGAACACTGGACCACATTCTTTTGTGTTCACTGAGTACAAATGACAAATAAAAATGTATACATTTCAAATGTATAACTTGATGTTCTACCATCGATGTATGCATTTGTGTGTATGCAAATTATTATCATCTATTTATCTATCATATGAATACTTAGCTTACTCCCATATTTTGGTTTCTATAAATAATGCTACAATTAACCTAGGAATTCCATTTCCTTTGAATATATAATCAGCCCTGGGTTATAAGTTTTTCCTATTTGTTTTTTTTTAAGGTAAGTTTTGTATTGTGAAAATACCATACAGAGGGGTTACAATTACATGAGCAAGGTAAGAAGTACATTTCTTATCAAGCATTGCTGCCTCCTCCTTTGTTTTTCCCCTACCATCTCTGCCCTCCCATCTCCACAACTACACTCCTCCTCTCCCCCGCCCCTCCCAACTTGTAAAGTTCATTTTTCGACATAGCATCTTGTACATCTCATTGTTGCAATGGGTCCACCTGTATCCCTACTTAAACAAGTTGTTTTCTTTTTAAAGAATGTCCATGCTGGGAGTCAATGGCTCATGCCTATAATCCTAGTTACTCAGGAAGGTGAGATCTGAGGAACCAGGTTCAAAGCCAGCCCAGGCAGGAAAGGCAGTGAGACTCTTATCTCCAATAAACCACTCAGAAAACCAGAAGTGGTGCTGTGGTTCAAGTGATAGAGTGCTCCCCTTGAGCTGAAGAGCTGAGGGATAGCGCCCAGGCCCAGAGTTCAAGCCCCATGACTGGGGGAAAAAAAGAAAAAGAAAAAGAATGTCCATACTTTATCTTTTTCTTCCCTAATGGCTGTGCCAATTTAAAGTTACTCAGCAGTATATAAGGATTTCCTCTCTACATCACCTTCATCTACACTTGTCATCTTTTATTTTCTGCTTTTAATTCTTTTATAAACAAACATTATCTTTAAGTAGTTGTACAAAGGAGATCAACTCTTGGTCCCTGTTTCCATGGGTGATTAGAAATCCTAATTACCTTTAAACTATTTGTTCACCATTGGAGAGCCTTTTGAGAAGCACTGCATCGGGTCCTTTGCCCATTTTTAAGAAAATTCAGTTAATTGCCTATGGAGTTTCCCATGTACTGTGAATACAAATTCTTTTTCAAACTCTAGGGTACCCAGATATTTTTTTTTCGATGTATAAAAATAGGTTGTGTTGTTACCTTGTTGATGGTTTTCTTAGGAAAGCTGTTAGTTCTAGTGTTAAATGGTCAAAATTTTAAGCCATATCCCTCAGGGACAGAAAAATAAAGATGTTTCAGGGAGACTACTTTACAGTTGTCATTATTTCTTCTTGAGCACCAAAGAGAACAGGGACAGCACTCATTTAAGCTCAAACCTTAGACTGGCACATGTGCACATGCGCGCGCGGACACACACACACACACACACACACACACACACACACACACACACACAAAGCAATGCATGCAGAAATGTCAAATATAGTTCTGAGAAGACACTGGTCAAATCTGGAAAAGAGTGAAGGAAGGGGTAACATTGTCCAAAAAGAAATGTACTCTACCTGGATTTTGTAACTGTACATCACCTTTATAATAGCAATAAAAATAAATAAAAGAAAGAAGACCTTCGAGAAGTAGGTCGACTTCACTTCTCATCTCATAGTATGAGAATTTCTCTTTATGTATGCAAAGCAGAATGAGGAAACACACAGACAGCATGTTTACTCAGAATGTGTTTTTTAACAAAACCTTCAAGTCATCTGACCCTCAAAGGATCTGATTCCTTCATAATCAAAATGTGCCTCACTATAAGAAGTTCATCTTTTTTGATACATATTTTTTACTGTACAGAGGGGTTACAGTTCCATGAGTAAGGTCATAAGTACACTTCCTGTCGAGCATTGTTACCCCCTCCTTCATTTTTCTCTTACCATCCCTTCCCTCCCCACCTCCCCAACTTCTCCCTCCCCCACCCCACGAAGCTGTAAAGTTAGTTTTCAACATATATGGTGCCCTGCATCTTATATATACATTTTTCTAATTTAGGGAAGGGAAGGGAAATAAACTGCTGAAATAAGGATACAGGTTGACCCATTGTAACAATGAGATGTACAAGAAGCCCATCTTAATTAGAAATAAAGCTTCCATAACTGCCAGTTAAGACAGATTACATTACTTTATCCCAAGATATTAGTTGGCAGTTTGAACTTGTTTGGAAATTTCTGTGTCGGTTTTTGTCGGTATTATTTTTAGATTTACTGAGGTTTACGTCCTTTGAAAGAGGAAAGTGCCCTGTTTTATTAAACACATTTTTACAACCTAATGTTTGGTTGCTACTTGGCTAGAATAATCTTTTAGAATTCATGTATTTGGAATAGCTATTACACTGCAATATAAATCTCATCTGTACTTTCAATAACACCTTATAGATATAATGGGTTTTGCAAATGAGCCAATAGTAACTGGAATGACAACCACCACAAAACACTGTGTTCTCAACTTTTTATGAGCTTTTGCAACAATCAGCTCTGTCTTGCTTGATTATGTCTAGAATATTCTGAACAAGTGTTAAAAGCCATTCAACAACAGGGCAATTTCATGACCTTTATAATAAATCTCTAATGAAATCACCATGAGATCTCTAATTACTGTTTTACCCAGTTTAATTATGGTCCTATCTACTCCTGGACCGTATTTTTTTCTTTGTTTATTTTTTTCATTTTCTTTGCATATTTTTCATTCAGACTGGAAAGAATACCATACAGAGTCACTCACTATTATACAGGGTGTCAGTGGCTCACACATGTAATTCTAGCTACTTGGGAGACTGAGATCTGAGGATCACAGTTGGAAGCCAGCCAGGGCAGGAAAGTCCATGAGACTCTTATCTCTAATTAACTACCAGAAAACCTGAAATAGAGTTGTGGCTTAAAGTGGCAGAACCCTAGTCTTGAATGTAAAAGCTCAGGAATAACACCCAGGCCCTCAGTTCAAGTCTCATGACCAGAAACAAAGAAAAGAAAAAGAAATGAAATACGCTATCATATTTCAATGTTCACATTTAATTTGTTGAGGATAAACCTAGTGCAACTTTATGGAAATCAATAGGGTAAAGGCTAGAAATACTTGGTAGATAAGTGATTCAGTCCCAATGCTTATATACTTGTCTTGGGCATGTCTGGGAGCTCTAAAGTATGGGATATTTTTTTATCTGAGTCTTGAGTGAAACATTTTCAAATCAGTGAAGGGGAATTGCTTTCCACAGAGTGGCAAGTGTGTAAAAGTATTCAGCTAAAAAGCAGCTATGGTGCATTTGGGAAACTAAGAATAAGTCAGTTTGATAAGAGTATAAGTGGAATATTTGTAAGGAAATAGCTGGACCAAAGAGTGATGACAGCCAAGAGGCATATTAGAGAGGTTCTTATATAAAATGAGAAGTTGAGATTTGATGGTTGATACAATGTGGAACTATTCAAGGCTTGAAAGAAGGCAAGTAACACGAAGTTCTATGTTTAAAATGATGCCTGTAGAAAGGATATGCTAAAGGGAATAATCCAGAAGGGATGAGATAGCAGCACTCTATTTAGGATAGAGGAATTTAGAAGGAGAATATTCACAGTGTGGGAGGAGGTAGAGGCTTGGTCGCATGGGAAACATGGAGCCACAGGAGTACTTTGACTCTCAAAGTGGGTAACTTAAAGGAACGTAGAAGGAATATTGGCTCATTCATTCTTTGCAAATTTTCTTTATAGTAGTTAGTCTTCAAAGGTAATCTGGAGTTAACACTGGAATGAATAGACTGGCAGGAATAAGAAGTTTTCTGTTCCTGGTTGCATGGAACCCCACTAAGCCTATCTTTGATATTCTTTGAGGTACACAGCAGTATAGGAGTAGAATTATGCTTATGAGGCTCAGTTGCTTCCACTTAATGCTCTATGCCATGGTGAACTTCCCAAGCTATAAAGCTGGAAAGACAAGACTCATAACTAATAATGTAAGCCTATTGCTCCTAAGGTTCCAGGCACCCCTAGGGAGGTGGATAATCAATGTATGGTGTCATCTTAGATAATCTGATGCTAGTCAAATTGTCCCACTAGTCTTAGTCATGTTACAGGTTCAAGGTGAATTGTGTTATAAGCTACTTGGTTTTGCATCATATTTTGGTGTGAAGCTATTGATAACAAATAGATTCTTCATTTTCCCCCCTTCTCTTCCTTTTTTCTTCTTCTTTCTTCCTTCTCCTACTCCTTCTCTCCTTCTGTCAGTCTGTCGGTATTTATCTCTCTCTTTCCTTCTCTTTCTCTCTGTCTTTTTCTGGGTCTCTATCCCAGTATCTATTTTTCAGTCTCTTTGTCATACACACAATTTGATAAAAAGGTAAAGCAATTTTAATAACTTCCATGAGGTGGTGAACACTTCCTACTCCTTCACTTCAAATAAATTTCTGTATTACATATTTCATTCTGTAGTCTAAAACCAATCATGATGACAGCATACAAGAACATCCATATAAATAGTCAAATAGGAAATCTTTATGTTTGACAGAGAATCCTTTACCATGGACTTTTTCATGAGATGCATGAAGAAATCACATGGTCTACAAATACTTTTACATTCAAATGAAAGCTAATTTCTAATATCTTTCATTGGGAGAAATTCTATCAGCTTCAAGGCCAATGGAGAGAATTGAGGTCAATAGTGGGCAATAGTAGCTCATGCCTGTAATCCTATTTAGGGGGCTGATAGCTGAAGACTTTGGTTTGAAACCAGCCCAGGCATAAAAACTCAAAAGATTCATATCCAGATAACTACCAAAAAGCCAGAAGTTAAGGTGTGGATCAAGTGGTAGAGTCACAAGTGAAAAACAAAAGCAAACAAACAAAAATCCCTAATGAGTTCAAGTCCCAGTAGTTGTGCCCACACAAAATATCTGGCAGCCAAAGAATACAAAATTAAATGTTTTGTCTTGTATATACTATTTTCCAGATTTGGACATCTTTAGTTAAATAACTACAGATACAAAATTTAGAAGGCTGAACTTCATGTAAGTGAGCAACTTGCAAATCTGTAGAACCCTCAAAATTACTTATACATTTTTAAATATTGAAATTAATATTTTTAATTACAAAGATATAATTAACATATTTCTTTGGATTAATTTATCATTCAAAAATTATTATTTATAGTAATCAAATAACTTTAGCTTGATGGAGAATATTTTGTGTATAGATGTAAATCCAAATCACAAACTATTTTTTCATTTGCATCAGTGAAAACACATTCACCTTTGTAAAAGCATGTTTTCATGTTGGAAGAATTTTTAATGATATATATATATATATCCTTATGTGTTTGCACATATGTTTATATTTTAGGTCCAGCATTCACATATGAGAGATCACATAGATCCCATGTATGATCTTTGTCCCTGGGACCCTAACTTAAGTTGTTTACAATGATATTTTCCAGGTCTATCCATTTCCCTGCAAATGACATAATCCGATTCTTCTTTGTGGTTAAGTAATATTAATACTCAGGTGAATGTGTGTGTGTGTGTGAGAGAGAGAGAGAGAGAGAGAGAGAGAGATTTCCTTGATTCATTCATTGGTTATAGGGCATCTGGGTTATTTCCATAGTTGCCAATTGCAAATAGTGCTTCATTGAACATGAGTATGCAGGTGTCTCTGTTATATATTTACTTACATTCCTTCAGATAACATGCCCTAGGTATCTAATGTTGATTGACTGATGGAAAGAGCATTTCAGAGAGGATGATATTGTACCCCAGTTCTGAGTCATATAAAGTCAGTCATGGGGAAGAGCATTGCAGATAGAGTAAAGGTGTTAAGGATCTGTTGAAGTATCGTAAAGAACATCACAGGAGATGAAGCTTTAGTGGACAAAAGGATTCCAGCAACAGAAGAACTCACAAAGCTGGAACACATTGTTTTGAAATGAAAGAAGAGGGCTTTGATTTTATTTTCAAAGTTGTAAGAGGAGAAGAAACTGTTTAGACAATGACCCTTTTGTTTCCCCTTTAAGGAACAAAATAAAGAACTGCTTTTAGGCAAATAGTTAATAACTCTCTGCATTTTCCTACCACACCAGGATGACTTCACTCCAGATGTCTAACATCTGCACTATATTATTAATGTTTTTTCAAGCTTCATAAATTGAAATGATGATGTTTAATTATAGTCTCTTACAGACAATAGAAATCTGGATGGATTTAAAATTTTAAGGGGTAGGGTTTTTCAATTTCCATGCAATTTGCTTGTAGCTATTTTCCACCTATATGCATAAGAGAAGCAATGAATATTTAGTTTTGATAAATCAAAGAGTTAATTAACATTTTTCCTGGGAGAGCACTTATCCTATCTGCTTCTAAAGCAAACAATACAAGGAGTTAATGACCTTAGACAAAAGGACCTTGCTACATTTATGTAAAGAGTTCTTGTAATTACCTTTCTAATCACTGGAAATACTGTTTATTTGATTTTTATAATAGCTAGATATCAATTTGGCATTATTTCTTATTCCTCATGGGAAATATAAATTGTTTACACATGGTACATATGAAGCCTGTGAGAGAAATTACTCTTACGAAGCCTCTGAAATATTTATTGAGTCTTTTTTTTTAATCTCCCCAGTAGGAATTGGTTTTTAAATCTGAGCTGAAAAATTATTACAATTTTACCTCCTTACAAAAATGTGTTTTTTTGAAATTTTATATCATTCTTTGCATGTGTACATTCATATAAAAAGATCTATTGATAGCTAAACTATGATTGAGATTCAAAGGTTTGAGATTATATTGAAATCAAATTAGATAATATAATCATTGCATTCTATTTGTCACACTGAGTCTTATAAAAGTCAAAACTATTTTGCAAATGGTAGGTGTCTATATGATGGTTTTTAAATATTTATCCCTGGAACCTTTTGACCTTTTACCAACAAAATGAATTATAAACACTTAGATAAAGAAGTACATAATAGATAAAGAAGTACATAAATGTTTACATTATGGCCCTGCCTTACGCAGTTGATGATGGAATCAGAAAGGTAAGGAAAAGCTAGTTGAAATACAGGAGACAGAGCATGGAAGACAGGATAGATGGAGAATAAAAAACAAACTAGTTTTTAATGGCAACAGCCACTTCAGGAAAGTCACTTATGCAACAAGAAAAAGTAAGTCAAATGAATTGATATTTGAGTTAGCTTCCAACTGTAATATTATGGATTATAAAAGAAAGTAAGATAATTCAAGTGTTTGACATTAAGCTTGGCCCCAGTAGAAAGATGGGTCGAAAGGAAACACAAATGAATGACAGCAACACAACTGAGTTATATATCAGAAATCGTAGTTTCTCATGTTCAACCTCCACTATAAATATAAGATAATAATGCTTGTTTTCTGAAGAAAGTAAAAAATAAGCGACCTCAAAAGAAAGACGAAAAATCTCCATGTCATAGGATGGAAATTGAGTGAAGGAATAGCCATGCCACCACTTCAAACCATGGAGCTATGAGCAGAATTGGAGTTCATGAAAACAGCTTTTAAGGAATGGATCATCAGCGAACGTATGTCTTTGACCTTTCATACTTTCTAGGCATTATGGTCAAAAAAACACAAACAGGACAGAATAAATTTATTAAGAGACATCTGAAACACTTCCCATCATACACTGAAGTATGGATAATGGGTCTAACTGGTACCATTCTGGCATCTTGGTGGATGATGAAGAGTTTCTGAAAACTCTTAGAGTTGAAGTTCCACCCTCACCCCCAGGGATTGCCTGAATTCCTAGAGTTAGGGGCAGGGACTTGTACAATAAGTTAGTGGACCTGTCAGACTAAAACCATAGTACCATGAACTTCTGAGACTCTGAATTCTCCAGCTCCCTGTGACCCTGTCCCCTGACAATGACCCTATTTAGAACCCAACCAACTTGGCCGCCATTGCAACATGCTTCCTGCCTCTCCGCAGGTCACCATGGCTTCTCTCTTCAGCTCTCCATTAGAGGTGATCTGGTTTGTTGAGATTCTTTATCTGCTCTTTCTTTACTGCCCTGGTGGCTGAGTTTCCTAACGGTATTAAGTGTATTTAAGGCTGCAAGTTTTTGAGGAAAGGGTCTGGTTGCAGTCATCAAACTTTCTAATAAAGACTCCCAATTCCACCTCTCAAAATGTAGCTCCTCTGTATCTTGTGATCAAATTCCATTATAACAAAATGGCATGATCTGAAGCAGAATATTAGTTGGTACAAACCCCAAGGGACTCTCAAACACAATGGTCATCTTGGCAGTAATAAGTTTCCTACTGTTCCAGAAAAAAGTAAACCAATAACAAAGAGCAGACCTCTTTATCTTGAGGTTAGTTCACATGCAGAGCAGATAGAGATGTACGTGAAAACAAAGAGGTCAAGTAAACAATTCTGAGGGTGATCCCAGTTCAATTGGAAATGAGTATGAACAATATTTTTGGTCCCATAACATTGTCACAAGAACTAAAGGAATCAGCAGGTAACTGGTAGAAAGTAAAAGCTGCACATGACTGAAGCAATGGTAAATAGCTTGACAGAGTTATCAAGGTTAGAGACTAAGGAAGAGTCCTGGAGAAGCCATTGTCACCTCTGTGAGCCGGTGACCCTCATGAAGTGGGCAGCCTCTCTGGTATGACATCAGGGACAAGAGATGCATTAAAATAATTCCATCATGCCTCTACATAATGTGACAAGAAAACTACAAGACAAACACAGCCAAGGGCAAGTGAGTCTCATTATCCGGAATTGCACAAAAGGTGTAATCCAAAACAAGAAGGAAAACCAGAAAAATAGATATTAGAATGGAAATAAATGACACATGGAAAACAAAGCACCCAAGTGCAGGTGGCTCACGTCTGTAATCCAAGCTACTGAGGAGGCTGAAATCTGAGGATTCCAGTTTCAAGTCAGCATGGGTAGGAAAAGTTCATGTGACTCTTGTTTCCCCCCCAAAAAGCTGGAAGTAGAGCTGTAGCTCAAATGGTAGAGCACCAGCTTTGACAAAATAAAGCTAGGGAACAGCATCTTGGTCTTGGGTTCAAACCCCAGGACTAGCACCAAAAACAAAGTTTCTGATTTTAAAACATTATCAATAAAGTGTAATGCCAACCCACACAATGGGGATTTGTTTCTAAAATTTATAAGTGATTTTCTAAATTTTATTCAGTACCTGTACAAAGGTCTTTCAATTCAACATGTCAGTTTATGAGTATAATATATGTTGATCAATATGACCCCTTCCCCAATTCTCTTCCAGCTCTCCCAAATTTGCCTATCCCCTCAAAGTATCTGCTTCTATTTTTCATATATTCACATTGAATATTATGACTGCAGAGTTAGATTTTTTCTTATGAACTAAGTAAGTTTTACAATGGAGAAAGATGTAAATAAACATCTTTCCAAATGGCCAGTAAATGCATAAGGAAGCTTCAATGTATTAGACATCAAAGAAATGCTCATGAAAACCTACAATGAGATATATTTTACACCCACTAAATTCCCTGTAATAATAAAGGCAGATCCTCATCTGTTTGAGAATGTGAAGAACTGAGACAATTGCATGCCACAGATCGTGATAGAAAATGGTAGTCTCTAAACACACACACACACACACACACACACACACACACACACCACACACACACAGTATGACAGATCCCTGCAATTATTAGTTCAGGTATGTAACCACATAGTCAACACAAATATTTTACAACAGCCTTATTCCTAGAAGCAAAAAGTGTCCAAAGCTAAATACCTATTTACTGATGAAGGACAATATGTGACATATTATTGACATGGAATTTATTTCATTTCACAATATACACAGAAATAAAGCACTGATAGTTGGTCCAATATGAATGAACCTTGAAAATACTATGTCTTGTGAAAGAAGAGCAAATATTGTATTGTCTGAAATGTTCAGCATAAGCAAGTGTATTGAGACAGAAAGAATTGTAGGTGGTATAGAAGAGTAAAGGGATGGTGATAAGTAAACGTTCTAAATATATTTTTAGGTAATAAAATGTCCTAAATTGACTACGGAGCTGGTCAGACATATCTGCAAACAGACAAAAACAGACACTGAATTGTATTCGTTAAATGGGTGAATTGAATGGTGCATGAATTAGAGCTTATTAGTGTACCACTCGTTTAAATTCAATTTAATGTTTATATGCAAATTAGGAAGAGATATTAAACTGGTATCAAAAGTAGTAATATAAATGAATCGGTGAAAATAAGTATATGAGTAACACATAGCAGAATCTATGGATCCAGATGTACATAAATATATAGTTGGCTCATGTTTCCATTTCAACTTTCTATGTGGGGGTTGTT
Source organism: Dipodomys ordii (assembly GCF_000151885.1). NCBI lineage: Eukaryota > Metazoa > Chordata > Mammalia > Rodentia > Heteromyidae > Dipodomys > Dipodomys ordii. The sequence continues at coordinate 15,044,984 of NW_012267223.1, read as the reverse complement.
ATAGACCTATATTCATCTGTAAGAAATAATATAGAGAACATTTCTTTAGAGAAGCTGCTTAAAGGCAACTTGGAATCGTATTACCTTTTTTTATAAGAAAACATAATTTATGAGTTGAAAGTGATCAATGAAAGCTTATGGAAGAGTAGACTTTGCATTTATAAACAGCATTCAAGAAAGGTGAGAGTGGCTCATGCCTGTCATCCTAGCTATTCAGGAGGCTGAGATTTGAGGATCTCAGTACAAAGCCAGCCTGGGCAGAGAAGTTTGTGAGCCTCTTATTTGTATTTAACCACAAAATGTCTGAAGTGGAGCTGTGGCTCAAATAGTAGAGTACTAGCCTTGAGAACAAAAATTCAAGAGCAAGGCCCAGAGCCCTGAATTCAAGCCCCAGGACTGACACAAAAGGAAGACCATCCAGAATGTATGAGGAGAGAAAAAGACAGAGAGAGAGAGAGAGAATAACAGAGAAACAGAGAAACAGAAACAGAGAGAAACAGAAACAGAGAGCGAAACAGAGAAAGTGTGGTGGGAAAAAAGGGATGAGGAAGAGGAAGGGAGGAGCAGTAAAATAAAAAGAAGAGAAAGAAAAGAATAGAGGGAAGGAGGGAAGGAGAAAAGAAGGGAAGGTGAGTATGAGTATCAGAGCTGGGGGAAAGTGAAAAGAAAGAGTATTGATTCAGTGAAGAAAAAGATGCTTATACTGGGATACATACCCAAAGAATCAATTGACAAGTAATAGATGGTAAGACTTCATGTAAAAATAAATAACAGATTTGATGTGTAAACATTTCTCTTTTTTTCTTTTTCCTTTTTCTGAATCTTTGTCAGTCATAGGGCTTGAACTCAGGGCCTGGGAATGGTCCATGAGCTCTTTTGCTCAAGGTTAGCACTGTACCACAGGGCCACTTCTGGTTTTCTGGTGGTTAATTGGAGATAAGAGTCTCACAGGAACTTTTCTGCCCATGTTGGCTTTGAGCTGAGATCCTCAGATTTCAATCTCTTGAATAACTAGGATTACAGGTGTGAGCCACTGGTGCCCAGCTGTAAAGAGTCCTTATAAAAATAATTGTAATAAGTTAAAAGAAATGAAATATAAACTGAATTTGGCCAAAATATAGCATTTTGATATTTTCTTATTTTTTCAATTGGAAGTTTTTATTAAAATGCTAATATTTGCAAGTGGACTTCTATTCCAAAGAACTTGCATCCTAATATTTTTTTTCAATAAGATGCACACAATATTTTAATTTAGTCTTAAAATATAAATTATTGTATTAAATTTGAAGATTCCTTAATCTCAGAACTTTTTAATTGATCAAAGTAATTTGATAAAAACAGACATACATCTTTTGTCTAGATCATATTTATGAACATAAAATTTTCATGCACCCTTGTTTCAATAGACGAGTATCTGAGGAAAGTCATGTTTTTTAGATATTAGAATGAAATTAATTTAGCTAAATGTTCAAATGCACTAATGTGTTATTTGCATTTAAGACAATAAATTAAGCAAAAAATAGATGTTATGATAACACATAAAATCCTTCTCAGATGCAACTGGTAGAAAATAAATTAGAACCTCATAGAAGTGGCTCATGAGAGACAAGGGTCAGGAAGTGGTTAAGAAAGGAACTTGCAAAATACCTGAAACTTTTCTGTTCAGTTGTTTGTCTTCTTTCTGTTCATCAGCTCCAACACTTTTCCATTCTTCCACCCCTTCTCTGAAGCTGGAGTTTATAAGCAATCATACATAGCGTTCATAGCATAGTGTTCAAACCAAGCTGTTAGCACCCATGTCTCAATTCATAGTTATAATTTTAACACAAATATTGTCGAAAATAGAATCTCACCCCCAAAATTTCAAAATGAAATTGGAAATAGACTACAAAACATGTAGGGCCCATGACAAACCAAAGGAATTTGGTCATAGTAGAAAGCTCATCACCAAAGAAATCATTACCACAAGGAAGATACAGCCTACAAAAGGAAGGCACATTTTTTTTCAACCTAGCCACCAAACAAAGGATTCATTTCCAGAATATATAAAGAGCTCAGCAAAATCAGACACACACACACACACACACACACACACACACACATACACACACACAATCCAATTAATAGAGGGGACATTGAACAGACAGGTCTTCAAGGAATTCCCCCCTCCACCTTTTTTTTTTTTTGGTTGTTTTGGAGTTTCCTGGGATGATACCGAAGGAAAAGAAAAGCATTGTAAAATATATTTAAGATGCAGGTGCTACTGGCTAACGCCTGTCATCCTAGCTACTCAGATGGCTGAGATCTGGGGATCTTGGCTCAAAAGTTCATGGTTCAAGCCCCAGTAATGCCTCCATAATATATATATATATATATAATATTCATATGAATATTACACAGTAACTTAAGACAGGTATGTGATATATTGTTAAGTCAAAATAAACAAGCAAGCATTCTATTGTGACTGCCAAAATAAGTATTCAAGTTGATGACCCCTAAAGAAAACTAATATACAAATATAATCATGAGCTGGGTGCTGATGGTTTATGCCTTTAATCCTAGTCAGGAGACTGAGATCTGAGGATCACTTTTCCAGCCAGCCTGGGGCAGAAAAGTCCTGGGGAGATTCGTATCTCCAATTAACCACTCAAAAAGAAAAAACAGAAACCAAAAACTGGCTCAAATTGGTAGTGCACTAGCCTTGAGCAAAAGAACTCAGGGACAGCAGGGCTGGGAATGTGGCTCAGTGGTTGAGTGTTGCCTTGCATGCATGGAGCTCTGGGTTGGATTCCTCAGTACCACATAAACAGAAAAAGCAGGAAGTAGGTCTGTGTCTTAAGTGGTAGAATGCTAGCCTTGAGCAAAAAGAAGCTCAGGGACAGTGCCTAGGCTCTGAGTTCAAAGCTCAGGACTGGCAAAAAAAAAGAGCTAAGGGACAGCAACCAGGCCCTGAGTTCAAGCACCATGACCAACCAAAATAGATGATAGAGAGAGAGATACATATACATATATGTATAAAGATTGTGTTAGAGTTTTGATGTCAAGATCTTCCTCCCTCCATCTTCCAGTTTGCTTTAGTTTCATTACATATTGTAGTTGGCATAGAGAACCATAGAAAATGAGTAGAGGCGATAGATAATGCATTTACTATACTCACTCATTACCTGAGAATATAGGCAGTGGTTAAAGGGTGTCGGGAGAAGAGAAGAAACACATTTCCTAGAACTTTATGAAGCTGTCAAACTGGTCAACGATCATTTGCTAAAATGTACAGGGAGCTTCTCCTTGGTCTCATTTTTATTGTTTCTATCACCTGCAGACTTGGCCTAACGAAATTATGATGATTCACTATTAGGCTGCGGAGAGGTTTATAGTGTATAGGGGAAGAAAAATCTTAATAATGTTTGGAGCTTGGGGGTCTGCAAGAAACTATGGGAAATTGCATCTAAAGGCACACTGAAATTTCAACCTCATTTAGAGAGACCCCAGGGGGACAGAAAGCTAAGGAGAAAAACATCTGATATTCAGTATGTGGAATGACAGGTCATCATCAAAGTTAAAAATGCATTTAAATAGTCCCAGTGCACTGCTGCATTAACTCAGTTTTGAAGGTCTGTTAGTAAGCAAAGTACATATTATATAAGGCCTCTTGATGTTTTCATTATTCTTCTAGGGTATCAAGTAGAAATGGTTTCCTGAAAGAGTCAGTATGCTAAATACTTACAAGAATAAACCAAGTAGCAACTGTTCCATCTCTTCTGGGTGAAGAACAGTATTAACATTCAAGAGGAAATGAAGTTTAGAGAAGCAACTGAACTTTCATTGGGTAGGGAGAAAATTAACTTTGTATCACCTCTGCTGGAATGTCTTTTCAATGACTCCTTGCCTAGATAGAGTTCTTAGGTTGATCTCCTTACTTGACTGTTCTTAATTCTACATTAAGCAAAAAGACAAAGGATTTACTTTAAGTTTCTCTCATAGGCAGTATTTGATCATAAATCTCACATACATTCAGTATGCTAGTATAACCCTATTAGCTCTCTAAAATTACATTGAATATAATGGAAAGGGACAGAGAAATTAACAACAGGATAAACAAAACTGAGATAGCACAGAAGATAGAATCTCGAGGCTATGAATATTCACGATAAAACACAACTTTGGAGGCATCGCCACTATAGAGTAGATACAGGACATGGAACATAGAAAACAGAAGGGGTCAGTAGACTGGAGGAAAAAGTAGAATCACTGAAGAGAAAATACAAACAAAAAGTTCCCATTCTTAGAGCAGTAGCCTCGAAATTATTGTCACAAAACACATACTATTTAATTTGTCATTGTATATTTTTAAATACAGAATTTAGTAGTATGAATTGCATTGCTTTACAATGGGCCTCTGTAGATTTTTCATCCTGCAAAAAATGAAACTCTAAACTCATCACATCCTAATCCCTCCCTCTTCTTCCATGAGTTCTTCTCTTCTTATTGCTATTGTAGAGTTGATATATAGAGGCGTTACAGTTACATGATTCAGGTAATGGGTAATGAGTACAATTCTTTTTAAACCATGTCTCTCCTTCCGTCATTCTCTCCCTACTTTTCCCTCCCATCCCCACCTCAACATATCCAGTTCATTTTCCATGTGGTGTCCATTGAGTACGGTTGCTGCATTTGTTCACTCTTTTTCCACCTTTATTTAATGTGCCTTCCCGTACCCTCCCAAATGCAAACTAACAAACAAGAAAAAAGAAAATGAAAACAAAAACAGCAGCAACAATGACTGAAAAAAATATCTCTTGTTTCCTTCCCTTGGAGTTCATTTCATAGAATATTATTTTATGTAATCATCTATACCTAGCCAGTGAGCCTTTGTCCACCACTTCTAGTCACATCCTCTTTTGGCGAAGGTTGTATGGTGGTGAGCATAGCTACCTTCCATGAGTTCTTTACAGTCACCTTTGCACCTTCTGTTCCTAGTATTTTGACTCCTTTAGACACTCATATAAATAAAACCATGTTATCTTTGCTCTTTTGAAATAAATCTATTGTTTAAAAAATCTTTTGTAATCTAGTTGGGACTACAAGTGCATAGCACAGGGCATGACAAAATGAGATTTGTATTGTGAGTATGTGTGTATATGTTGGGACAGAATCCATGTACTTGCAAATGCTAACATGTTTGTCCTTTTTATCTTTCTTTTGTCTTCCTATAGATTGCTTAGAAAATGTGCTTGCTTGAATTTGGGTCCATATAGACTTTACAATAGGTAAGAATTGTTTTTTACATGATTGCTTTTGAGAACTATATAAATAAAATAATACAAAAAAGTAGTACTGCACAGAGAAATAATTGAAACATGCACTTTGAAATGTTACTTTATTCAACCAAGGAAAAAAAATAATTTGGGAGGAGTACATAAGCCAGAATAATAGATTAGGTAATAGTGTTTAAGGGAGATTAAAATAAATATCTTCTACTTTTGCTTTGTGCCAGGAAGAAACCTTTTAAAATACTGTATTGATTTTAAAGTAAGCTTAATGTATTTTAACTGAGCTAAGCGACTTGAGGGAAAATGCGACTAATGATGGATTTTTTAATAATGTTTTCATAAAACATTAAAATAGGTCTTTGTTCCACTCATCTTTCAATATGACAATGCTCCTTGCTAGATTAATCTTAAAATAAACTTGATGTATTTTAATCCTGTGTGAAGCCTTCAAATATGCATTGTAATGCATTTTAATAAAATATATAAATGATGACATCGGTGTAAACAGTTTCCTATGCATGAAGATACTGCTGAGCTCATGGCCCTTTATAAGCTGAGGCTGCCAATTGTCTGCATGCCTGGAGAGAGTTTTCCTTTCTATCATTCAGCACTCTTAATTGGTAAAACTTGGACTATCTCATAGCCTATGAGAATTTGCAATCAGAGTTTATGTGGGAAATGTATTAGCCTATTGAAGAAACTCTTAGGAAGTATCAATGAACACATGTTATAGAAGACATCATCAAACCACAAACACAAGAGAATAATGTTCTGAATACAATGCACCACTTCCAGCAATGAGGAGACATTTTTAATCACTGTGGTGGCCTTCTAAGAAGTAGACTTATTCCATGACATTTATGTAAAGTTGATTTTTTAAACACCTTCTTGTTGACAACCTGTAGGACCACCCCAGAAGAATTTCTAGAGGATGACCTTTGGGAAAACAGTGTAGACTGAAATAAAAGAAAAAAAAACTGTGTGGTTACAAAGAAAAGATTTATGTGCTTAGGTGAAGAACTTCCCACAAAACACTGAGTGCAATGTATTTGGAAGACCTCTGATCGTTATCATCATTTTGGGTCTATTTAATTGACTTGTGGATCCTGAACTGTTGGGCCAGATAAAAAGAGAAGTGCATCATTAAATCCAAGTTATGAATGAGGAGGTCAATCTGTGTATAAAGATGGTGTGAACCCATGGACACAGGAGAAAAGATTTCAGAGCGAACAGAAATGAAGCAGGATACAATCTCAAACACCAGGGCCACTCCTAAGAAACCTAGGGTCAAACGAGCAATGTTCTCTATAAACAGTACAGCAAGTGCTGCAGATATGTCTGATCAACAGAGTTTCATGCAAAAAAGAAAGAAAGAAATCGCCAGTAATTGTTGAAAGAGTTTTGTCACCGAAGGAGTCATTTTATCCTCAGATGCTCATGGATGTTTCTTGGTATAAAAGGGATTGCTCATTAATGCGAGCTTTATGGTGCATGCCATTATGGCCAAATAGAAAGTCTGACTGGTGTTTCTCCTGGAGACACTCTGCTAGACAAATGCATTCATATACAATTGGTTCGCTCATTCCCCGAAGCTTCTTAATGGGATCACTTCTATTTTTTTTTCCATCATAGAAATTTTATGCTAAAAGAGACTTTAGAAAAGGCCTAGTCTAACTGGCTGGTGGCTCATACCTGTAATCCTAGCTACTAAGAAGGCTGAGATCTGAGGATCATGGTTCAAAGCCAGCCTAGGAAGGCAAGTCCATGAGACTCTGATGTCCAATTAGTCACCAGAAAACTGGAAGTGGCACTGTGGTTCAAGTGGCAGAGCACTGGCCTTGAGCTGAAATGCTGAGAATAGTGCCTATGCTGAGTTCAATCTCCACAATGAAAGAAAGAAAGAGAGAGAGAGAAAGAAAGAGAAAGGAAGGAAGGAAGGAAGGAAGGAAGGAAGGAAAAGAAAAGAAAAGAAAGGAAAAGAAAAGAAAAGAACTTTGTCCATGCTTCCTATTATAGGAAGTGTTACTCTAATACTTCTACAGGCCAAAACCATGGTACTCTCAAGTCATTGGCTTTTCTTCATGTGACATGTTATAAAGCTCAAGGGTGTCTATGGTCTCCATCTTTGAAAGCTCTAGTTTTATATCATAACTTGACATGAAAGAAAGCATGTTACACACATGTATGCAATGGTTCAAACAAGTTAAACATAACAGGATGAAGATTATTGAAATGCTTCTCTAATGTAAAAAAATATAAATACAAAACTAGTTTGAACTTATAGATTGGCCAACTTGAAGTAAAACCGTTTATTAAAGTTTTTTTTTTTTTTGGTCACTCGTGGGGCTTTGAACTTTTTTTTTTTGGTTGGCCCCTCAGCTCTTCAGCTCAAGGCGAGTACTCTACCGCTTGAGCCACAGCGCCACTTCCAGTTTTCTAGTGGTTTATTGGAGATAAGAGTCTCATGGATTTTCCTTGCCCAGACTGGCTTTGAACCATGATCCTCAGGTCTCAGCCTCCTGAGTAGCTAGGATTACAGGCGTGAGCCACCGGCACCTGGCTCTATTAAAATATTTTTTTAATGAATTGTATAACACAAAGTTTTTACACAGGTTTAAAACTGTGAACTTAATATGTATCCTGTTACTTGTAAGATTAAAAACAACATACCAACATAAATGAAGTCTAAAGAGAAAATTCTTGTTGAATCCAAAGAACAAGGTACAAATGAGTATAATTATGTGATTCCATATGAAAGAAGCTATATCATTAGAAGTGAAAGTAGTCTATTTGTAGAACAGCAAACCAGAAGGTGAATTTAAGTGTTTTATTGTCTTGGTATAGCAAACCACTGGAGTATTTTTCTTTTCTAGAAGTAGGATGGAAGACAAAGACATAATATAAGATAGGAGTAATAATTGTATGATCAATACTAGAAATCTGTTGAAGTGGAAGTATGTTACGGAAAAAAAACAGAAATGAAATCATATTGAAAGAGTTAAGAAAAGTTGTCATAGGAGTTGATTATGTATGTGTATATGTGTGCCTGTGTTATTGGGGTTTGAACTGTGGTTTTTACTAATTGAACCGTGCCCCAGCACTTGAGTTTTTCAGGTATGACCTTGTACTTTTGCATGGGGCAGACTCAGACAAGGATCTTTCTACCTCCATCTGTGAAGTAGGTGGGATTACAGGCATATACTCCCACACCTGGCTACAAGATTTTATAAATAAGGTTGTTGGAAATGTTTCCTACAAAATCAGAATCAATATAAGTAGCAATAGAGTGAAAAACTGAAACTTCTGTTTCTGGGAAGGAACTTTCTTCTATTTACTATAAGTGTAGGAAGTGATAACCCAGATCTATTGTTAACAGCAGAAAAAACAGCAGCAAGATCCTCAAAGTGAACACCAGTCCTGAGTAGAAATAGAAAGACCCAAAATGATTGACTTTATAGTCAATTAGAGAATTTAGAGACTCAGAATTTCTTTAGTATGCCCATGCCCACTATTAATTATTATCCTAGAAACAAAATAAAGTTTAAAATATTCATATTTGGTTAATGAGTTTATTGTTTGTTTGCATCAAACAAGTCCTTTATCCAACTGTAGAGACCCATTGCAACAATGATAATGTACAAGTCATTATGCTGAAAAACGAACTTAACAACTTTGGTGAGGTGTGTGTGGGGGGGAGATGGGAAGGGATGGGAAAGGGAAACAAAGGAGGAGGCAACAATGCTTGATAAGAAATGTACTCATTATCTTGCCCATGTAATTTTAACCCCTCTGTACGGTATTTTCACAATAAAAAATTAAAAAAGATGACCTTTATCCAAGGCAAATATCATAGTTTGTATTGAATTTAAACTATGTATCTCTATAATTTCCTGAAGTATATCTTGCTTAAATCTAATTATAAAACTTACAATAAATCTCTACAATTTTTTTCACTTGAAAAAGGCACCAAATATATATCCTCCACTAAGACTTTTCTATCTTAATCTTTGTGTATCAGATACTATTAAAATGTGTTCTGAACAATCTTTCATCAATTGATAGTCATTGTGATGGGTTAACTGACCCCAACAGAATAAGGACACACACACACACACACACACACACACACACACACACATCCTCACCTTAGAAATAATCCCTATTCTAAGCAAGTTAATAAGGTACACAATTTATATAGGGAATCACAAAATTGCACATACATAGCCTCATAGAATTTCTACACAAAGACATTTTCTAAATTGCAATCCAGTAATTTGTGATTTAAGTGACAATATCTCTTCAAAAATTACTTAGAATACAGTGTATCCCCTCAGTTGGTATGCATTTATTAGATTCATTTCTGATTCAAATAGCTCCCAACTTTAAGAGGAAAAAAATCACTTAGATGTATTTAAAAGCATACCACTCTACTACCATTTAAGTGCTGGATACTTAAAGCAAGTAAATTCATTATGTTTTTCTTTTTACAGATATTATGGGTGTGAACAAACTAAATGCCATTCATGAGGTCAGATTGGAAACAAATGTGACCATCCTCATTTTGCAAAATAACAGAAACCTTTGGTCTTCAGTTTCAGTACATGACTGTTTTGTTTCTGAGTGAGGGACACATTCTTGATAGTTTTATTAAAAGGGAAATGTTGAGAATATCCAGATTCAAAAGTCTAAAATTAAATGGACGTCATCTTGATATCAGATTATCCACCTTCAGTCATGGGAACAATGTGTGTGAACTGTTCTGAATTTTAAGAATGTTTAATAGGACCCACATTTGTAAAAAATCTAGGTATTTCATTTCATCCACCAATTTTGATACACTGTCTTTATTTTCAGTGCACACTTAGCCTTTGTCACAGCCTATGTGTTCTTATAGACTCTTACTTATAGACCCTTAAACAACAAATGAAATTTTATCATAAATTTCAGCACCCAACAAAATACATGTTCCTCAAAGGTAGACTTAGGTAAAAGAAAGAGTATCAACCTATGTTTCACATTGACTTTCTTCTTCATAGGGGTTAATACACATGTTATTTGACTTAAAAGGAGGATTTTAAGAAAATACATTTTTTTCAAATAAATATCCTCATGAAATTTTATACCTGAGAATCTAAGAACTGTGAACTGAAGAGAGGGAATCTATATTTTGTGGTATTTAACTCTTCCATCACCCTTTAACGGTAATCCCAGCCATAATATCTAATTTTCTTCTTCCAATATCTTTACCATGATGGAGAACAAAAAGGTTAGAACTATTTCTATTTCATTAAAGATAAAAAACAACTTTCTCGAGTTGACAATGTAAAGCTAATTAATTGAAACAATTTTTTTAAAAATTGCTAGTACCAGTAAATGGATTTTTTTCAAAAGGATGACTCTTTTGCTCTCAAATAGCTGAAGAGAAGACAAAAATACCTTTAAAATGGATTTTATCACTAAAATGTAAACAAAAGTCTTATGAAATATTTGATGTTGAAAAAAATGACAAAGCCTAAATAGTCCAGCATACATTGTGTGCATTAATAAAAAGGAATGACTTTTCTAAAAGGTTTGCTTGTTTTTAACTTTCTATTCTGATTGTAGAGTACATTCAACATTCCTCAGGGCTCCTCGGTGCCAAATGGGCAATTAGATCCTGTACGAAGTAGTTTTATTACGAAACATATTTAGCAGGAAGAAAAGCAAATTGTCCAGGTCCTTCAACTAAAAAGCAGGTGGGAGGGAGTGGTTCAGTATCTGGGCTGGAAATAGCAATGCCTTATAAATAGTATGCTATCCTGAGAGGAAGCATTTACACACTGCACATTGTTTCTAATGTCTAAGCTACAAGTCAGGAGCAAAAGTCTAATCCTGAACATTGCAGCAGTCCTAACTATTCAGCCGAATTACCAACAGTAAAAGAATGAAAATATAATTATGCACTCAAAGCAATTCCTGTGTGTCCGATCAGCCACAGTACTCTAGACTAAAAATACTATGAAACCTAAAAAGAAATGAGCCAACATGAATGACACGCTGCCCAAAAATGAGTACATAGACCACAGCATACCTAAACTCATTAGCTGAAACACTAACCCTATTAAAACTGTGAAGCTGGGTGCCAGTGCATCACATCTGTAATCCTAGCTACTCAAAAAGCTGAGATCTGAGGATAATGGTTCAAAGCCAGCCTGATCAGGAACGCCCATGAAACTCTTTTACTTATTTATTTTTTAGTAATTTTAATTGTAAAGGTGATGAACAAAGGTATTAGTTACATAAGTCAGATAATGAGTATATTTCTTTTTGAACGGTGTAACCCCCTCCCTCATTTTCTCCCAGTTTTTTCCCTCCGGACCTCCTGCCCCCCCAGGTTGTAAAGTTCATCGTGTCTAGTGAGTATCACTGTTGAATTAGATCACCCTTTCTTTGCCTTACTGTTGTTGTGTTTACCCTTCCCCTCCCCAAAACATCCACAAAAGGGAAAAACAAAAAAAGAAACACTAACAGTACAATAATAATAATTTTTGTCTTCTTTTCAGCTATTTGAGAGCAAAAGAGTTATCCTTTTGAAAAAATCCATTTACTGGTACTAACAATTTTTTTAAAATGTTTCAATTAATTAGCTTTATATTGTCAACTAGAAAAGGTTTTTTTTTAATGCAATAGTTCTAACCTTTTTGTTCGCCATCATGTTCAAGATACTGGAAGAAGAAAATTAGATATTATGGCTGGGATTCTGCATAAAAGGGTGATGGAAGAGTTAAATACCACAAAATATAGGTTGCCTTTCTTCAGTTCACAGTTCTTGGATTTTCAGGTATAAAATTGTATTTTCTTAAAATCCTCCTTTTAAGTTACCAGGTCCCAATGTATTTGTTTTTCTTTTACCATCTTGTGTGTTTGCTTGTAGATTTTAGGCACATTCTAGTTACCACAAATGAAGGAAATCATACAAGCTATGTTTCTCTGGGACTGGCTTACTTCACTTGACATAATTTTTTCCAAGTCTTTCCATTTCCTTATCAATGGTTCAATATCATACCATAGCCAAGAGATGGAATCAACCCGCAGTCCCCCCAGTGGACAAATAGATCAAGAAAATGTGATAGATAGATAGATAGATAGATAGATAGATAGATAGGAATTTGAAGTGTTCTTACGATGAGAAAACACAAGAACTCAATTTTGATTCAAACTGTGCTTCGTATCAACATCAAAGTATTCGGTATACATTCTCCCCTATGAGGAGAATTCAATTTAAAATCCTAAATTGATTTTTTTTCTGAAAGTAGGCGGTCTAATTTATGAACATTTTTTTCTGCTCTGATTGTATGATGCTTTCCACTTAGTATGTGCTTCAGATTATTGTAATTATATGCTTATGAGTCCATTTCACTGGTAAACCTTCACCTTTCCAAACATAAGTGCTCTTGTCTCATCTCTTCATTATCAATGCCAAGTAACTTGCCTACACAGCATGATCCAAAAATATTTGTGGAGAAAAACTAACAAATCAAAATGTTTCATTGTAGTGGCTCATTTGCATGTATGAAACCAAATCTTTGACTTCATCATGGACAATTCCTAGACAATAAGACCTTTGTGAAAATACATTTATTCAAGTCAATATATGGACAAGGTTGAAGAACCACAGCAGTGGTATCTGTGTGAGTACATTTGTTACCAATATTGTTGGTCATGGCACCATGTTGGTGCTCTAATTTATGATCAGCTCATTTCTTTTTATTTGTAGCATCATCGATCTCTCTTATAAAGCTAAACAAGCTAGATGCAGAAATAAGTCTTTTTAAATTCACATTTATTTGTTTATTTATTTACTTATTGTGCAGATTCTGGGGCTTAGTTATGTCTGAGTTTTTCTGCCCAAGACTAGTGTTCTACAACTTCAGCCACAGATCCATTTTTGGCTTTTTTTGTTTTGCTGATTAATTAATTGGTGATAGGAGTCTCACAAATTTTCCTGCCTAGGCTGGCTTCAAACTACAATCCTCAGATCTCAGCCTCCTGAGTATCTATCTAGGATTATAGGAGTGAGCCCTGGTTACCCAGAGAAATGAGCCTTTTTTGACACAAGGGCTCAAAGTCTCTTCATCATTCTTCATGAGTAACTTCTTAGGAATCATATAGATAGAAACTTTCTGTATTAGGTTGTTTTCTTTGTATCATTATGAAAATACCAGAATAAACAACTTAAGAGAGGAAATTTTTATTTTGGCTTACAATCTTCCAGGATTTAATATACCATAGCTTGACACCATGTACCATGTATCATGGTGTTGGGAGGTGTGATGAAAGAGAAGCTTCGTAGCACATTGGGCAGGAAACAGAACAAAACCAGAAGAGGAAGGTACTAGATCAAGATGTATTAGTCCAGCGACACCACTTTACAATGACCTACCTCCTCGAAACATACCCCAGCCTCCAGGCTCTTTCTCCTCTCAGTTATTTGTTAGGGATGTGTCCATCCATTAAGTCTGATCCCCCTCCCCCATGATCTAATTGTCTTTAGAAACACGTTCACAGACCCACCCCAGAGATGTGCTTAACTAATCTCCTAGAAATCCTAAGGAAAAGATGATTGATTTCTTAGTAATCAATCACAAATATGCAGTAAATACAAAGGAAACAAGTCAGTATCCTTGATGCCAGTTGCATAGAGGAATTGAAAATTTTAAAATAGTTCCTTGGGAGCTGGGGGGGGGCAATAACTTAAAAATGATGATTTAAGTGATTATATCAGGCATTGAGAAGCTTAGGTATATCCATTAGCTGTGCAAACATTGCATTCTGCTGTTGACATACAGATAAAGAGTGGAATTCCCAAAGAATTGTAAGGCTGTGCTTATTTACGCAAGGTAACAGTCTCTGAAGGAATACGAAAACAGCACGGGATTTCTGCAAGATGGTTTTGTAAGCGCTAAGCTTGCTATAAGCAAAGTACTCCATTCGCATGTGTTACAATAGAAGGAGATTTAGGGAAGGCAGGCATAGGATGAAATTGAAATAAGCTGAAATTCTTTCAACACAGAAGTGGAGTGGAATTAAGAAGCGAGATAGAAACAAAGGGAGACAGTACTACCAGTCTGAAGGCAGAGAGGGAGAGGGAGAGCAGGACTTTGGGAATAGAAAGAACAAACTTTACTGTGTAAGACGTGGCAAATTGGAAAGAGAACAGATATTTTCTACTCATGAAAGACAAGGGAAACGACAGCTCCCCACTTACTTGGGCCTATTGCTCAGGCTCATTCTTGACAAAGCTTGGGAAATTCTCAAATGAAATCTCTATTTGAGAAATGAACTAAATTGCTACTCCCAAATCTCATATTACGGAGTCAGCACTATTTTACTGTCTTTATTGTGTGGGAATATACAGAGAAACAGCACAAATGACCTGTTTATAGAGAAGGAATACCAGGAATCTAATTTGAGGCAATACAAGTATATTGCTGGATGCTCCTGGAACGTAGCACAGAGAAATAATTTAGGAAGGAGAAAGCAAATATGACCATTATATAATCAATAAATTAAAATCACTAAAAGACCAAACAGAGACTGAAAGGCTAACTCATAAAACATATACAAAACTGTAAAACTAAGAAAAATTGTCAACAATCAGAAAATGTTTTTTCGTCTGCATGGAATTAAACTGGTGGAATACAACATGGAAGTATGCCTAGAACACTCCAAATAGCACTTACACTTTTGAAAAATGGAACCAGAGCTTACAATACAAAAATAGAAGCATAATAAAGATGATATGATAAAAAGAAAACATACCACACATGTTAGTAAAATACACACACATTCAAACATTGGAGAATTTGTTGAAAATTCTTCTCTAATTTTGTTGGGGTTATGCTATTAGAAACACAGAACACTAAAATAATTATGACACCAACACAGAAATTTTGTTCTTGAGAGAAACAAAACAAGTAGATGAACTACAACATCACCTGGGATTTCTACCCATAGGCAAAATGTACACACAGGACAAGGAGGGTAACTGAGCAAAGACAGGAACCAGAAATGTTTGCGCAAGTTAAGGTAACAAAAATTGGTAGTGAAGGGGCTGGGAAGGTGGCTCAGTGGTAGAGTGCTTGCCTCGCGTGCATGAGCCCCTGGTTCGATTCCTCAGCACCACATAAGCAGAAAAAGCTGGAAGTGGTGCTGTGGCTCAAGTGGTAGAGCGCTGGCCTTGAGCTGAAGAGCTGAGGGACAGCGCCCAGGCCCAGAGTTCAGGTCCCATGACCAGCCAAAAAAAAAAAAAAATTGGTAGTGAAGAACAATGCCCAGAGAAAGAGCTTCAGGCATGTGTAAAAGGGTAACCTTAACTTTAAAGATATGTTACTCCTGGGTAAATGTAGATTCCTCAAGTCTACACAAAACCAGGAATATATTTGCAAGAAAGCTACTAGTAAAACAACTATCAGAGCTATAATCCACAACTGAGACATTTCAGTTCTGACTTGCTACATTTAGAGACCCTCATGGAAGACCCCTAGTATTCCCTAGAGACCACTGAAAGGCATGAATCAGTGAAATGGCTAATTTATACCTCCAGAAAAAGTGTGCAAGACCCACAAGCATCAAAATGATCAGCTCACGACTTGCCCACATGTCAGAAGAATTATCTAACATTATATTTTGACTAATAAACTTCATATTTAGGAAACACGTTGGTTTATAGAAGTCATTCTGAGGGATAATTCCGTGTCCTTTTTTTGTTTGTTTGTTTTGTCAGTCGTGGGGCTTGAACTCTGGGCCTAGGTACTGTCCCTCAGCTCTTCAGCTCAAGGCTAGCACTTTGTCACTTGAGCTACCGCACCACTTCCAGCTTTTTCTACTTATTAGGTGCTGAGGAATCAAACCCAGGTCCTCATGCATGCAAGGCAAGCACTCTACCACTGTGCCACCTTCCTAGCCTTTGTGGTTTGTGTGTGTGTGTGTGTGTGTATGTGTGTGTGTTCTTTTGGCTATGGGTTGAACATGACATTTCTCACATAGCATTCATGAGGAAAGTTGTATTCCCTGCTGGTGGTAATGTTTGGGGCATTCTGGGAAGTTTGGCACTTGGGACCTAGCTCAGGAAATAAGTCCCTGAGGAGATGTTCTTGCACACTGTATCTAGTCTCAGACACTAGTCTCCTCTCATGGCTCTAGTCTATCTTTACTCTGTTCTCTGTGTCTACTAGGGAAGCTGTTGTACAATGCCCTCTCCACCATATTGGACCAAAATAAATTCTTCCTTAAGTTGTTCTGTCAGGTATTTTGTCTCAGTGATTAGAACAGCAACTAACATATTCTTTATAAAACTCTCTGCCCCCAACACTCCCACTTTTCCTCATTAGCAACATTTTGCATTAGTGTGACACATTTCTTAAACTGATGAATGGATTTTAGACACCAGAGTTTTCATTAGAGTTCAATTTCATCTTTTATGTTCTGTGAGGGTTATATAAATGTATATTCACACATATCCAGATTAATAGTATCATACAGGACGGATTCACAGGCTGCAAAGTGTGTGTATTTCCATCTTCATGACCCTTGAACTGTCATTGAGCTCTCTGCTGCCTTTACAACCTTCTCTCTTCTTTGGTTTTTTTTCTCTTAAGTTGGATTATGTCCATTATAGAGAGGGGTAATTGCCACACCTTCATAAATATTAATGTTGTATTCTAATCAGCTTCACCCCAACTAGCACACTCCTTCCATGCTTCCCTCTAAGAAAGTGTCCCCAATAGGTTCTCTTGTTCTGTTATAGATACAAATAGATTTATCTTTTGTCAGTCATGGGGCTTGAACTCAGGGCCAAAGCACCATCCCTGAACTTTTCTTCTCAAGGCTAGCACTTTATCACTATGAGCCATAGCTCCACTTCCAGTTTTTAGGTGGCTAATTGGAGATAAGAGTCTTACAGACTTTCTTGCCTGGGCTGGCTTCGAACTGCAATCCTCAGATCTCAGCCTCCTGAGTAGCTAGGATCACAGGCATGAGCCACCAGTGCCCATTTGAATAGATTATTTTGACAGGTCTTTTCCATAAACTCTTTTTTATTAATAAGTTTTTCTTATTGTGAAAAAACTGTACAGAGGGGTTACAGTTACATGAGCAAGGTAATGAGTACATTTCTTATCAAGCATTGTTGCCTCCTCCTTTGTTTCCCCTTCCCATCCCGGCTCTCCCATCTTCCCCCCACCCCCCACCCACTAAAGTTGTAAAGTTCACTTTTCAACATAACATCTTATACATCTCATTGTTGCAATGGGTCCACCTGTATCCCTATTTAAACCATTTGTTTTCTCCCTTCCCCTCCCCAAATTATACCAACATCAAATACAGTGAACATTGTCACCTAACTCTGACTTTGGGGTAACTCAAACTAAGATAAATGTACGTGTTATAAAAATATTGTGAGGGGGGAAGGCTGGGAAGGGATGTGAAGGGTAAACAAAGGAGGAGGCTGCAATGCTTGATAAGAAATGTACTCATTATCTTGCCCATGTAATTTTAACCCCTCTGTACAGTATGTTCACAAAAAATTAAAATTAAAATTAAAAAAATATTGTGAGAAGACAAACCAGACAAAATAGTAAAGTTCTGAATGAAAATAAGCTAGGATGATGATTTGGAGTAAAAGATAGTTAGTGTGTTGATTCTCATTTTCTCATTACGTTAGCTTCTCTATATGTTGAATGTAACTTAAGTGTTAATAAAGCAATAGGAGAGTTTTAGTAGGATGACCCATAATTTGAAAAAGTCAAACTGGAAAAAAATTAGCCATATTCAGATCTAGTCACACACATTTGTAGATTTTTAAAAAGCCATTAGAAAAAATGGTTCCTATCTTGGTTAAATTAACAAATTAAGTTTTTAAAATCAAAAGCAAGACTGGGATAACTTTCTCATGTTTCCCATGCCAATATTCTTTCCACTGTATAGTCATGCTTCATCCTCACAGTTAAACAGAATTGCATTTAAACAGCTTGACCAGATTTTGAAAACAGGATATAAATTCCATTACAGATTTGACGCCTTTCCCCATACATCTTATGAATCACATTAAAACTGGTAGCTGCTCAAAAGTGTCAGAATTCATGTGATATGAATACCACATGTGAAAACTAACCAAAGAGAAACTAAAGAGAAATATTCTCTGAAAATTCCGATGGAAGACTCCCAAATCACTGTACACCCCATTTTTGGGGGGGCACTAATATGATATTCTTAAATAATATTTGCATGATTGTTTATGCATCAAAAGGGGAGAGGGAGATCTAATTTAAGTATCACTCTATAGGAAATAGTCATTCTCTTCTGGACACATCAGAAGGTAATTCACTGATCAAAGAATGAGACAAGTATGCATACATGAAGGATCAAAATTGAGCACCAATGACAGGCTACCTTAAAATGTATTGCTTTTATGCCCTTCGAGCAAAGAGCACTTCTCCAGTGTTTCTTTCTATCGACTCCACCTGATTAATAAAAGCAACCTCAGCATTTGACAGTATCTGATTAACCAGTAGGCTCGGTGCCCATATATCCCCATGTATCAGGCTACTCATGATACGGCATCTATATCAGCACCTGTTCTCCTAAGCACTTGTTTCAGTCTTTGCTTTTGTTGTCAGAAATATGAAAGCTGGATGCCTCTAAAAGATGATGATATTTCTGATTTCTTTCTTTTCCTTCACCCACTCTTGTCTGGAGCCAGTAATGAGGAAAAAGGAATAACGTGTATCTGTTTCTCAGGTTGTGAACCTAGATGGAAAAGAGTTTTATTCTGCGGGACCTCATTTCCAATGACTGAAACTTGCAAACTTTGTCTATTCTCATATCAATCTCATTGACCATTCCAGTGCAGCATTCTGAGTTCCATGCCTTAGTTCTGTACTTAGCTTGTGATTCTGGGTCACACTAATTCATATAGGATAGGTTCTCCTATGATTAGTTACCAGAAGAAATATAAAGAATTTCAACATCCATATTGGTTTCGCTAAACTTGTATGTACAATTAAGTTATTCTTAGCCATACTGGTGCTGGAGTGAGTTTTAGGAATTCTGTTACATGCTATGCCACGTCAACGTGCTTTTTGAGGGGTCATATTGCAATATGAACATGCCCGCAGGTCCATGTCCTTGAAAATACTTCAATAATGAAAAAATACCTACAACAGGAAAGTACATCTCCTTTTTGGTCTATTTACTGCATAACATATAAAATGACAAATTTATTGTCATTTGAAAAGGTACAAGCCAAATACAAATAAAATCTGTTGCATGGTCTGCTAAAATGATTTATTATACAAGTGTGCCAGAATGTAAATTAATAAAAATATTTTTAGGTTCTTATGGTATCTATTGTTATTTGTCAACAACTTAAAACTTTTAATTTGTGATGATTTATTTTCTTTACTCCAACTAAATACTGCTCTCTGCACCTAACCCAAAGAAGGTTTTGTGAATTATTGAAATATAATGTTCAGATCTCTCCAAACCAGATTTTTCCATGATGTCTAATTATATTTTGAGGAAGAAGTTATTCTGTTAGAGCTGTAATTTTCAACCATGGTTTACTTTCTCCCCACTTTTTGATTTTCATAACAAAGGAGTAGAGCATATGTGTGCTACTGTATCAAAGTTGTAGAGGCCAGAGATGTTACTAAAGATGAACAGGGAAACGAAAATCTGCACAAAGGATAATCCAGACCAAATATCAGGAGTGTGGAGATAGAAAAACTCTACCTGAGAGGGAGTTGTCATAGAATTACAGATGTGTTCAGATGTGATCTGGGTATAAGGTCATCAATGGATGACTTTAATGCAAATTGATTGATGATGTTTTTATTTTAAGTACTGTGTTAAAATATGACATCATTTTCTCATAGGAAAATTTGGGAGCATAATAATTCCATTAAAGGAGGTTAAGTATTTTTAAGATACTTATCTTGACATATATTTCCCAACATTTTTTTAAAACCTGTCATATTACTTTGTAACCATATTTCATCTAATTAGTCCTAGAATGTTTTAGTTTCTTTTATAATTGATTATGACTGTGTGTGACATTCTTACAACCTGTTTTAAATGCAGAGTACACTCTTTTGGTTTCTGATCTACTCATGTTAGCAAGCTGCCTATTCTACCCATGATGCCATTCTGTACCAAGTCCTCCCAGGAGTCTTTCTACCAGATAACAGTCTGCTTTTTCAGCCTAATGTAAGATTTTATTTAACTTTAAGTAACTTTTTTATTGTCAAGGTGATGTATAGAGGGATTACAGTTACTTTCGTGTCCAACCTGTTACCCCTTCCCTCATTTTGCTCCTACCTTCCCTTCCCTCCCAACCACCCCCCATGCACTCTTTTCCCAACATTCCCCTAAGCTGGACAACATGAAAGGGTTGAATTTTTCAAGACTTCTCTTCCTGAACATGGGACTGTGGGCTAAGAAGGTAGCATTAGACATGTTGGTGATAATAGATAGATTTCAGTAAGGCTTCGGTTTTTGCAGTTCAGACCAACTGCATGCAGTGAGTATAAATTAATACACAGAGGCTTGTGTTACCTTGTGCCTCAGCCAACGTCTATCCTGTGTCATCTACGCTCTTCCTAAATGCAGGTGTCGCTGTCCATAACCAAGTCAAAGTGATTTAAACCAATGAGGATTTTATGAAAGGATATAGGGGCTTGGGAATGTGAATGTCCTACCAGCTCTTCCATGGTGGCTCATGAGCCTGTAATACTAACTACACTGGAGGCTATAGCAGAAAGAGCTTGTAAATTGAAGGCATACATAATAGAATCACCACAAGATGTTATCTCTAAAACAAAGTCAAAACATAAGGGCTGGGGCATGACTCAAGTGGCAGTTTGTGAGCCCCTGGGTTAAGTAAGCCTCACAAGCCTACACACGTGCATACTTGCACACGTGCACGCTCACACACACAGACACACACACACACACAGAGACACACACAGGCTGAGTTTGCATCTCCATTTGCCTTATGGGAATTTTCTCAGAGCCTGGACTTTTAGTGCTAAAAGTAAATTTGAGAATGTCAAATAGTTGAGTTCATTGCAGTATTATTCACCATAGCTAAGGTGTGGAATTCCAGATTCCCCTCCAGTGAAGAATAGATTAAGAAAATCTGGTCTATATATATGCAATGTGATTTTACTCACCCATTTAAAAGAAAACATGATTTTGTATCATTTGTAAAGAAATGGAAAGACCTGGAAAATTTATGTTAAGTGAAATAAGTCAGACCAAAACAGCCTAAGGATTCTTGTTTCTTTTTATAGGTGGAAGCTCTATTCAGCTTATAAACTTATAAGTAAATATATTGGATGGTATGTAAGGGTATACAAATGTATTATCAGAAGTATGGTTGATTCAAGAGAGAAAATATAAATTCTTCAAAGAGCAAAATCAAAGTTCAACAAAAGAAACATCAGGAGGCAATTATTAAAAGGGATGGAGTAGGTCAAGGGGAAATGCGTAGATGAATGCAGAGAAGAGGGGAGAATGCATTCAAGAATTTAATGTATACCCTACAAAATTAAGAAGAACGAGGGAAGAGGTAGGTAAGGGAAGGATGGGTGAGATTGTTGAATAGGGTGATTTTGTTCAAGAAGCACTGTATTCATAAACTGCTTTGTACAATGACTTAAAGATAATAAATTTATTTTAAAAACCAGGGACAAAGAGATCTCTATACGTACACTTCCAATATACCTGTGCTGATTAACTTGTGTGATAGTTATATACTTAAACACTATCATATTACTAAACCAAAAGTGAGCAATAATTATTGTCATACATTTTTAGACTATATAAATGAATGTTTGGAATAAAATATGAATAAGCAAGATCACAAAGTAAACACTAAACCACTTTAGTGCAAAGAGGCAGGGATAAGAGTTGAGACTGAGTTTTTGAGCAATTTATTGAAAGCAAATCTTAATCTCACTAAAGAGTTGAGAGTAAGATGCCAGATGGAAGGTTTAGGCCAACACACCCTTGGCATTAATTCTAAGATTACTTACTAGAAAATGTTCTACTTAGTTTTGATGAGATTTTATTTTTCAAATATGATGCCAAAATGAGATTTCTCCTTTTTTCTAGATTTTATTGATGACATGATTATCCTTCCCACATTAAAAAATATGGAAGTGGATCTTTATATTCTATCTTCTAGAAGATAGTACATATATGTGTAATATGTATTACATAGAATATAATTTCATTATGGAAAATATTTAAGAAGTAATAACCCAAAATATTAAGTTGCAGAAGTGGCGTTGTAGCTCAAGTGGTAGAGCACTAGCCTTGAGCTGAAGAGCTGAGGGACAGCATTCAAGCCCAGAGTTCAAGCCCCACGACCAACAAAAAACAGCAACAACAAAACCCAAGATATTAAGTTGCTGATATGTTTGCTGATTTTAAGTGTAAGTTGACAACTGATAAATTACGTCTTATTTCCATTGGATTTTCTAATATAAAGGTTAATGTAAGTTCCATTACCAGAAAAAACTAAGAGCAAAAACAAAATACTCAATGATGTCTCAGGAGCTCTGATATATTTTAGGGACTCTACTTTGTGCCTGTGTTAACTTCTGTTGACTCATCTTCATCTTTTTCTATCCAGATTTAATGATCTGCTTCCATTTTTGCAACTCAAATATTATTATTTTCTGAAGCTAAGCATACAGTCTATTATAATCCAATTTGGCATTCTTTTTGAAAAGGTGACTGGTTTTTCTGTGTGTCTCTTTTAGCTGTTATGCTGTTCCCCTCCCCCACCCCCCGAGATTTTGGAGACATCTTATATTTTTCTCCAAATAAGTATCGGAGGTGTTGGTCAAGTAATAGAGTGCCAGATTTGATTGCAAAAGCTAAGACTCAGGTCCTGAGTTCAAGCTCTAGTGCTGGCACACAAAAGAGTATGTCACTTACACATGTAATACCAGTAGTACTTTTCTCATAATATAGCATGGTACATAGATATTGCCAGGTGGAAAAGGTGAGATGGAATTTATTCTCCTTGAGGAATCACAAATGATTTTCTTCTTATTTACTTTTGTTTTGTGTAAGTAATTTCAAGTTATACCCAGGAAATCAAATTATTAGAATGAATTCAAAACTTTGTGAAACAAGACACTATGTTGGAAATGAACTTTATAACTTTGTGGGGGTTGGGGGAATGGTGGAGGTTGGGGAGGGAAGGAATAGTAGGAGAAAACAAAGGAGTAAAGTAACAATGTTAGACTAGAAATGTACTCATTAGCTTTCTCATGTAACACCTCTGCACAGTATCTTTAAAACAAAATAAATTTTTAAAAAAATTTATGAATCCAAATATTTGGAAGACTATTAATTTCAATAATGTAACTAATCTCCCATACATCCTCTACCTCAAGCAACTCAATAACCAGACATCTATGATGAGATTAAAAAAGCATTTCTACCCTCACCTATGAGTTGAATGTTAATAAAGATGTAACCCCTAATCTTCAAAAATTAACCTTCACAATATAACCAGATCAGACTTCCTTGAGAATCAGAATTGTAAATGATGTGCAATGCCTACTTGTACACAGTTATAACATTAGGAAAGTCATAAAAGCTGAATGAATTAGAAGATAAAACGTATTTTGTCCACTGTTCTGCGAGTCATTTAATACCACTAGGATAGCATTCTCCAACTGATAATGGTCTTATGATATTTATGGTATACTTATGTGTATAAGCTTAAGAGACAATGTTGATTCTTTTTATTGCTCATAATAGTATTTTAATGGAAAACATTAGTTTGAATTATGAGCAATCTAATATGCATTTTGGAATATGTTGTTTTAACTGGCTGCTAATAATTTTGTAAAAGTTTACATCAACGGATGAAATATTTGACAGTGTGTGCGACTTAAGGGATATTACAGGCATTTGGTAAGGTTATTAAATATCAAGAAGCTTGGCTATAATAAACATGTTATTGACGGAATAATTCACTTAAAGGAAGGAGCCAGTGTGCAAGTATAGAACGCACATACTCAGGTCTGAACTTGAATCCTACTTCATAGGATCTGTAGCTTATTTAACCTCTCTGAAGTAATCTATCAACGGGGGAAATAATTTTTACTTTGTACCATTTTAAGAATCAATAAATAATATTAAATATCTAGCTTATAGTCATTACACTATCTACTTAAAGAGGGAATATCTCCAGTTTTACTGCTTCCAGGTCTCCTACCAGAATTGTACTACAGAAGCATACAAACCAGGCACTGGTGGTTCATCCCTGTAATCCTAGCTACTCAGGAGGTTGAGATCTGAAGATCAGAGTTGCAAGTCATCCCAGGCAGAAAAGTCTGTGAGACTTTTGTCCAAGTTGACCACAAAAAAGCCAGAAGTGGTACTGTAGCTCAAGTGCTGGCCGTGAGCAACATGGAGTTTAGGGACAGAGCCCAGGCCTAGAATTCTAGGCCTGGGCTCAGCAAAACAAACAATAAACAAACAAAAATAGAAACATACAAAATTTTTTGTCTTCACTGACTACTTTGACACCTGCACCTGAGTCTCCTCAAAGCCTGGTGACCTTTTAGAGGAAGATGATGTTGGATATTTGAGAAGACAGCAGAGCATTACGTTGATAAGCATATTTAATGCAGTGTGATCCAAGAGAGACCTATGTGCATTGAGACTTTATACAAATCCTTCACCAGTATGAAGGCTTTATAATTTGGTCACTGAAAGATAATACAAAGTCTACCCTGTGGAGTCCTCGGTTATAACACTGTCAGCCCTCTTTCATATCTCCTGACTCTCCTTGAAACAGAGCAATCAATCTTCCTGTTTTCAAACCAATGCTTCCCTATTATTATTTCACTGGCAATACCATGTTTGATTCACCATCCTTAATGTCATCTTTTTAAAGTATGTTTTTATCATCTTTAAATAGTTGCACAATAATGTCCCCATCCTTTACAATTAGCTTTGTAGCCATTCCTCCAAGAAAATGTCACTTTAGTAAGTAATGTGTCTAAAGATTGACAATACTGTCCATTTTTCTATCCTTTATAACCATCTAAATATTTTTACTTCTGATTTTAGAGCAAAACAATATTTACCTCTCACTTCTACCCCTGGCTCATATTACAAGCATCTTCGTATTGCAAAGCAGGCAATTCACAAATTGGGTTGGTTATTTGAGGATTCTAATCACCCAGGAGATAGTAAAATGTTTTGTTTGTTGTAGTGTGCTAGAAACTAGTAACCACTTAGTCTAATGAAAAGCATATAAATGTGTCACTAAAATAGGCCACCTAACCAGCAAATAATCATGGAGAAACCCCAATTTTGCCTAGGTTTCCTGAGCAGTTGACATAAATGCCACATGACAGATAGTTCAGAGAAAATTATTCTTCTCAAGATAACTTAGTCACCATCAGAATCACGAAGGTAAACAGGAGGCCAACCAGAAAACCCACAGAGGGGATGCATGTGGCTGGACTTGAAGTGATTATTGATCATGGGAATAGTCAGCTTAGTTATTACAAGAGACTTCCAAACATTTGAGAGTGTAAAACATTCCATTTCATTATGAAAGCCCAATCAATAATAACTATAGATTTCTCATTTGCTGGCAAAACCTTAAGCAGAGTGGGAAAATTTTAAATCTGGAACTAGAAGAAGCATTTAAATGTCATTTGTGTTACCCCTCTCTATAGAATAGATTTAATTCAATTTGCATGCTTCATTATTGATTGTAGTTCTACAAAATGAGAATGAAAAAAACCTCACATCAGGCATATTTTAAAGTCCCCAAATGCCAATAATTCCCCTTCCTTGTATAACCTTAATCGGATGAAATGCAACAATATTTTATTTCAGTCCCTTTTAGACACTTGAAAATAAGTTGCAATCAATATTGTTAAAATAAAATTCTGGCCTAAAAAAAATGTCTCTTCCAGGTCTCACTTGAGACCTGCCTAGAAAGAACTACATTAGCAGAATATTAATATGTGGTACCAAAAGGAAAGCATGTGTAATTTCTTGAAACTCTTTAGAAACACCCCCACAGTACTGTCTAGAAATATACATAATTTACAATTTTGTTATGCTTTCTTCGAGAGCTATTCCTATGCTTTGCTTTTCTACATTTTGCAAAACAGATACAGTTACCTTTGTTATTATAAGTTGTTTATAGCAATGGATCAGAAGCCCAATATGCATACATCAGAATCAAATAACAAGCCTATGGGGGAAAAATAAACACTAAGAAAACAGAGTACCCTTAACCTCATACCTTCCTGCTTACTCTTTCTCACTCTTCACAGGATTCTGATTCTGCAAACATGACTGAAGTTAGAAAACTTGAAAGGGAAAACAGATTTGAGAAATACAAATGTAGGGTATCTTTTCTGTATATGTAATATACTGTTATTCTTGATTAATATAATGACTCTGAGCTTGTGATGCTTTGTAAAATTTGAATCATATTTTCTACGGTTTGAATCATATCAGTGACAGAAATTTTCTGTTCCTTATACTTTTCTGAGGAAATAATTCTTTAGTATATACATGTTTTCAATAAGTAGATGAACAAAATCATACAAAGTCCAACGATAATCTTTAACTGTGTATAATAACTATCCATATTATTACATAATTTGATTCTGTATGTGAAATGTTCTAATGGAAAGTTATCCAAATATCAAAGCAACCCCCCACAAAGTCTCAGCTTTTCTCAGTAATGAGTTACTCTGGAAGGCAAAAATGATAAAGTATCATTTAGGAGTAGGTGGCTCTGGCCTGTAATCCTAACTACACAAGAAACTGAGATCTGTGGATCAGGGTGGGAAGTCAGCTCAGGCAGAAAAGTCCACAAAACTCAATCTCCAAAACAACTGACACAAAGCTTGCCTGAAGGTGTGGATCAAGTGGTAGAGCACTAACTGAGCAAGCTGAACAAACAAGCATAAGCTGTGAATTCAAACTCTGGTACTGGTTAAAGAAAGACAGACAGACAGACAGACAGTCAGAGACAGAGACAGGAACAAACGGAGAGAGACAGAGAGAAAAAAAGAGACACAGGGAGAAGCCAACAGACAGGATCTTTATGTGCGATTTTGTAAGTATTGTTACCTTTGACATTACTTAGTCTCAGGCTTTCTAGGAAT
Source organism: Dipodomys ordii (assembly GCF_000151885.1). Taxonomy (NCBI): domain Eukaryota; kingdom Metazoa; phylum Chordata; class Mammalia; order Rodentia; family Heteromyidae; genus Dipodomys; species Dipodomys ordii. The sequence goes on along the minus strand of NW_012267223.1, from coordinate 15,017,506 downwards.
GTGGAAAGACATACAACTCAATAGTTTTTGCTTGCATTTGTTTTTTGCAGTAGGATCTCATGTGTATTCGCCCAGTCAATCCACAAACTTTAATATTCTTGTCCCCACTTCTCAAGTAGCTGCCATTACAGGTATGTAACACTACATCGGTTTGTAGTTTTAATTTTTTTTTGAGATAGAATCTAACCCATGCTGGTCTCAAACTATGACTTTCCTATCTTTGTCTCCCAAGTGATTGGTATTATTACAGCCCACGTTTTGACTTTTTTTTTCTAAATAAAGAGAAGATGTTGAAACTGAATGACAGTATCCTTTGGTCTGAAAGTTACTTTTCCTGGTTTTCACTATTGCTTGAACACACTTAATTAGTTTGGTTTTCTTTCTACATGATCCACATGGTTGGAGCAGCTAGAGATGTCTCATAGTAAGATGAACTCAGGGGAAGAAATCTATAATTTATTCACTTTTATGTTTCATAGTTAATATATAACTATCATTTACATACATTTACATTTTGACTAGTTGCATATGCATGTTTTGTTTAAGTGAAAGAACCGGTTAGCTTTAAAATATTTCTTGAGAATATTTTTAGGAACTTTACTGCTAGATGACTGTACATGGACCTGATATTGATTATACATTAAACAAAGAAGGTTTGCCTTCTGAAAGTTCTTTTAGCATCTTTCTAATCTACAGCGTTTTCTCCTTGATTCAAAGTAAAGATCTGGGTTTTCCTCAAAGGGTAACACACTATTACAGAAAATATTCCTAGAGAAAATTGGCAAGTTATTGAGATGCTCTCAGGCTTTTCCATCTTGTCATTTAATAAAGATACACACTTAACTGTGATGTCCTTTAAGCTCTGTTTAAATGTATATGATATTTTTTAATGTCCAATGTGCAACAGTACAATTCAGAAGTTCAGAAATTCTTTCTCTGGGTCAGTCGCTGACTTTGCAAGACTTTGAGTCAACTTCAAGGATAACTTCTTGAAATAATTAGTAATACTCTCTCAAGAGTATTACTGTCAAGAAACAATATTGTCAAGAAACAATACTAATTATACAGATTCCATGCTGGTAGAGTGTAGGGAGACAGTGCATATGTTTTATGCACAAAACATACACACTGACAAATAAAAAGCCTCAAATAGGTCAGCACAGTTGCTGACACTTGTAACCTCCTCTAATCTCATGAAGTTTGTGGCTTGAGGGCAGCCTGGCAAAAAATTAACTGAGACCCCTCCACCTCAATCTCAATCAATAAGCTAGGTGTGGTGGTTTACACCACGAACCCCAGTTATGTGGGACTGTGGTTTGAGGCTGACTTGGAACAGAACACAAGATTCGTTTCTCAGCACTAAAGCAAGGGCGGGTTGGAGGTGTGGCTGAAGTAGTAGAGCATCTGAGCAGCCAATGCCAAGGGGAGGAGCTAGGATCCTAGGCACATGCCACCGTGTCCAGCCCCATTTTATGTATTTTCATTTTCCCTTTAACTACTCTATGTTTCCTTTATGTAGGAATAGTTGTTACAAAGATACTTTTCCTATTCTTCAATTACTGAACTTCCAATGTAACTCTTATTCCCAATCTGGGAATAAGAGTTCATTTTCTAGAGGGAGTAAATTTGTAACCCAGCTGGTTTAGCCAAAGATTTTATAATTAACTGTTCAAAGGAATAAGTCTTACACATTACAAACAGCTAAATCAACATTCTCCACATGCACCAGCTTGGAAGGCCCACTTGTGAAAAAGAAATACAAGTAACATGCGACATGATAGATAATCAAAAAATTTCACTGTCAAAGCAGAGGCATGATACACAGAAGTCATGGCACCTGCCCCTTTGCATCAGTTCTTCTTAGCTCTAGCAAATGGATTCATGACCTTTCAAACAACGGATCTTGTTATAGATAAAATTGTGGTCATCGGAACTGGAGAGGGAAAAGCTAGTCCTGTAAATGAATAGAATTCTAGTTACATATTTAGAAGGAGCAACAAATTCAGAAGGAGTTGGTGGTAGGTTGAATACATACTAACTTTAATGTAGCAGTCAAACTTAACAAGAGTCCTTTCATCAACAAAATCTTAGCCTACAGACAGAGCTTATATCCCAAACACTATGTTCCTTCAGGCATAAAATAAAATACTGAGTAAAGACATGGGATCAGTCTCTCAGCTACTCTCGTTATATAATCTTGGCTAACCTCTCTCTTCCTGTATCTTCTGTTAGCTTACATGCAAAACTTTCCAAGGATACAGTGGGTTATATGATCATGTGTACGAAAATAATTTGAGAATTAGAAAACAGTAGGCAGAAGTCATAGCTTCTCTGCATTATGATTATTAACTTTGTATTTTCTTTCAAATCATGCTGCAAAATACATTCACAGAACCAATTGGAGAAAACATGAGGAAAAACTTGGAAATTCAATATGACAAAGGAATATGTGTGTGTTTCGATAAAATCTAATACCCAATTATGTTGTTTATATGTCAACTCTGATTTCTACAATATACTCAGGATATCTTTGGGGTAATTGATAAGATGATATTTATTATCTTATCTCACATATTTCCCTAAAGGTAAAAAAAAATTACTCTTCAGTCTCCAGGAAATAAGATCACTGGAGGCAATAGACACTATTGCTTCTCCCATTTTCACACCCCTGCTCCCGCAGTGGAAGAACTGGAGCAATCCTAAAGTGATTGACAAACCAAGACAAGGAACTAAGCACAACCCCTGAGATTTACCTTAAATTTTAAGTCTTGGGTTTATCCTCCTCACACCCACAAACCACCCAGGATCCACAAGAGCCCGAGGCAATGCCTCAGTTTCAGAATCCTATTTTTGGTCTGATGATTATCACAGCCCTAATTCTAAAACACAAGCCAGCAGTGCACTTGTTTACAGTTAATGACTTAGGGCATCATTCCTGGGGTGACAAATAGCCTCCATATTCAGTCACTGACAATGAAAAACAAAGATGTTTCTTTCAAGTTTTTCACAAGCAGGTTCTTCTGCTTAGTTTGCCTCCGTGTTGGTTTTCATTCTGAGGCCAGGCTGCAATCTGGGACATACTATATTTGTACTCTATGCTCATATCCAGTGGCCCAGAGTGGGAAAGATACCAACCTAATCACACAGGTATCCCTAAACATCCACAAGGTCATGTAAAGCATTTGAAGACTTCATACCCCATTGACTACCTCATGTATTGAAGCTGGAACAAATGATGCACTTATCTGATGCATGTGCTAATAAACCTAATTCCAAACTTGAAGTATCAGTTCTAGAGTAGAAAGGAAGGAAAGAGTGAGAGGGGGATAATAGAGTTTAATCCTGACATGTGGGCACTTGCTCAAGGAGACAAATAAAACTGAACACCTGGGAACAGGACATTGAACGTTATTGTCCACTGACAAGGTACTTTTACATGAATAAGATGGATTTACACATATATGTTGTTTCAGTGCATGTGGGGGGGGGCGCATGCGGGCACATGTGTGTATAAGCCAGGAGCTGGTGGCTCATGCCTGTAATCTTAGCTACTCAGGAGGGTGAGATCTGAGTATTGTGGTTTGGAGCTAGCCTGGGCAGGAAAGTGTGTGTGATTCTTATCTGCAATTAACCTACTGAAAAGCTGGAACTGGAACTGGGACTCTAGTGATACAGCACTAAGCCTTGCAAAACAGTAAAACCACAGCACCCATGCTCTCAGTTTCAAGTCCAAGGGACAGCACAAATATTGTGTGTGTGTGTGTATGTGTGTGTGTTTATTGTGTAGTGGCTAAACAGATGTAATATATATATATATATATATATTACAGATAGATTTTGAAGTGAAAACACCTAAAACCTAATCCAAGATATTTCCAAGATGAAATATGTTCTTATCAATTATAGTTGCCACATAAGAGGTTTCTTGATGTCATTCGTTCTAACTTGCCAAAACTTCTTATTTTTCCACAAGTACCTTGCCAATCCCATCTCCCATCCCCCCTGGTAACTTCAATCCTTCTCTATGGTTCTAGAATCTCACCCTTTTTGTATTCCATGTAAAAGTGAGATGCTGAGTATTTGTCTTTCTGTACCTGGTTCATTTCACTTAATGTAGTGATTGCCTGTCTCACCCATATTGTCACTGATGACAAGACTTCCTTCTTTTTAAAGAACAAATAGCATTCCATTGCATATATAGCATTTTATTCACTCATCTATGAAAGGATCATTAGATTGTCTCCTTGTCTTGGTTAAATAATAATAATAATATGATATTAATAATAAGAGCCAGATGCATGTTTGAGATTCGAGATCCAATTCATTTAGGCATATTTCCAGAAGGGAAATATGGATCTTACTAGTAGTTCTAATTTACATTTTTTGAGACATCCTCAAACTATAATTGTATAACTATCATGTACATATCTAACTAGTGTGTGATCTTTCATCTTTTTTTCCCCTTTTTATTAGTAGCCAATCATCTAACAGCTACATAGTGCTAAGCTGTGGTTTTAATTTTCATTTTCTGGATAATTGGAAGCAAGCATATTTCTCACATGTTTTGACCATTTACATGTTTAGAACAAGAGTTGTTGAAAGGCAGGGCTGAGAGTCAATCAACAAGAAGTCCCTCTTGCCATGCTAAAAGAATACAGTTTCATTATTGGATATGTTGTCCATGATGGCATTTAATAGCCCACTCACAAAATGACAGATATATTTTTATGAAAACATTTGCACTTATTAATGAAAAAATTAGATTTTTATGACACCATTGAAATTGTGTGGCACACTTACCTTTATCCTTTAATTTTTAAGAGGCTTCTGGTGAAAACTAATAAACTTATATTGCCCTAATTTTCCTCCATTCTTATTTTTCCTCCTCTTTTGTGTTAATACTTTTATTTCCATAGTGATCATTTGGCCATGCATCATTTATTTAAGGCCATATCAACACGGGCAAAGAAAGATTCCATATGACATCAGTAGCCAGGCAGTAAAAATTATAATTTGAAAATGAGTATCCTGTAATTTATTAAAATAGGTAGCTATGTATCATAGATACTTTAATCATATAAAAAGGGAAAATATTTGAAAAAGTAATTTTTTTCTAATTATATGAAGACATCCAAATTCCAAACAAAATGAATCACCAAGGATCCTTAGTACATATACCTTTTACTTATTCTGACCTCTGTCTTTTTTTACTGGAAGATGAGTAACTATATCTCATCAATGACACCTGAAACTAGGGTCCATTGGAAAATCTTAGCAGCTTTCAAGATGACACAAGTTTGCACATAGATATTCCGAACCCTTTCCTGTAATACTAGTCAATACTTGGCACATTTTAGGTTTACAACCCTACCTATGGAAAATCGTTATCATATAATGAATAATTATAGAAGATAAAATGAAGGTCACACTTTTTTTTTAATTTAATAAGCTTTAGTAAAGTTTCCACACATTTTGAAACAATCCCTATGTAGTATTTCCTGGGCAAAGACATAGGAAGCATATAGAAATGAGGGATTTTGCTTTAGAAATCAAATATTAACAACCCAACTACCAACTAACAGTAGTGTTACAAAAATAAAACTACAGGGGAAGGAATGGAAAACATCGATATGTTATTCTATAATTTTCATACAGAGAGAAATCAGAAAAGGTGACTTTCAATTTTTGATGGATATAACAAATTCAGAATTTTTTAATATATATATGTGTGAATAGGCTGAGAATCTTTGCAGATGGATTGCCAAAAGGGTGAAGATTTTCCCATACAGACTAAAACAATAAAGAAGCAAGACAGAGAATATTTGTGGGGTGGAGTTAGAAATGAATTTGATTTGCTTGCTAAATCTGAAGGCAGGTAAAAGTTAGTGATCACATTATTTTGATTTAGAGCCAAAATTTAAAATTAATCTACAATCTTTGTGTTTGATTTGGACCTCACTAAGCAAGCTACAAATCTATTAATTTCCTTGACAATTTTGATCACCATACTCGAATTCTGCTTCAACATTCTTATAATCCATATATCAGAGCAATCTTAAGAATAAAGTTTTCAATTTAAAATATGACTGTCTTATTATCTAAGACATGGAGAAATACATGGTTTAGGTCTCTCGGAGACACTCACAGAGCCTTATCCTGGGGCAGGAAAATGGTCATAAACAGAATTCGTTTTTACTTTCTTTACTTGTTTTTTTCAGAGTCTCATAAATAATTCTTGTAAGCCACACACATACACAAACACTCTGAGGATTTTCTCAGGAGAAACAATTAGTAGAACATGGTGATGTTTTCCTGTCTTGTATTGTTTTTCCAGAAGTAAGGTTTCTTAAAAGTCATATACTTTATAATCTTTGTTTTAGAGTAAAAACGAACAGTATAGACTCAAACATAGAAAGTGCTAAGTTGGAACAAATGCTTTTCTCTCAGGATTCTATACCAATTACTATTGTGTTTTTTACCTTTTGTAGCCTTCATCAGAAGTAGTTAAAATAACTATATAAAGAAATGGGCTACCAGAAAACTAAGAGAGGTGTTGGTGATCAGAGAAGATTTGTAGACGAGGAGAAAATAGAGCCATAATTAATGTGCACTGGAAATATGTCTTCCATGTGTCACAGAGGGTGACAGAGGGCAAATTCCTACACTATGAGAAGGTTTTACTATCCCTCTTGGCTGGATACTCCCATTCATTTCTTAGGATGTGGAGTAAGAATGAGGAGTTACTGAGAGACTTCGTACATTACTGCTTTGAAGTAGCACCATCAGCGATGTAAGATACGGTTCACATTTTATCTACAAAAACGGCAAGCTTCACACTGCTTACCTGATTTATCTAGTCCTGTAACCACTCAGCCCTGCAGATGGAATCAAATGCAGGTCTTTGACTTCTCATTCATTGCTTGTCAATCATGTTACAGCTAAGACTCCTCCAATCTGTGATACAGTTCACTCTTGGATTACAAAGGGATGCACTGGTAGGGAAAAAGATAGAGGGATATTTTGCTGTGATTGCTATCACTTTTTCTTCCCCTTTTTCTTTTCTTTTTTCCCCCCAAAAGAGATGATTATGACTTTAATTTGGACTTACCTTTAAGGAATTCTAGCTCAACTGTCTAGTAAATCTGTTTCACTCATGGCTACTTATGTGCCTTCAGGCAGAAAGTGTGGAGACGGTTGTTGCTGGTAAAGCTCTACTACCCCCACATGGATTAGGTGACTCTTATTTGCCAGCTACCATGGAACTAGTCAAGATAGCATAAGGATATATTAAGATTTCACTGAGTTTTTTGTGGTGGTAGGGAGCTGAAGTATATCTACTGTAACTTCATGTAAGCAAAGGATACAATGAAATGACTATATATAGTGTATTATACACTATCATATATAACATATATATTATATATATATTAGTAGGATATGAGACACCTCCAATTCTATGCCTTATTTTTTAATCTAAGCTTAAGGTAAGTCTTTTAGTGATCTTCTAAATCCAAACTAATAATCACTCAGGTCGCTGAACACCAACACAGACACACAGAAACTAAACATTTTGGCTAGTTGCATGACAACCAAGTAGATATTAACAATATTAGCCACAATGATTGGTGGATTTTTACGTGATTAAAATGCATCCCCTTCTTTTCACGTAGGTTTTGAGGCAGACAGGATGGCATACCCCGTCAAAACTCTTCCAGGAAAGACCTTTAACTTCCCAGATCAGGGAAAAGTAGATGGTGTACATGGATGCATTCATGGAAGTATGATATTTGCAAGGGGAAATACAAGTGGTGCAATTCTTTAGAAAAATAAACTCACTGACCAACACACTGAATACCAGGAAAGTGGTATTTGACAGGCACAGGGAGTGGGGAACCCCAAGGGAAAGGCAGAGAAAGCATGCAGTCCTAACAGTCAACACAATCCCTATGAATATTTAGGGGAGGAGTTAGGTTGGGTGGGATGAGAGGGAATGATGAAGGGGCTGACATCCATCCGAATACATCTCCCCCACTCCTCGCCCCATCCCCCACCCCAAAGTTGTAAAGTTCATTTCCAACATAGTGTCTTGTGAATATCATTGTTGCAATGGGTCGTCCTGTGTCCTTATTTCAGCATTTTGTTATTCCCTTCACCTCACCAAATTAGATAAACATACATACAAGATGCAAGGTAACAGAATCAAATACAGTAACAACAGGGGATGTAACATAGGGGAAGAACATACAAAAGAAACAAAAAATTGTATGGTACATTAAAAACAACAACAACAACAAAGAAAAACCTTGTGTATCCATATCTAGGGGTTTGTTTTGTTCAGCATCATTCTATATGATCATATGTACATAGCTTTTGAGCTATTCTGCTCATCTGATGAGACTATTCTAGATGTATACTAACTATTGCAAATAATGGAAACCATGGGACCTATATTTCTTTGGGTCTGGCTTATGTCACTTAATATGATTTTTTTTCCAAGTCGTTCCATTTCTTAACAAATGGGGCAGTGTCATTCTTTCTGATGGAAGCATAGAATTCATATATATATATATATATATGTTTATATTTATAATTTTCTTGATCCATTCATCTACTCATCTACTGAGGGGCATCTTGGTTGGTTCCATATCTCAGCTATGGTGAATAATGCTGCATTGAACATAGTTGTGTGGTAGCTTTAGTATGGCCTTCTTTGTGATCAGAATGAAGACTGAAATTTTCCTTTAAGCTGTCACATCACCTGGAATCTCCAACATCTTCAGGGGTGCTCACTCTAATTACTTCCTGCACCACAACTATGCCTCCTCCCCTCTTACAACGTGTTCACTGTGTCATTGAATTATTTGGCATGGTATGCACTCTCTAAAACCACTCCATGAAATGGTGTTCATTTCTCCCACTAGTTTCTCTGTTGGATTTAGTGATTGACTGTACACATTGCATATTTAGAAAGGGACATTCTTCCTCAAGGAAATTATCATTTTAGAAAAGAAGATTATTGGAGATTAAGGAATTAAAGATGAAGGCTCCAAAAATTGTAACCGGATTTCCCCTTGTCAAGTGAGCTATCACTTATTTCATGTATTCTCATGAAGAGATGCTAATAATTAACATATGCACTAATATGCTCAAAGCCCAGATCATACTTAGTGCTTCTGAGGAGAGTTTAAATTATAAACCTTTCCTATACTCTAAGCAGTCTTTTTCATATAAAGATATAAACACCACAAAAGAGGCAAAAATAACCTCTGATATAGTTCTAGAATTTTACCAAAATGATACACTCATTTTATTGAAAATCATTAGTAGAGCAACAGGGAATCCAAGAAAAGGCAACCCACAAATCATTCTGGTTATAGTCTCCTTTTCTGAAAGTCTCCATATTGAAACTGATATCTTCATTTGATAATTAGATTTAACTATACTAATGTATAGCATATGGCGAAGTAACTTCGAGTGTTTAGTAAAAGAAAATGTTATATAATCTTAAATGTGTAAACATTAATGATAAAAATATAGTATGTGCATGCTTTTTTTTAAAAAAAAGAGGACTATGCTATTTAGAATCACATTTTAATTGTAGAATTAAGCAAGCAAATTCTTAGGTCCATGAAGATTTGAAGTTATGAAACTCACCTATCTGGAGAACAAAATTAATGCCATTCACTGGTGTAAAATGATAACAAAATAAAAACAAAATCTGGGCTCCAATTTTTTATGTATTTAGGAAAACAGTTATTCCTATGATGCAAATAAATCCATTAATATATTTTCTTCCTTTATAGGTTTTACTTCATTTTTTGCCTTAAATGTTTTTTTTCCTTTTGCATTTGTGAAGGAAAGAATCATGGGGTCCACATTTTGTCAACTAAGAATCCTTTATATAAGGAGTCATGGACACAGGTCCAGTATCCAGAACACAAAAATGGTATAACTGGGAGCACAACAAACAAGACTAGAAGGCAGATCTGTGTGGTATTGAGATGGCAGACAGGAGTAATGCTGACAATGGAAGGTGATCCAAATACCCAGAGTAGTAAAGTGAGGCAGACAAACCCAAGGCCAGAAGAAAAAGCTAAAAGTGACAAAGTTAGAAATTGCAACAGACTAAAGTTAGAAGAGGCATCCATAAAAGGAAGAAAAGTTGAGGAAATAGGCCAAATGAAATTCTGGAGCTTGTTGGAAGCCATTGCTATGGTTACATTGGACTTAAACATTTCTTTTCCTAGTTTTCAAAGACACGGATGTTGATAGCTTCAAAGCCATGCTTAATACATAAAGGGAATTATGCATATTGTTTGTTATGTTTTCAAACGTTCATGTTCCCTTTGCAATAAACATAATTACTGAATGTTAATATATTTTTGCATTTTTATTAAAGTTAAAATGCCATATATTAGGGCACACTGACAACGCGGTTATGGATGATCAGGCACAGTTATGAAGAGATGATCAAAGATGGGGCTTCAACCACTCCAGAACCATGTAGCCTTTCTGCATATCCAAGGATAATTCCATCAAAAATTTTTTGTGGCCATAACTTGATTTTAATGAAAAGCATAAGTAGAAATTGGCTCTTGAAGAAATCTGCCTTTTGAGGGTTTATTCTTCTATATCCTCGCTGTGGATAACAATACTAAAAATGAAGGGTGTACACAAATCGAGATAGCACAACCAAACTTATTGTCATCCGATTTGTGTTCAAAGACATGAACAGGTAAGAATGGCAGGGATGTAAACCAGGTCTTGTGAAGGTGTGGGAAAGTAGACACGAGAAGGTGATTGGAGAGGGCCAAGGATGTTGGATATGGTGAAAATGGTCCCTTAAATTTGTTGAGGTTGGTTTAGAAAGGGAAAGCAGAACAAGAGGGAGGATCATTAAAAGGGTTAATTTGATCAAGGTATATGACCTGCATATATGGACACATCAAAATGAAGCCTTCTGTACAATGAATTGATGCTAACAAAAATGGGATGAAAATAAAATTATTCTTATTTTTTTGCTGGGCACCGGTGACCCTTGCCTATAATCCTAGTTACTCAAGAGGCTGAGATCAGAGGATGGCAGTTGGAAGCCAGCCAAAGCTGAAGACTCCTTGGGACATGCTTACTTCCAATTAACCACCAAAAAACAAATTGGAGCTGTGGCTCAAAGAGGTAGAACACTAGCTTCAAGAGAAAGAGCTCAGTCCAGATACTGAGTCAAGCCCCACAACCCACAAGGAAAAAATAACTAGAAGCAGCTCTATGTGTTCTAGTGTTTGTTATATCCTTTTCTTGTAGTTTCTTCCATTAAGATCTTTGACCCACTTTGAATAAATATTAGCACACAGCACACAACAAGAAAGCTGTTCTTTGCTGACTTTAGTATCAGCACTCCTGCTTTATTCAGATTATAAATTTCCTTCACTCTCTTTTTTCCTAATTTTTCACTTTTAGCATTGATAAATATATACATGTAAAAATGACTTGAAGACAGTCTATCACTGTATGCTCTTTTTAAATCTCATCAACCACTATGCCTTTAAGTTATATAAATTTGCACTGAAGGCAATGCTGATAGGAAAACAGTATTGTTGCTCTAGTATTCATTATTTTTATAGAATGTGTGTCTGCATGTGTGCATGTGTGTATGTGATTGTGTGTGTGTGTGTGTGTGTGCGTGTGTTATATTGGGGATTTTACACTCAAGGCTGTTACTACACTGTTTGAACCACTGCTCCATTTCCGGTTTATGGTCATGGAAATAAGAGTCTCACAGACATTTCTGCCTGGACTGGCTTCACATTGGGATCCATAAATCCCAACATCCTGAGTATTTAGGATGACAGATCCAAGCCACCAGCCGTGGCATTTTTTTCAAGTGTTCTTTGTGGGGAGGGGTGCTGAAGGGGGGCTTGAACTCAGGATCTCGCATTCTGGTTCCAGTTATTCTTTGCTCAAGCCTGATGTTCTATCGGTTGAGTCACAGCTCCATTTTTCTGTGTATCTTGTGCCTGTTTTAATCCTTCTTTTCTCTCTTCTTGCTTTCTTTTGTAAGTTATTGTACTTTCAGTTTTATTAGGGATTTGCTTTTGTGTCTATTCTTCAGATTATGTGTGTAGGAGAGAGATTTGAAAGTTGTCATTTGAGTGAGTGACAGAAACATCTTAAAAGCTCAGTCTTCTGTTTCTATCTACATGTGGAAACAAACCCTACCTTCCACATTTTATGTTATTACTCTCAAAATTTCCTCCGTATAATTTGCACATAGTAAGTAACATACATATACAGATTTTAAAACTTTTATAGATTTTTATGCCATTTAAATGTTTTCCCATCTCCACTGCTATGTTATAGGTTATGATGTTTGACTACATCTGTCTAGGTGTTTGTCTTTACTATTTTTGTTGTTTTTTTGTTTTTGTTTTTGGTCAGTAGTGGGGCTTGAACTCTGGGCCTGGGCACTGTCATTCAGCTCTTCAGCTCAAGGCGAGTGCTCTACCACTTGAGCCACAGCACCTGCTTATACGTCTAGGCATCCAGTGGTGACACTGCATTATCTTTAGTTTACTTTTTTTGGGGGGGTCCGGTCGTGGGGCCTGAACTCTGGGCCTGGGCGCTGTCCCTCAGCTCTTCAGCTCAAGGCTAGCACTCTACCACTTGAGCTACAGTGCCACTTCTGGCTTTTTTCTTTTTGCTTATATGGGGCTGAGGAATCGAACCCAGGGCCTCGACCATGCAAGGCAAGCGCTCTACCACTGAGCCACCTTCCCAGCCCCTAGTTTACTTTTTTTCATATCCACAAAGAATTCATTCAAATAAGCCTGTCTAAGGACATCAAAATAGAAAATTGCTCAGTTGAAGTAGACTTCGCTGGCAGAGCATTTGAAATCACTGAGGCCTTTCTCACACTGCAGAGAGATCAGTAACTAACAGAAGCAGAATCTGAGCTAGGAGAATAGGTGATCCTTGACTAAATATATACTGGACTCATTAATACCTTGATGATACATACTCAGCCAATCTGTTTTGATATTCTCTTGTCTTAGGTAATGAATTGCTAAGTGAAAGTTATGTATATGAACTCAGTCTTAAAAAGCAACACAGTGTTATTTTCCCCACTTACATGTATTTGCCCTTTAATCCTATGGTCTTTTGTGGCATTTGATTCTTACTGGCAATTTGAATCTGTGGATGGATTCTTTTTTTTTTTAGAAGTAATTAGAGTGATTGAGACAGTGAGCCAGATTCAAGAAAACATACTGATTAAAGGTGTTTTGTTTCCACAATAAAGAGTCAACTTTCAATCCCCTCTCTCTGTCCTGTCGATGGTAAAAACTGTACATAATTGGGAGCGTCCTTCATGGGGCTTGGTGAGGGTCTATGTCGTGCAGAGTTTTATTGCTCCATCAGGCTGGCTGAATCCCAATTATGTAGCACCTTTTATGGCTACAGGGAAACCACGTGGACACTTGGTGTACTCAAATATCATACTTTTCACAGAGAATATTGTACAAGTCAGTATATTTGTCCTGCAAGCGAGGCATGTATGTGAGCACAGAGACTCAGAGCTTTGGATTAAAACTTTACTTTGTTTTTCTGACAAGAAGCCTTTTTATTACACACAGAGACCAACAACTTATGCTCAGAAACCATCTGATTGGTGGTTACCTATTAAAATCAAACACTGCTTGCTTTACCTGAGAGCAGGAAGGTGGGGGAGGGAAAGGGTAGCCATTAAAAAAGTTTAAAAGGAAAGGAAGGAAAAGAAAGCAATGATAATAAATACCTGGTAATGATTTCCATCATTGCTTTGGCTTCAGGTCATTATGGATTTCACTAACAACTGCACTGATACAATTTGAGTACTCACTTTTTTTCTATACATAGTTTATTTCTCTTTTTGTGACTGCTGTATTTTTTTATCTTTTAACATGCATCCTCTTCCTTTCTCTATAATTTTTGTGGCATTATGTGTCTGAAAAAATGCACTCATTTTCCTCTATAATGTCCTTGTTGGTACATGTGGGAAAGAGCTTCATTTGCCCACTAATTCCGGAAACACTTCCCTGTTTCTCCTGCTCTGTATCTCAGGTAAGAAAAGTAAGGTTAGAATACAATAGCAAGCAAGAAAAAACATTTGAGTCCTTAATGTGGGGCTCCCCCACAGCAGAACCCCTGTTTTCACTGTAGTTGATGTTGGTATGCTTTGGAGGGAAAGGGAAAAAACAAATGGTTTAAATAGGCATACAGGTGGACCCATTGCAACAATGAGATATACAAGACATTATGTCAAAAAAGGAACTTTGCAGCTTTGGTGGGAGGTTGGGGGGTCGGGAGGCTAGGAGGGAGATGGGAAGGGATGGAAAGGGGAAACAAAGGAGGAGGCAACAATGCTTGATAAGAAATGTACTCATTACCTTGCCCATGTAATTGTCACCCCTCTGTATGGTATTTTCACAATAAAAGAAATGTAGGTTATTTGAGTCTCATTCCATTGAAATAGAATATTCCTGTTGTTGTTGTTGTTTAGTTTAAAAGGAAGGAAGGAAGGAAGGAAGGAAGGAAGGAAGGAAGGAAGGAAGGAAGGAAGGGGAAGGAAGGAAGGAAGGGAAAAGGAAGGCAGAAAGGAAAGAGAGAAAGAAAGAGGGAGAGAGGGAGGAAGGAAGGAAGGAAGGAAGGAAGGAAGGGGAAGGAAGGAAGGGAAAAGGAAGGCAGAAAAGAAAGAGAGAAAGAAAGAGGGAGAGAGGGAGGAAGGAAGGAAGGAAGGAAGGGGAAGGAAGGAAGGAAAGAAAGAAGGAAGGAAGGAAAGAAGGAGGGAAGGAAGGAAGGTAAAGCATGGTAGCATATACCTATGATTCTAGCTACTCAGGAAGCAGACAAGATGAGGGAAAAGGTTCAGATGCAGGACAGGCAAAAAAGAAGCTAGTAAGACTTTATCTCAATACATAAGCCAATATGTGGGGACTCACTCAAGCTACTTAAGAGGCATAGGTAGGAAGATCAGAGTCTGAGGTTAGTACCAGACAAAGTTGTTGAAAAACTATTTGAAAAGAAACTAAACAACAACAACAAAAAGATCCTGGGTGTGATTTAAGTGGTAAAGTGCTTGCCTAGGAAGCATGAGGCCCCAAGTTCAAACTCCAGTACCTATCTTCTAGAAAGAGTGTTAACAATTTCATTTTCATTGCAACAGAGGTTCAACAATTGCACCTGAAGACATCCAGAGGTGGGTATCTGAAGCCCCAAGAACTTTTCACAACATACGGAGGATAACGCACATCTGAGTAGTATGTTTACGGAAATGAGAATCGTCTCTAGAGACAGTAGGGAGTGTTTGATCAGTTGTTAAAAGCTCCAATCACAGATAATAGTAAAATGCAACCAAGTAACTAACAAGTGAATTACGTAGGCCAGAAGCCCTAATATCTTTCCTCCTTTACCTTAACAAATCCTCCATCATCCCTCCCTCATTCCTGTCCAGTCATCTGCAAGGCTATACTGTCATAAAGCCCCAAAGAATAATTTTATGTAACTATTAATTTCCAATTCATTTCCTCCTGCAAGCCCCAATTTTTGTGTCAAACACCGCTAAGAACCTGTCACTCTCCCTAATAAACTACACAATTCATCAAGCTGCTATTTTCACAAACCCTGAGCGGGGCAAGAATTTTGAAAAAGCAAAAACCACCACAATCCCAAGTCCAAAGGCATTGAGAATACAAAAGCCAGACGAGACCCTAAGCCAACCTCTTCGGCAACAAGATACTAAATCACCCCAATCTGATTGTTTTTCCAGGGTTTTTATTGTTCCAGTTGAATCTACCCTCATTGATCTGATTCTCATTATGAGAATACTTCTTTCTACCTCTATTCCGTGTATGTGTGTGTGTGTGTGTGTGTGTGTGTGTGTGTGTGTGCCTTTTCTGCTCCTTGGGAGATTTCTGACTGTTTGAGTCATTGGTTCTGGCTGCATAAATTGGCAAGCTGAGGCTGCAGATACGAAGCTGTCCCAGCCTCCCACTCAGGTTATAAATGATGCTGTTTGCTCGGAGGACACAGCATTAATGGGCATTATGAATCGGACCATTCTGGTTCACCGTTGTGATTTTCAAGCCAATCACTGGTGCTAGTTGGGAGATGGAGAAAGCCATGATAGAGAGAAAGAAGTTTTCTTTATGTCCCCTCCCCCCAACTTAATGCATAAAACGACTGAGAAATATTAGCAGCTAAAAAGAGTCAAGAAGTCATCCTGACAGAAAAAAAAACACCAAACTATTTCCTCAAATCATCTATTCCCCTCAAAGCAGTCTCTTTTGGTTTCTATTATAACACATTGAAAACTACCTTTCGCCTTTTTGTCTCTCTTTGATTTGTGTATGTTAAGTGTATGAAGCGTTTCACTCCATGGCCTATGTACCTGTGCATTTGAGTGTATATAACTCACTTGAAGCAAATTCACCTCCTTTATTCCTTTCCCAGCTTCCTTCCTTCATTTTTATATTGCCTTTTTATTGATAGTCACAAATGCCAATGCACCGGGTAGGATAAGATTAAAGTACAATTTAAAATTAAAGGGAGGTGAGCACTGTATTCTAAGAGTCGATACTGATGAAGAGAGACACACAATTCACGCTGCTTTGGGCAGATGTCAAGACTCTGGTATGAGAGAAAAGGTGTGAGAATTCATCGTGAAGAGACCGAGAAGAACATGCCATGTCCATGTCTTTCATGTATATGTTTTATCTTGTTTTATTTGTTCTATTTTCTCCAAGGAAAAAGTGATGACCATAATAATATGTAACTATATACATAATCATGTATAACTGAGAAAGGAAGGAAAAGACTGTGGCCATTTGGAGTGTATGACATCAGTCTGTTTTCTGCCTTTAAACTGACTTGCAGAGTGATCATCAGCAAGCTTAATGACCCTTTCTGCATGTGAATGTGACAACAGACTTCCCACGCTGGTGGTGAAAACATAATGCGAAGATACAGTGTGATGCCAAGCGCAGTACCTGGCAGAGTATCGAAGTGATGAGTGGATGCCTGCTTCTTCCTTCCCATCCTTTCTTCTGGGTCCTGTACCATTGGTCTTGCTGTCCACTAACCTCCTCTTTGACACATTTCATGCAATGTGTGCTGTTCTGTTTACAATCAAATGTGTGCCATCAAGTACCTGAGGGTTGAAGTGTGGGTTTTTTTTTTTAAATCTTCATGGCTTTCCTTTGTGTAGCAAGATAGTGGAGTGGCTCATGGTGCCAGAAATGTCTTTGAAACAGTCACAGTGGTCATACATACACTTAATCTCTATGCTGCATGGAGGAAAATACAGTGCCATTCTTACCCGGACGATTGCTAATGGCACCCTGCTAAAATTTAAACAATTTGAGAAAGCAGATCACTTGAAACTAATGGCATTCCGGCATCTTCTCAATTTAGACCCCTTTTGTGAGGAATCAATTATGTCTCATAGTTCTGAGAGGCTAACAAATCACCCTGAGTTCAGATCATTTGAGAGGAAAGAAGAAATGACAAGGAAGCTTTCATTCCTGTAAGTAATTGTCACTTTCACTGTTTAGGTTAAGCAAGAAAAGACGAAGGATTAGAAATGGAACTTGAATGTAATCAGTGAAGTTACTCCTGGCTACATTTTACAAGGCTATGATTAAAACCTTTAAGGAAGGAGCAATAGAAATCTCAAGGTAAAGCAATTGAGGAATGGAAACACTCACAGTAAGAAGGGTAAGGCAATCATCAGCTCCCCAAAAGAATTTCCTGAGTTCTCTGGGTTGGTGTTGGTCTCATTTCTCAGTTTTGTTTTTTTTTTTTCTGGTGCTTTTATTTCTCAGGAATGGAGATTGGCTATATTAGAAGTGAGGCAGCCTCTTACAAAGCCTGGCGTCCTGAGGCCCAACGTAAGCTCTTACTAGGGAGTTTCTGGTGGATCACCCTTGTCAGCAAATTACAGACAGCTGGAATCATGTGAGTGGAGTGTTCCTCTCTCTTAGGCCCTTGATGATCCATCTGAGGTAGAACAACACACCTCTGGCTGAGCCTACATCAGACAATTCTAGATCTGAAATGAAAGCTAGATTGGGGGAGGGGGAAAACTCATCTTGAAGCCCTAGGGAAGAAGCAGCTATAGGTTGCTTTGTGTGGTGAGCTTTGCTTCCATGAGATGGAGAGTAAATCGCTAGGTTCTTCCAGGGCTTTTTTATTCTGGCTCTGATTCCACATGGCTCTGCTCAACCCCTTTGCTAGGTCCTTTAGCATCTCCCTTGTGTTCACGTTCACAGGCCCGCAGGGGAACTTCATCTAGACGTATATTGGAAGCACGGTGAGTCGCAGCAGATGTTCCATCAACAGTATTTATGGGAGTCCTACGTCATGCAATGCTGTGGGGGGACTCAGACACAATTAAAAACAACTGCGACAGCTGCAGGATTTTACGAGGTGGTGTCTGGGTCCTGAGCAGGAGGATCGTAAGCTCCCGGTGTTCCTGTGGTGTTCACATTCTAAAACATGGGGTTGACTCATCCATCAAAAAATAGCATCATCCATCAAAAGGGACTACTCTATTCTCTGTGGCTTCTCCATCACCTGATCCTGCCTTCCTTTCTTCCATCCTTCTTTTCCTTTTCTTTTGTGTTCTATTTCTAATTGAATTGAACTAGCGCTTGTGTCTCATTAAGCCAAGAGGATAATTACAAGAGTTTAAGAAAAGGAGGAATTTCATTTTAAGACCTTGTGTTAAGAGCGAAACAACGATGGTGAGGAACATTTTGTTCTCAAGGACCATACGTGAGATCAGAATGAGAATAGGTACCAAAAGAAATTCAAATAACCTTGGCCATGGAAGCCCAGGCAGCAGTAAGTCTCACACTGAAAAAAGAAATAAATTCACCTTCTCTTTTATGGAGAGAAATGGTGTAGGAAAAGGAGTGGGGAAAATTCAGAGAAACACTGCAGGATTTGAGACAGATGAAATAAAATAAAGAGGGAAGGAAACCTGGGAAGTCAGGTTTGTAAACAGATTTCAAGAGTGTGAGTGTCTAGGAGATGGTGATGAGATTAAGAACAAACTCAACAACAAACAACACAACAAAGAAAGGGAGGGTCAGCAAGTGAGAGGTAATTGGGATATAGGATAATAACTGTTGCTTATAAATGGATTTGCTGGTGGTTAAGAACTGATTTTGATCTTCTATTTGCTAGACAAGTTTTCTATTACTTTAGCCATATCCTTAGCCCTTTGAACTTGTTATTTTTTCACAGTTTCCCACTCTTTTTGCTTAAGCCTGCCTCAGATGTGATTCTTTTACCTTCTCCCTACATAGTTGGGGTCACAGAAATAACCACTATGCTTGGCTTGGGTTTTAAGATGGGAATCTCCATCATATTTTTCCTAAGCTTGTCTCCTAATTATTTCTCAATCTCCTTCTCCTCCAGTAGCTGGAATTAAAGATCTGAGTCACTGTGCTCAGGCAATATACTGATTTTTGAAAGAGAAAACAGAAGTTGGAAATTCAGAACAAGACTAGAAACATAGAAACCATATGGTGATACCCAGAAACAAGAGCTGTATTGTTTTTAGGTGGATGGAAACAAAACTTTTATAGCCTTATAAGGTTATAACATTTTAGTGGGGGAGGTCCGGTCATGGGGCCTGAACTCTGGGCCTGGGCGCTGTCCCTCAGCTCTTCAGCTTAAGGCTAGCGCTCTACCACTTGAGCCATAGCACCACTTCCGGCTTTTTTCTTTTTGCTTATGTGGTGCTGAGGAATCGAACCCAGGGCCTCATGCATGCAAGGCAAACACTCTACCACTGAGCCACCTTCCCAGTTCCAGGTTATAACCTTTTTGTAAAGGATAGGTATAAATTCTGTGTAGAGAATGGGAGAAATGAGGAATAAGCCAACACCTTAGGAACACAGTCCTTACGAATATCGTAAGTACAAACTTAGAAAAGCCAAAGGGGAAGAGATCATTATGTCAGACACTGAAGAGAACCAAAGAGAAAGAGAAAATTTTAAGGAATGGAGAGCTGGGAAGATAGCTTAGTGGTAGGCGCTTGCCTAGCATGCATGAAGCCCTGGGTTCGATTCCTCAGTACCACATACACAGAAAATGCAGGAGGTGGCGCTGTGGTTCAAGTGGTAAAGGGCTAGTCTTGAGCAAAAGAAACTCAGGGACAGTGCCCAGGCCCTTAATTCAAGCCCCAGGATTGGCCAAAAAAAAAAAAGGCGGGGGGCGGGGGCTGGGAATGGAGTTGGGCATGATTGATTGTGTAATCCTACAATCCTGCCTATTTTGGAGGATTGCAGTTTGAAGCCAACCAGATCCAAAAAATTATAATAACAATAATAATTTTAAGACTCCGTTACAACCAGTGAGTGAATGCAGTAGCACATACCTCTTAACCCAGCTGAACAGGAAACACAGTGGCAGGTGGATAGCTTATTCCAGAGAGGTGGAATAGCATAAATAGGAAGACCACACTCCAAGGCATCCTTAGAATAAAAATGAGACCTTATCTCAAAAAAATAACCAATGCAAAAAGCTTGAGGCGTGGCTGAAGGGAAGCATACCTACCTACCATATGTAAAGCCTTGGGTTCAAACTCCAGAAGCACAACAAAATATATAACGTATAATTAGAGTAGGGAATAGGAGTTAATAGTTTGCTGGTATCCTTCACTCGCCATTTAGAAGCTGTGTGATCCCAAGTCACCTCGCCTTTCAGATGCCCCTGTCATTCACAAAAAAAGAACTGTCATTAGAAGAAAAGTATTTGAGCGATTCCTTGCCAAAAGTAAACCATAAAGATATGTTCTTTTGCATCACTTCTTTTCTCTGCAAACTCTCTTCTTCTCTCCCAGCTGCACAAGGTGTATCTCAGCTAATTCAAAAGACCTCATACCCTGGTCCACAGTACATTCCAGCCCAAGCCCATCCATCAAGCATCAGCCCTGCTTCTATGGCCTTTTGTTTTCACATCCCTCTACCCATTGGCCAAAACTAGAAATGATCCCTCCCCACAATCCAATCAGCAATTCCAGAGAATAGAGGAATGGTTGCCAGGGAACAGATGAATGCTGGAAATATGCCTGTTGTATGCTCTGGCTTCAGATTGCTACCTTCTCTCCATCCTTGTAGCCTATGGGATGAGGATCCAAAGCAGCTTAAAGTAAACTCCAGTTCCCGATCCTAGTCAAGATGGAAATGTTCTTCACCAGAACCTAATGAAGATAAAGCAGCAGAGAAAAGGAAGGCCATCACTTAGGATAGCTATTTTCTTTTCTGGAGTGTCTTCCTGCAGCTATTGTAAGAGATCTGGACTTCCCCAGCCCAAGGAGTCAGTTCAGATAGTTCTGTGGTTCAGGGCCAACCCTGCCACCTGCTGGCAGTGTTACATTGGTTACTCCCCTTAACCTCTATGACAGTGTCACCGATAACACCCCATTACACCCAGCATAGGGTCTCTGACAGGTAGCAGGTGTTTTATACATGCTACCTTCCCTTGAATAATGGACACAAAGGAGAAATATCTATAGTTTTAGGGCACAGAGAATATATGATGTTTGGACAAAAATCCAAAGCCTTCCTTCCTTCCTTTGCTCTCTACTGCACTAACCGTGGGAGGTGTTGAATCTTCAATTTCTTTTGAATTTGAAATTTCTCACATGCAAAAGGGATAATATTTGTTAACTGCTCTGCTTAGAGCAGTTCACACCTAGTGAACACCTAGTCCTGTGAGCTGTTCAAAGGCTCAACTGAGCTAAGGTGAAGAAAACATTTTACAAATTAGAAAACACTAAATACAAATTCTCGGTAAGAGCTCCCTGCCATTGTGACTCACGAATAATTGGAACTTTAAAACATTACCCATCCATATTTCAGTTCTTAAACACTGCTCGGATAGGTTCTAGGGTAAAATATATTTATCTTAGTCTTCCACAGAGTTTATGTGGAACAGAAATGCTGTGGGCAAAATAGGATGAACAGATGGGCTTCATTTTGCCGACATATTGTTTAAAATTGTTAGAAGTTTCAAAAATATTTTTAAATGGGATATTGTCTTATAAAAAATTCATACTTGGATTTCAAATAAAAGGAACATATCAGGTCCAGACACTGGTGGCTCATGCCTGCAATCCAAGGTAGTCCGGGAGCTAAGGATCAAGGTTCAAAGCCAACTGGGACAGGAAAGTCCATGAGATTGTTACTTCCAATTAACCACCCAAAATCTGGAAGTGTAGCTGTGGCTCAAATGGCAGGATGCCAGCTTTCAGCAAAAATAAATACCAAGGGCTAGCACCCAAGTCCTGAGTTCAAGCCCCATTAGTCACACACACACACACACACACACACACACACACACACACACACACACACACGAACATATTATAAAACAGCATTGAAAATGGTGAATGGGTTGCCTTAGATGTTTAGTTATTGGCTACTTTTCCATCATCCACGCTCTAGTTTTTCCTGGAAGTACTGTTCCTGTGCACACCTCAGATCACTAGCTATGTTCACCACATACCGGAGGAGATCCAGTCTCCTTGGAGATGCCATCTTTGCATACCTGCTCTGCTTCCTTGTTTAGGCTGCAGGCAGATTTTGCCCCAGTCCTACCACAGGCTCAGAAAAACCACTCCATTGTTTTTCTTGAAAGTGAATCTACTCATTTCCCAGTAAAACCCTAAGAACCAGAAACTGAAATATAACATTGTGCTCCACGTCAGAAGAGTGGATGATTATCTGTTAGATATAAATCCAAGGGTAGAGATGAAACAAAGGTGGTTATCATTCTGTTGTATAGAAAATATATTAACTTAGACATTCTCCTCTTGACTGTGGTCTATTAATCTATGTTTCTCTACTTTTTTGGGGGGGAGAGGTACTAGAATTTGAACTCAGGGCTTGGTACTTGCTATTTGGGCAAGTGTTGTACTGTACCAACTGATCCACACACACACCATTTATGACTTTAGTCATCTTCCAAGTATGGTTTCTCATTTTTGGAGTACTGATATCCATTTTTATTTAGAATGTATTTTTGCAAATTTACCTTCTTTTTTTCTTTTTTCCTTTCCTACACAGAGGGTCCTCAATTTAATATAGATTCCCAACTAGTTAACAAAAGTTAAGAATCACTTTACCATAGTGAACTTTCCACTACAGGAGCATTTCATGAAACTCTGCATCTTGTGTTAAACTTTAATGGTTATGGAAAAAAGGAATGCATTTTTCAGCCAGTTATGAGTTTAAACATTAACAGGGAACAGGAAGAGATTTCCTAGAAAAAGAACTTCTATATGTGTGTATGCGAAGAGTGTGCATAGGTACAGGTGTGTATTACACATAGGGTCCCAATTGATAAACACATAGTGAGGCTGGGAACAATATTTTATGCCTGTAGTCCCAAAAATTTGCAGAATGGGGATTGGGGAAATCACAGGTCATTTAACTAGATGGTAGGGCATGGTTAAACATACCTCTGACCCCAGCTATGAAGTACACACAGAGGCTAGCAGCCATGACATATGCCTGTCATCCCAAATGACACAGAGTTGTAATATTAGGAAGGTCATAGCCGAGGCTGACCAGGGCACCAAGTGAGACTCTCCTTCAAAAACAACTGGGGCGATTGAGAACTGAAAGCTTCACTCAAGTGGCAGAGTGCTCACCTTAACAAGTTCCAGGCACTGAGTTCACTCGAGTGTCTCACACACACACACACACACACACACATACACACACACACACACACACACAACTCTCATGGAAATTAGTATCATTTTATCCAATAATACCATTTCAAGATGCTGGGTATACTCACTCATTGGAAGGTAATTCTCTCCCAGATGCTCGTCTTGCAGTAGTACATACATCTTGGGAGCAGATACACTAAGTACCTTTTTTCCTTAAATCATCTTCATAAGCATCCTTGTAGAATAATCAGCTGTTGTTGAGAGAAAAATGGCACCTTGCTCTGAAGTGGAAGACTTGTTTGTACTCCCCAGTGCTATAAAACAGCATCTCCTTGCAAAGAACACATTTAATTTGCTCCCCTTGGTTTCCAAGGAGGAGAGAAACTTTAGACCCTTTCATTTTTGACAACAGCCGGCCTCCTCAGCAATCTTCTTCCTTACAATTCTTCACCTTCTACTTCCCCTGGGCTAGTATTTTCACCTGAGTTGACTCAATCCATTATTTACTACCTACGCCTCCTCATCCCACCAAGAACCCTGGAGCCAAGTTGCAATTTAAGATTTCCAGAAAATGTAAGCTCCTATCCCATGGGAACCTCCCTTGACTTCTCAGAAGAGAAATTTTAACAAAGTGTAAGTGTAATTACAAAGAAGTGGGAAGAAATTATAAAGAAGTGCATTTTGTTTTTTACTGAAGTGTGATTCTTCTACTAAGAGTAGAATTGAAACCGGGAACTCATGCCTGTAATCCTATCTATTCAGGAGGTTGAGATCTGAGGATCATGGTTCAAACCCAGCCTGGGCAGGAAAGAGTCTGTGAGACTCCCATCTCCAATTAACCGCCAGAAAACTGTAAGTGGCACTATGGCTCAAGTGGTAGAGTGCTCGCCTTGAGCTGAAGAGCTCAAGGACAGCACCCAGGTTCCAGCCCCACAACCAACAATAACAACAACAAAGAGTAGAATTAACACAGAGAGAATTTATGGATCTTAAGGATCCTCTATTTCGATGTGGGTGGAAGGGTTTGTGGGGGGGGGGATTTTTTTTTCAGCCTGGGGAGATGTCTTATGGCAGGGTAGCTTGCCATATTCTCTGACTTCTGGAAGCAAAGGGTGTGAATATGTCAAAGAGGGAGATTCACACTGACTTCTTCTATTACACTGCATGATAAGCTTCTCAGACATTCCAGTGTCTTAAATTTGAGACATTTAAGTGCTAGATTCTTTGATACTGACTCTGACACAGCCATTCTTGCTCTACTTAGGTGGAAGGCACCAGAAATGTTGGAGTGGGTAGAAGCCAAAATAGAATTACAGGATGGAACTTGTGTTAGGAGGGTGTATCCAGTTATTAAGTAACTTCCTGCTCCCTGTGATTTTTGTCATGTCAATACAGAGAATAGCTGACACTAAGCAAAAGGAAAGAAATGTACATATCACCTGATGTGGAAGAAATAACTGTATTGTCAAAGCTCATAGGAAGTTATGAAAAATGAATTTCAGATTGAACAGTTTATAGACCATGAAGGTTAGATTGTGTTTGTGACTTTAACTATAAGTATCACTATCCCACGATACTGTGAAATTTGTGAAATTTATGTAATCACTTAATCACAATAAAAATTGCTATTAAAAAGAATGGAAAAATTAAAAAATTAAAATTAGACAAAACTGTAGAAGACTACAGAGACTGGAAGAAAGGAAGTTATGAAAAATGAATTTCAGATTGAACAGGTTGATGCTAAGGCAACTGATTTCTTTTGGTATTTTGTATTCCATGATGATATAATCCTCTGTGTATGTGTTTAAAAGATGTTTAAAAGATGCCTTTTATCAGGTACTTCTTTCCACAGCTATTTCATTTATCATTCATTTCTTCTTTTGTGTCTCTGATCCACTTCCTTTCTTATTTAAGCCTGCATGTCGGGATCTTTTTTTCCCCCTTTGAGATGTTTACAAATGGTGACCAAGGAATATTAAGATGGTTAATCAAAAGCTCATCTTCCAAATACACAGGCATTCTAATCGACTAGGGAAACACCATGAATCTCTTGCTCTCTTTTGATAGTTGTGAGATCCTATTGTTCAACTTTATGACATGACTTATGTTTTATTTATTTTTTTGCCACGTTAGGGTGAATTAAAATTTAATATGATGTTGAAAATTGTTTTGGAAATTCAAAACACCTTGCAGCAACTGCAGGTGCTCTAGGGGCTACAGGCTGAAGGTTACAAAAAAAGGGGGGGTAGGAAGGGAGCAGAAAAACCAACAGTAGGGATGAAATATATGTGTGAGATTTGTGATGGCTTTTACAAGCATACTAATTTTTTCTTAGGGAAGAAGAAAGTTTTGTGCATCTGTGAGGTTATTTTGTTCTAGCCCACTTACAGAGGAAATCATGTAGTGTATGTCCTTCTGCCCTGATTTGTCTTGTTTCACATAATATTCATTCAGGTCCAGTCATGTTGTTCATTTTGGTAATTGAATAATACTCCATTGCATAAGATCTCTCACATCTTTATTCATTCTCTGACTGATGGATGTGAAGGTGTGTCTCAATATTTTCATTCCATTTCCTTTAGGTATTGCATGGATGTTCTTCTCATTCCTTTTGCAAATAAGGAAAAAAATAGTGGCTGAAAAGATAAAAAAAAGGTAGAGTTGGAGATGTATACGTCTGTATAAACCACCACCATGGTCAAAAGGAGTTAACATTAAGATCAAAATATCTGGTCAGACCCTTTTACTACCATACCTTTCCCTTGGCATGTGTTGGAGCATCCTGCCAGTTCCTCTTGAGAAGCTGGTGGTATTTATTGAGCAGATGGTTCTCTCTGTCTGTCTGTCTGTCTATCTCTGTCTCTGTCTCAAAGCCACAGCTCTTAGTCAACTGAAATGTGTCGATGATGATTGCTCTTCAGACTCAGTAGCAGGTGTCCGGAGCACACTGTGATGGAAACACACAAAGTCCCCTCCCTTGTAAGTCTTGTGATCTGAGGGCTGAAGTCCAGGTGGATGTCAGCAGTAGGAGGGGAGAGATAGTGGGAGAAAAACAAAGGGGGGTGGGTAGCAATGCCCGACACGAAATGTATTCATTACCTTACTCTTGTAACTGTAACCTCTCTGTACAGCATTTTGACAAGAAAACAAAATTAAAAAAAAAAAGAAAAAAGAAAGATAAGAAAAAAAGAAACAAAGCAAAATGAATGATTCCTTGGTCATATATCTAAAATTTTAAATGTAAATATTTTAATTGACAAAAAAAAGAAAGCACAAGTCTTGCTGTGTTATTAGGCTTTGCAATATTGCGATACTTTGTACAGAATAACCTACCATGTCCAAGACAATACTAAGGTATGAGGTGTTAGATATAGGGTCTAGAAAAGAAAGGAGAGAATACAAAAGAATTTTGCATTTGAAAGCCAGTAACTGGAACGACAAAATTCTCTGCTGCTTTGTTTTTTCGTTTTTTTGTTTTTGTTTTTGTTTTTTAAAGCAGCCTATCTAAATCCATTTCAACTTGTTTTCCAAGCGAGAAACAGAATGAAATATTACTTAGAGTACAATTGTTCCTTTAAGAAAGAGATCGTTCTCTGAGATCAAAAGTATGTAGAAGCCTTAACCCTGGTAGAGAAGGTTTTTTTTTGTTGTTTGAACGAAGAATCTTACCATTTTTATCACATTAAGAGTTTTGATTTCATTTATATAAAATGTGCCAGTACCATGTTTTGGTTGTCTGCGTGTGAGTGTGTAAGTATGTGATAGAAAATTCCCTTAATTTTACTTGGTTTCCCCAGGGAAATAGCAAATTAACTTGTCAACTCTACAATGAAATGAGTTTTAGGTGGATAAGCCCAGGTCTGTGACTTACACAAAATTTTTTTTAAAAAAAGGTCATTTTTTTTTTGTTTGTGCCAAAGCTTAAGTGCAAAATATAAAAAGCATAAAAAGATCAGTAATAAATATCCTTTGTAAAAATTAGGTTTTGCCTCAATATTGGATAGAAAATGTTTGTGTTGTGGTCATTCGGCAACTGTTTGAGCTCTGTTCTTTTTCCAGTAACAAGTCCATTAACTTATTACTTCATTAAGTCATTCAGAAAATGAATGAATAAATATAGAGTTCTTATCCTAATGCCAGAAAGAATTAGAGATCCTAGGTTACTTTTGGAGACACAGGAATATGGAAATCACAGTCTGATACCTGGTAGCTCAGATACTTTGCCCCTGGAGTCACACCTCCAAGAGCTTCTAGTATTTTCTGAGATGAATGCAGGAAAGAGGAAGTAGGGATCTAGGAGCAGAAATGGACTTGGTAGTACCTGACACTCCATGTTCTTCATGGAAGAATTAAGATACAATAAGTCCAAACAGTGCATGTGAATTCCTGTGGGACTTTCTTTGACCTTAACTATACAAGGTGTGCAGCCCATAGCAATGACCATACCTGGTAGATATGGTCATAGAGCCTCTTCCAGGACTCTTATGTTTACGAGAGATTGAAAGTGGGAGTTGAATACTTACCTAGTATGTGTGAATCTTGGATTCAATTTCAAGTACTGCCCCTCCCTCCCTCAAAAAAAAATACAGGTACCATTATGACTAGAAAAACTGTCATTACCTAAAAATTCATTAAATAGTTAGAAACCATGTTTCTGAAACTGGAATAAGAAAACCCTGAAATCCAAGGAGAAAGAGTTGGCAAGATGGGCTGTGTTTGTATGTATGTTTGCATGTGTGTGTTTGTATGTGTGTGTGTGAGGGAGAGAGAAAAGTAATTATAGCATGTGTGTGTACATATATGTGAGAAAGAATTACATCATGTGAGTGTGGGTGTGTATTTGTATATGTGTGTGTGTGTGTGTGTGTGAGTGTGTGTAGGAGAGAGCATTTATAAACTAGATCACACAATTTTGTAAATTTGACAATGAAAGTAGCCTTAGAACCATGACCTATTTCTAAAATTCTTCCCACTCTCATATCTATTAATAAATCAGTGGATTTTTTAGTGTGTTTCAAACTCCATAGTAAAATTATTAAACACTTCTCACATTATCAGAAAACTGCAGCATAATGTCATTCTTGAAGGAGGGTGGGTAATGGAGATACAATTCATACTCACAGCTCTAATATTTACCAAGAGGTTTTTTTAAAAAAAATTTTGGGGTCCGGTTGTGGGGCCTGAACTCTTGGCCCGGGTGCTGTCCCTCAGCTCTTCAGCTCAAGGCTAGCACTCTACCACTTGAGCCACAGCACCACTTCTGGCTTTTTCTTTCTGCTTATGTGGTGCTGAGGAATCGAACCCAGGGCCTTAAGCATGCAAGGCGAGTGCTCTACCACTGAGCCAACTTCCCAGCCCTCTACTAAGAGGTTTTCACAGAGAAAAATGAGACTGAAAGAACAGGATTGTCCCAAGTACATTCAAGCAACTTGGCTTCTTTCTTACATTTAAGGTTAAGTCAAAGTTACAATGAGATTTAAGTCGGCTGTCAGAAATGATAGTGGCCAAGAAAAGAATGTCCACATTATAATAAGAAATTTTGAGAGCATCAGTAATTGTAAACATCAAAAATGGGCTCTGGCTTCTTTAGGTAAAAGCTCACTTGTGGGTAGGATAATAAGGTGATTCACAAACTCAATGGAATAATCTCTGGAAACACAAGAACAAGGCTGCTGTGAAGAACTCAACAGTAGAACCTTCCAGGATCATGTTTGCTGAGTCCTGACTTATGGTTAGACTACCCCATAGCCCTGTGTCTCTCGATTACTACTCGGCATTTTTAACGTCCATGGGAGAAAATGGAAGTTACTGTATCTGGCTAGGTGTATGTTTCTACTTTAGAAATGGTTTCTCTTGGTCAGAAGATACGATTGTGGAGACACAATTTTGCAAGTGTGGTTGTTATAATTGGTGCCTATTATTTTGGGCAAACATCTCTGAGTCTTCTATTTCTCTCAAGTTACTTTGAGTATTGTATAGTACTCATCCATCCTTGCACTTGACTTGTCACAAAGGTTCCAAATATGCCTTAAAAATAACATTCATAATCAAATTTAATGAGCTTTGAGTCTTTCCAATATCAATTGTAAAGGTTCTTCAGGTATTACCTCATGGGAAGCAGTTACTATTTCCATTTTGCACGAAAGAAGATTGAGGTATGGAGGATATGACTTGCTCAATTCATCATCACTATGTACAAAAGAAAGAAAGGTTTTGTTTGGGGTTTTGGTTTGTGGTTGTTGTTTTGCTAGTACTTGGGCTTGAACTCAGGGCCTGGGCATTACTCTTCATTCTTTCCATACTCAAGGCTAGCCCTCTACCACGTGAGCCACAACACCACTTCCAGCTTTTTCTGAGTAGTTTATTGGAGATAAGAGACTCACAAACTTTCCTGCCTCCGCTGGTTTCAAACCATTATTCTCAGATCTCAGCTTCTTGCATAGCTAGGATTATAGGCGTGAGCCACTAGTGTCCTGCCCATATTCTTTTTGTTTGCCTCCTCCAAGATGCCTGTCCTTTCCCAGATTCTAAAGTGAATTCTCTCTGTGATCATTAAGTGATGATTCTTTGACTTTGGTGAAAAACAAATCCAGTGGTCCCTGGAGGCTCCTTTCCTTTCCTTCTCTGGCATTTCAGCAGAGAGCTAGCTAGCTCTGTTTCACTGGGCCCAGGATCAGCACCATGTCTAGATAGCATTGCCATTCCCAGCACACAGGGTTGTTCCCAGACTTTGATCCTCAGTGTGAACAATGCCAGCATTATTATCGACAAGAAAATTCCTCCAGGCATTTTTTTGTTACTTAGAAAATGGTGCTTTTTTATCCTCCTTCCCATTTGCACACATGCAATGTACATATGTATACATTTGATATATATTATGTGTAGGTATGCATAAACTGTAATGAATTGTTGGTCCCATTATTGGTCCTGTGTCCATCTCTAACACCTATGCTTGTCCTGTGCTGTGGAATAATAAGAGTTCAGAGGATGAACGCCACTTAGTTTCTACTCACAGAATCATCTCTATGTATCAGTTCTATGTTATATCTCTCTACCTTTGTGGCATGAGAGATGTGTGGCCGTGGCCCACTTGAATGGCAGACTTGTTCATTTGTCTCACCTTCCTCATGAAACCTGTCATCAAATTCTATCAGTTCTGTCTTCCACATATATCTATAATATGACCACCACCACCTCTTATCGGGTCCCCTATGACATCTCAGCTGAGATCTCCCCATCTCTCAGCTGTGTGATTTATGTTAGTGAACGATTTCTCAGCTTCCCACATTCGTTGCTACGCAGTCTATTTAGAATGCAGCTGAAACTGAGAGCATTGTGAAATTCATGAGATCCCTTTGTCCAAACCCTTAATTGACTTCCTCACTTTTTTAAGGTTAAAAACCATCGTCTGACAGATAATGACCCACAGGGCCTGACTTGATTCCTATCGCTTTCAGATTCTGGGCTTCATTTCCTATAACATATATTTCCTCATTCACTGTATGAGTTTCCTCAGGTAATCATAACCAAGTACCTCAGGCTAAGTGATTGCTACAACAGAAATTTCTTCCCTCTGACTTCTGTACACTAGCTGCTTGAGGCCAAGGCCAGCCATCTGAGGTCAAGGGCTCCCCTTCCAAGGTCACTCTCCTTGGCTGGATGGCCATTTTCTCCTCTGCCTTCATCCATCTCACCGCTGTCTGTGTCTGTGTTTGAATTTCTTTTTCTTAGAAGGTCAGTAGTAATATAGGCGTAAGACCCAGGTTTATGATTTCATTTTGATTCACTTGCTTCTTCCATGACCCTACCTTTTGATACACTGGCATTCAAAGGTGTTAAGGGTTAGAAAATTAACATAACATATACATATTTTCTGAGAGACACAGTCCAACCTATAACCTTTACTCTATCCAGGCCCAGTTGGCTTCGATGCAGTTCCCAAATTCCTATCTGCCTGAGGGCCAGAAATGGATGGGGAACAATGCTTCCTTTAGGTTTTACCTGCTTCTATTCCTTACCTAAGACTTTGTAATTTTCATCAAGGATTTGCCACCCTAACCTATGAAAAACAATTGCATCCAATGAGCCCAACACTTCTGTCAATCTCTCATCCATTTCTCTGCCTAACATACGCTCTTGTGTGTTCATTGTCTGCCTTCTCTGAATTGAAACTTGGTGAACTACTGAATCTCAACATTCTGTACTAGAGCCTACCACACAGCCAACAGTCAGCACGAAGCTGTTGAACATTTGTTTCACCAATGTGTTTCGATTACAGCCTGGCACTGCAGAAACTCCTTTCCTGTAAATACAATTAGAAATAAGCACTTAATTGGAAAAAGTATAGTTTCACTAGAAGTTCAATAGCATTCATAAATAGCAACCATGCTTAATGATAGAGATAAACAGTATGAAACAGAACAATAAAGGGAAACTTCCAGTACAGTCT
Source organism: Dipodomys ordii (assembly GCF_000151885.1). Lineage (NCBI taxonomy): Eukaryota > Metazoa > Chordata > Mammalia > Rodentia > Heteromyidae > Dipodomys > Dipodomys ordii. Next base: position 14,985,338 of record NW_012267223.1, on the reverse strand, counting down.
TTCTCCTTCCAGGGGAAGATCAACTTCCTATTGAATTCTAGGAAGAAGCATAAATTAAATTTACAGTTTTCTAACCTAAAAACAAGGCTTCTTTTTTCTCTGCAAATGGACCAACACAATTTAAAAAATGAAATTAATATTTCGGGTAGGCATTCACTATTGCCTAGGCAGCAGAGAATATTAAGAATCCCACATCAAGTCTCCCAGTCACCTCTTACTTGAATGGGAAGAAGGGGTTGGCGGAACAGACATAGCCTCGAGCTTCGCCAAAGGCAAGCACAGAAGCGCTTTCCCTGTTGAGTTTTTGCTTCTGCTTTATGTGTCCTGGAAGCAGAGTGTGGTTGATAATACATCAGAAAGACTGGAGACTACAAAGAGGAGGAAGAGCTGGAGCACTACTCAGTAAATACTTTAAAGTGCCCAGGGGAGAAAAGAAAGAGCCCGGAGAAAGGGTGACTGTTTACCAAACAAAACTAAATATGATCACATTTTCATATTTTGCCTTGGCTCTGACTTTGTGAGCCACATAGAAATGCGATCAGCTAGGGCATTCCCCTGCTCCATTGGCTTTAATTAAACTTGCTTTGTGCTTAGGAAATTAGCAAACTCCTAGCAGTCAAAGGGAAAAAGAAGCATGGCTTATTCACAAGGGTGGTATTTTTTTTTCCTTTTAACTTACACAGCTCAGCTGCGTTGTCATATTCAGTGACTCTAGTAGTAACTACAGTGCAGGGCCAGAATCCATTAGCAGAGTCGGCTCACCATGCTGGTGGAAAGGAATTGCCACCTAATTCTGGAGCTCATGATTGATAGCATCAAAGAAGAAGGTCACTGGATTTGGTCCCTCATCAGAAATCTGTCACTCTGGAAAATGGCCCAACAAGCAATCAGCCAGAAAAGGATGAATCCCTTGTTGGACCAACAGACACAGTGGCATGGGGGTTTCTTGGCCTTCCTCGCTCATGGTACTTCATTCTTGTGAGAAAAACTGGCTGGTGTTGGAGGTCTGAGCCTGTAACAAACTACCTTTCACTTTCTACAAAGAAATAACATTATCTGCTGAATTGTCAAGCATGAAATATTAAACCTTTGGTGGCAGCAACAATTCAGTCTTTTGGCTCAGAGGGAAGCAGAATCTGGAACGGAAAAGAAAACAAAATCTTTCTTTGCAGTACTCTGGAGGATGATTTCACTTGAGGTAAATGCAAAGCTGGTGGGTTTTTTTTAAGTGATTAAGGCACATAAAAATTTATTCTAAAGCAGAAATCTGTAGCCCCAGAAACCTTAACTATTAAACAATAATATATGACCTGGTAATTTATTCTTGCTATCTAAGAGTGAAGACAAAAGCTCCCCCCCAAGTCTAAATGGACATGGCTCCACAAGCAGTCCCAGAAAACAAGTCTTAGTGGACAGAGAGCTAAAGGCTTGAAAGGAGTTTTATTTAGTATCGTCCACTATTTTTTTCCTATTTTGCTACAAATGCTATAAATTGATGATACCCTTACTACTCATCAAAGCTCTGTACAGAGAAAGATAAATAACTACTCTTTTTTGGGGTGCAAAGTGCCTTTCTTTAAGGATGTTGTTAATGGCCTTTGACACACCTATTGAAGAAGAATTGAAAGCTAATGTTCTTAGCCAGAGAATAGATGTTAATCCCAGTGTTTCCAGTGCCTCAAAAGTGTAGAAGAGAAGTGACTGTAACACTGTGTTAGTGGAAATTAATGTGGCCAATGGGGAAATCATTGTGGAGACTCCTAAATAATCTAAACATAGACAAAACCTATGATTCAGAGATATCCTCTTAGGCCTTTATCCAAAAGATTGCATGACAGGATACAAACAAAGACACCCTTACATTCCTGTTTATTGAAGCACAGTTCACAAAATCCAAGTTATGAAAACAGTCCAGAGGCCTTACCATGGATGAGTGGATCAAAGTAAAAAATGTGGTATGTAAAACTGGGAACTTTATGCAGCCATCAGAAAGGATGAAATCATGTCCTTACAGGGAAATAGATGGATCTGGAAAATATTACACTGAGCAAAGTAAATCAGGCCCATAACAGCAAAGGGTGCGTGTTTTCTTTCATATGTGGACCTCAGACCCAAATACATGGTCCCATGTAATTATATACATATATTTATATATATACATAAATTCCATAGACACATGATTAAGTTGACCAATGTACAGTATATGCTAGAGTGAATTTCCATGATGCAAATCCTTTGAACAATGAGCAGAAAGTTTTAGCCACATGAATATCAGGAAGCTGAAACCAGCTTAAATAGGGATGACTAAAGGGAGAGAAGTGGATGAATGAAAAAGGGAACTGGGGGAGGGGAGACAAATACAGCTAGAATGTACTCATTGTATAACGTGATAAAGAATTGAGATTGAGGAGAATGATAGAGGTGTCAAGAAGCACTGGACACTTAGCTGGATGTATTAAATTGGAATCCCCTTGTACAGTCTTTTAAAAGTTTGAGCAGTTAAAAAAAATGTTCATTGCTCTCTGTTCCTTATACCCTTCTTTGTATGAGAACACTTAATAGGCTTTATTATAATCTAATGTGATGATTATGACTTTGTCAAAATCTAATCTTACTTTTACAAAATGGCATTCTTTGACCCCTTTACAAAATGTCATTCTTTGACCCCCCAAGTCAATGTTTAATTGCACATTGTTTCTTTGTACAACATCCAGATTTTACCCTCTGTTAAGTCTCTTTCTTCATGGTCTTCTTTTCACCTTACAGCAGAAAACGCCTGCCTGTGTGTTTCCGGCTATATTCCCGGCAGCTATCATAGTGATTTACCATGATATCAACAGTCATTTTTAAAATAAGTACAAATGAGTAGATTGAAATGCAACTCTCAAAAGAATGAAGCTACTGCTTAAGAGGAACACAGATATTCAAATCAATATTACCATTTTTCTAAGAGTAGGCTATGGTAGGAAGATAGTAAAATCATCTCCACATACAGTATACAAGATCCATGAAGACTGTGCTACTGTGACAAGAGTCGCTAAAACTTACCTATAGCATTGTCGCTATATCTCCCTAGAAAAGACTTACTGATATCCTAGGGTTATTAGAAATGATTCTCCCTGAGTGTGGAAGTATTGTGCATTGTACCGTACTTCTAATTAAGATACTTTTTGGGGGATTGGTTGTGGCCTTGAATTCAGGGCCTGGCCACAGTTCCTGAGTTCTTTTGCTCAAGGCTAGTGCTCTACCACTTTGAGAGACAGCGCCACTTCAGGTTTTCTGGTGGTTAAACTGGAGATAAAAAAACTCTTGTGGACATTCCTGCCTGGGCTGACTTACAATTGCAGTCCTCAGATCTCCTGGTTAGCTAGGATCATAGGTGCCCAGCAAGGATACTTCTTTACCATAATTATTAGTTATAAAATCTCAGAAGTGCTGGGATCTGAATGACTAACCCAAAAAACCCAGTCTAGTGCCGAGAAGTTTCACAGAAGGCTGTACATGTCCTTCCCTATGGTCGTTGAGGGTGAAGAGCTGAGTGAAATAGCTGATAGGGGAATTCATCACTGAAAATGGTCAAAGCTGACACACAGCCCAGAGTGTTTTGAAGAAGTGAGGACATTGAAAGTTTGACCATAAAACCTTGAAAAGATGAAAAGAAAGAAAGCTTCAATCCAAAGTCAGGTTTGTGACAGAGAAGTATAGAGCAATAATCCATCAGAAACGTAGTCAGAAAGCAATCAACTTTTAAAGCATTTCTACACTGCTGGAAGGTTTTCTGAGGCCCAGGTCCTGAGGCGTATTGTGAAAAGGATAAGTAGCCTGTCCTGCGCAGCAATGACCCACGCTTCACCTACAATGGCTCAAAACCTGAACGTGCATTCCCTGGACTAGACCAATCTCAAAGCCAACTATTAGGATACAGGACTGAAAAACTATAGATATTTTCCTCATACCTCATGAAATTGGATACCTACGCTTAGAATTTTAAGTTAGGTAATTGGGTAGAAGCATCTCTTCTATTTTATTTTCTTAAGACAAGATGTAGAATTATATAAATTAAGATTAGATCTTTCTGGTGATAAAAGTTTTAGTATCACGCTATAAAATGACATTAAAATGTGTGCCACCATGCCATTACGTCACTCACTTTCTTTTATATGGCTTTGTACTTGGGAGTAAGTTGAAGAATCAATTGGGACAACGACAATGCCAGCAAGAGGAGAAAAATAAATGAATTAGCACGAAATCACCACTCAAAAGCTTGTCAGTGGATTTTCCACAAACCTCGTGGTTGTCTGTAACCTGTTAATGTTGACATCTGTGCTATGTAGGGAGCCATTGCGTTACTCTATGTGGATAATTTAGAATGATTAGTAAAAGTGTATGTGATGATAAATTGCACACATGGTACATTCATAAAGTGACAAAAACTCTTGTCAGCTAAATGGAATTCTATAGTATAGTTTCATTTCTTTAAGTGGCAATTCATTTCACTCAACAAGCTCAAGCAAAATGAAACAACAACAACAACAAATCCATAACCAAAGCAGGCAAACAAAATCTCCCTAGCAATTTGAAAAGGTGCTTTGACCTCAAGGGAATTTATACAGATGACTTAAAAACAAACCACCCTGTCTCTCTCCATCTCCACATATTTTTCTGGTATATGTTGCTTTATACAAACGATTATAATCTCTTTTTCTCATCTTTATTCAAAAGAAGAAAGTTTTATGTGTCTGTTTGGCAATGAAAGAAATGTGGTTTCTCAAGATTCTTTTCTTTTTTTTTGTAGGGTATGGGACTTGACCTCAGGGCGTAGGTGCTGAGCCTGAGCCTCTTTCTGCTCAAGGCTAGCTCTATACCACTTGAATCATAGCTCCACTTCTGTTGGGTGGCTAGTTGGAGATAAGAATCTTTTGGGCACTTTTCTGCTCAGGCTGGCTTCAAACCATAACCCTCAACTCTTAGCTTCCTGAATAGCTAGCATGAGCTAGCATGAGCAACTAGCATGAGCAACTGGCACCTGGCTTCTCAAGATTCTTTTTTTTTAATTTAATTTAATTTTATTTGTGAACATACTGTACAGAGGGGTTACAATTGCATGGGCAGGATAATGCATACATTTCTTACCAAGCATTGCAGCCTCCTCCTTTGTTTACCCTTCTCAAGAGGAAAGTATGGAGGTTTCTCACTCTGTGTGTATGTGGAGGGGGTGGTATATTTGTGTGACTTTGTTTGAAATGTTTCTGGTATTTGTCTTTCAGAAAGGTACTGAGGAAAGAATAGGCCCAAGGACCATTGGAACAGAATAACAGAATAGAAGATTCAGAAATGAACCCATAGACCTATAGCTACCTAATATTTGATAAGGGAGCCCAAACACAGGTTGGAAGAAAGACAGTCTCTTCAACAAACAGTGCTGGCAAAATTATCTATGTGCAGAAAACTGAAGCTAGATCCTTATAAATTACCCTGCACAAGAATCAATTCTAAATGGATCAAATACTTCAGTGTAAGGCCAGATACCAGAAAATATTACAGGAAGGGTAGGGGAAACACTAGGGTTCCTAAGAACAGGTCAAAATTTCCTAAGTAAAGATCCAGAATCACAACAAATCAAAGAAAGAATGGATAAGTAGGATTGCATCAAACGGAAGAGTTTCTGCATGGGAAAAGACAGAGCTAACAAATAGCCCACAAAATGGGAGAAGATCTTTACCAGCTATGCATCAGGTAAGGGTTTCATATTGAAAATATACTCAGAGTTCAAAAAATTAAACCCTCCAAAAGTAAATCTTCAAAGAAACAACAACTCAATAAATGGGCTAACGACTTAGAGAGAGACATCTCAAGGAAAGAAGGAAGAATAAACACATGAAGAAATGTTCAACATCTCTGGCCATAAAGGAAATGTAAATCAAAACTATATTGAGATTCCACCTCACCCCAGTTAGAAAGACCATTGTTAAGAAAATGAACAACATCAGATGCTTGCAGGGATGTGGCCAAAAAGGAACTGCTCTTTTATACTGTTGGTAGGAATGTAAACTTGTACAACCACTCTGGAAAGCAGTGTCAATGTTTCTCAAAAGACACAGAGGTTTCCTATGAGCCAGAAATTCTGCTCCTGGACATTTATCCAATAGACCACAAACAAGGCCACACTGAAACAACCAGCACTACCATAGCAATTGGAACATTGTTTACCATAGTCAAGATATAAAATCAACCCAGATGCCTCCAGTGAACAAATAGATCAAGAAAAAGTGGTATATAAACACAATGAAATTCTAAATACCCATCAGAAAGAATGATATTGACCCACTTATAAGGAAATGGAAGGACTTGGAAAAAATTATATTAAGTGAAGTAAGCCAGGCCCAAAGAAACATAGGTTGGATGGTTTCCCTAATTTGAGGTAACTTCAATGTGGCAGAAGTGGCACTATAGCTCAAGTGGTAGAGCGATAGCCTTGAGCTGAAAAGCTGAGGGACAGCGCCCAGGCCCAGAGTTCAAGCCCCACGACCGACAAAAAAAAAAAAAAGCCTAGCCAGGTGCTGTTGGCTCATGCCTGTAATCCTAGCTACTCAAGAAGCTGAGATCTGAAAATCAAGGTTCAAAGCCAGACTGGGCAGAAAAGTCTCCGTGATACTCTTATCTCCAATAAATGACTCAAAAAAGCTGGAAGTGGTGCTGTGGCTCAAGTGGTAGAGCACTAGCCTTGAGCACAAAGAGGCTCAGGAACAGCACTCTGGCCCTGAGTCAACTTTTCATTTGGAATAATATCAGCTTTTCAGAAAAGTTGCCAAGATAATTAATCAGTTAAAAATATCCCTTTCATTATTAACATCCATATATATATATATGTTAGGTTTTTAAAAAGAGGTGGCCGAGTCACGGCACCATTTATGTTAGGTTTTTAAAAAGAGGTAACCGAGTAAGAACTGCACCAGCACGCACGTGGTATTCAGGTAAGGGGTTTATTCAGTAGACCTGCTGGGACCAGGCAAGGTTGGCACTCCACGCGGCTGGCAAAGGAAAAGAAAAAAAGGGCGGTCTGGCCGCGGTTTATTCCTTATATAGGGTAGGGGGTGCGGAAGGGTGTGTCCAGGTAAAGGGAAGTGGGGTCAGGTGGGAGAAAGGTGTGGCCACATCAGGTTAAGATGTGACCTCAGCGGATGCGGATGTGACCTCTTCCAGGTGTCCCAGTTGCCTAGGTAACGCAGGTACTGGGCGAGGTCTGTTCGCAGTCCAGGAATGGACCTTACAATATATATATGTATGTATGTACGTATATACATATATATGTTATAGCAAAACAAAAATCCCAACAACATCATTGATCCATTTTCATTGACTAAACTCCATACTTTAATTGCATTTGCTTTTCCATTAATATCTCTTTACTCTAGAGTTATGGGTTTTTGTTGTGTGTTGTTGTTGTTCCTACTTCTTTGTAGTAGTTGAAAATCTTCAGCGTAGGTACCATTGTTTCTAGAGCTTGAAATGTTATCATGTAAAGAAAAAAGAAACAAAAGAATCCAGCATACTTTTCTAATTTATGGATTACTTTTCATAATTTAAAACTTACTCATACCTTAAGGAGTAGTTAAGATATAACTGAGACTCTGGGGAAGTGAAGTGGACAGTTGCAGGGGAAATACAGCCCTTTATCTGAATTTGCTTAGAACAAATCTTTTTAATTATAGATATATTTTTTACCAGCAATTGACTGGTAAGAGTGATTAAATATACTTTAATCTAGTTTGAAGAGCCATTTTACTTCATAGTCCTTATACCAAGTAATGCATTATACATGCTTTGAGTATATTTTCACTCTTTAGTCTGATAGTAACTGCAAATATACATGTGAATAGTAAACCTAGTTAAGTAGGAAAACCTAGGAACCAGTTAGACACCTTGTAAAGGAAAGGCAGAATATAATCAAGCTAAGATTTCAATGTCTTTATGAACTCAAAGTCTCTGTCTCCTTTTGATTGCTGTATGGCTTCTATTAGCATATTAAACATGACCATCTTAAAGTGAGATAAAGTACCTTTACTACTTCTCAATTCAAGATAACAAATAGGGTAGGTAAATTAAAACTGGAAGGCAGAGAACAGTAAAATTAAAAAAAAAAGATTTACCAAAAGGCAGATCATTGCATATTAATTGTGCACACTTTGCATAATCTTGAATGTTCATGTTAAATCATAATGTGGTGAAGACATCAGTCATATAAATTCCAGTCAACTTCAATGCTCCTTAGCAGGCTTATAGCTCATACCTGAAACCGCATTCCAGCATGATTTGTTTCCATTTTCATTAAATCCTGGGCTTTTAAAAATTTTTATTTCTTTCTACCGTAGATTCACCCATAAAATATGTTGAGGAAGCATATCTTCTCTTGAGACCTTTTATTTTCCCAGTTGCAGTATATTTCAAAGTGATGGCAGAGCGGTGGAAAGAGACGAAGCAGAGGAAGGTGCATGGAGGGGGAGGGAGAAGCTGCTTCTGCTTGAAAGAGTAAAGCAGAGAAAGATTTGAAGCTGAAATAGGCTCTTGGCTTATAGTATCAACCTCTCTTAATGTGGGTGAGGGCTGGCACCTTACAGCACAGTTGTATTTTCATGAAACTCTATAGTTATTCACAGGTCTTAAAGCTCAGAAAGTAAGGATTCAGCTAGAAAGTTTGAAAGCTTATTGAAATTCAGCCACCTCTAGAACATTTCTGGATTGAGAATCCACCTAAGTACGTCTCAGGAAGAACTCAGTTTAGGTTTTAACAGTATTTTCGAGACTGGGAGCAATACAAGACCAATTAAAATCAAGAATAGACAGAATGAAGTCCTTAGATACAATTCCATGGCATTCCTGAAGAAGAATCCATGAAAATCAAGCATAAATAGTATCAAATTGAAAATGTATCTTCTAAATCTTGGAACTACAGTTCATCATGTCTTTCAACATTAAAGAAATATCTGAGTAACCTGGAGGTGTAACTCAATGTATAAGTATAGACAACCAGGATGAGAAAAGTGCTGTCTTTATTATATTGTGAGCTGTTTGAAGGCAAAGTACATGCTCTCTTTTATATGTCTTACCAGACTACTTTGAGACCTTGAAGCATGTCTTTCTTAGTGCACTAATTATTTCTGGTGTAGCAACTTCCAAGGAAGGGTAAGTTTCATTAATGTGTATCAGGACTGGGAGAAATAATTCCAGAGATTGAATATAAAATATACAAGTTTTGCTAGATATCATTTGTTAGCTCTATTGACTATGAAATAGATAATAATAGCTGTAGAGTGTGGTACAGAATTGTGATAACATAGAGAATCTACTTTATTGTCTAATGTACAATGCTTTGTAATTAAATAGTTTAATTGTCATTAAATACCTGGTGATTTGCTACTAGGTTATGTATAATATTCCTACCAAGAATATGAATACAATAGCCATTACAGCTATTGTATAACAGTGCAGTAGAGAAGCAGAGGGGGCAGGATATACTATTATCAAATATTATTCTGATTACCCCCAAAAGACAGATGCTTCAATGCCAAATATAGGATATAGAATGTACCTGCTAGTAAGATGGCTCACAAAAGGCTGGCTACAATTTAACACGTCACGTTTGATATGGTTGTCAAAGGCTGCAGAATGGTAGCTGGGGACGCATTTACTTTATTACATGTAGGTATCTACTCCTTCCTCTCCCTTTAAGACACAAAGGTTGACACGGAGATCAAATTATCCTACACACAGAACTGGAGCCAAGGATTTCAGTAAAAGTAGTCACTTAGACGGTATCGGCTCTCACAAGAAACCAGTGAAAGAAGGACAATCAAGGACACGGTTTCACAGGAAGTTCTCAACTCAGCTTGATCCAAAAGGATCTATGAAATTATACCTTGCATCTCATGTTTGTGCCCTCCTGGAGACAAGGAAAAAGTGCCTGTCCCTGGCTCCTGGCAGCACTCTGGGGTGTGGGTAGAGGAATGTGACCCAGTGGAAGGCAACTTAGCTTAGAAGATGGCACCCTCTCTCTTTCAATTCACTTTCTGCTTGCTTGAGTCCAGGATCATTCAGCCATAAGTAATATCGGACCCCTTGAGCTTCTTTCAATTAAAAAAAGGAAAAAATTCCTTAACTAATATCATGACTATTTCATAAATCACTAGAGAGAAATATTAACATGGGTTTCCCTATGGAAATAACAAAGCCAGATAGGGCTACAGAAAGCTTTCATTTTCAGTCTTTTTCTCCATTGTATACGTCTGTTAATGAAACCTTTAACAGAACCTTCTCTTCCTTACACCATGAGGACTTCTAAATAATGGGTCCAGCTCCTGATTCTTCGCGAACTCTCAGCTCCCAAGGAAAATGCAGACTAACTAAATGTTTCTGAGTCTCTTACTTCAAGGGCTTGAGGAAGAAAATGTGATGAATGAAGGTAGGTATCTATTTCAACGAGCTTTTGCTGGAGAGGAGAGGGCTTGTGATACTAAAATTTGGCTGGAGGAACCCAATCATACGGCTCACAGACAATCAGAACAGAATGAGCTACAAGACTGACTTCATACATACTATCACTGGAAATTGGTAGAACTCTTAGGAAGCAATTTCATAATTAGCATAAGGCTCATAAAATTGTGTCCATTATGATATTTCATAAAGAGTTCAAAATACAGGGAGAAACTTCATGTGCCATATGTTTATTACAGAAGAATTTACAGAGGAAAAAATAAAAAAGAATCGAAATAAGCTTCATAAAAGGAATAATTAAACCATGGGGATATTCAATATTCTCTAGTCATTAAAGTCCTGGTCATGAGGAGTATGAGACACAATTGAACAATGTTTCTGTACTCAGTGAAAGAGCAGAGGGCAACACTGGAAGTGAATTCAGAGAACAAGAAAGATAAAAATGGAGGGGGGGGAATTACCCAAGACACTAACTATGATTGAACCACAGAAGTGAGATCATATGTCAACCTTCCTACCTTATTTATTAAATTATTTCCAATGAGGCTATTATTATTTTATAAAAGTAAACACAGCTTCTAGTATTGCTAATGTATAATAGCACCTTTTATTTCTAAGGACATAATTTGTATTCTCTAGAGTTCTTATTTTACTCTTCTTTAGTGGACTATTAGCTTTCTTGAAACCTATTGCTTTTGGAAAGGATTTTATAAGTTAAAGATGATACCACTAAGAATTTGGGAACTACTGTGTGGAAAAAAAAATAGAAAAACCAGCTTACGTATCTCCTCTGTGCAGAACATTAAGAGAAGTCTGGGAAAAGTGATTTTGTGGAGAAAGAAATGCTGAAGGTAGAGAAAGCCAGCCAATTTTTAGAATTGTCTGAAATAGTCAAAGATGAGACGGAAATGTGAAAGAAGGATTTGTCACACTTGGGATATGTCTTATGACCCATTGGGGAGCACTATACAGGAGATAGTAATTAGCACATGCTCAAGTAATCGTCAGTGGCTTCTATTTTCTTTCCCAAGTGACTATTAGCCTGGTTCTTCTGCATGTTTATAGGAGGCTAGAGTACGATTAAACCACACACAAGTGAAAGAACCTACATCTCCCATGCCCCAAATTAATAAAAACGTGGTTTTTCTCACAGAAACTGTTGTAAAAACATAGAGGAATGCCTGGATGTTGGGGAAAAAAAAGAGTCAAGTAATGCTGCACTCTTCATGGTAACAAGATGAAAGACAGCACTTTCCCAAAGTATCTTCTGCTGGATACCTGACCACAAAAGATGTTACATTATGAAAGATATTTTAAGTGGGAAATCTCTCTGGTAGGTGTGGCAGACATGTCCTCCTTAACAACAAGTGTATTCCTAAAAAAGTAACCCAACCATGAAAACTGTGTTGTCAACAGTTCTCAAACTTCCCTGCTCAGAGATACAGGTCCCTCTCATTGAATAAAAGCAGGGCTCTGAAAGGTAGAGTCTGTTAAATGGTTGTGTAGTGTTGGTAGGTTTCAGAACCTGGTGGGTGTGGTTTAAGGCTTTGGCTTCCTCAGATCACTCACAGGAAGCAGAAATCGTTGAGTTGGCTTGTCCAATCAAAGGTCCTTAAATGGATTCAACTCACCCATAGTACAGTCAGATATATAATAAAAATCTATTAGGGGTAAACATCCCTTTATGTCTGGTCATTTCTTACATTTTCCTTTTCCTCTATCTTCTAGAAGATACTATTTTTTTAAATCTTAGATTTTTACATGCACCCCCACCCTGCCCTGTTCATCGTCCTTAAACCAAATTATTTATGTTAGCTTTCCATCTCTCCATTACTAATTTTGAAACACCACTTTGAGATGAGTTCAAGGATAACAAAGTTTTGGCACAAGGAGAAGCAGAGCAACACAGAGGTGCACAGATCTGCATCCCTGACCAAATGTAATGAATCTAGAACCAGAAAGAAAAAGTGTCTTTTCTCCTACAGTGTACTATTACTCTAAGAAAGTTTAATATTCTGCTCAGTGGAAAAGTGGACGACTCAAAGAATCCATCCTCACATCAAATAGTAGGTAATGAAGGACAAAGCTAGAACTGAAAGGTAATAGACGAATACTAAAGATAATAGATGAATGTAGATGACATATATGTATACATATATATGCAAAGATATCTATCTATATAAATTGTCAACTTCATAGTTTCAAATGATTAATTGCCATAGTATTAAGTTCTTTCATCCCCCACACAAGCACAATGTGCTGATTATTGTCACCCACTCACAGGGTCTCTCTTCCTATTATCTTTAATTGGGTTTATGTATGCTGATTAATTTATTTTTAAGAAAAAAATAAAATTCTATTTAACATGGAAAATTCTATATCTTCCCTACCCTTTATAATTCCAAATCAAAACTTTTCATGATTCTCCCCTCTTTTTTCTTTCTTCCTTACCTCCTTCCTTCATTTCTCCCTCCCTTCCTTTCTCTTTCTTTATTTTCCTTTCTTTCTTTGTCTACTTCTGGACATTAAGCCTCAAGTAATTTTCATCTAATAATTATTTAAAGATATGCTTCAAATCAGAAGTCTTAGGCAAGTTTGAAAAATCTTTCTTTTTATTGTGAAAATACTGTACAAATGGGTTACAATTACACGAGCAAGGTAATGAGTACATTTCTTATCAAGCATTGTTGCCTCCTCCTTTGTTTCCCCTTCCCATCTCTTCCCATCCTTCCCCCCATCACCAAAGTTGTAAAGTTCGTTTTTCAGCATAACGACTTGTACATCTCATTGTTGCAATGGATCCACCTGTATCCCTATTTAAACAATTTGTTATTTTCCCTTCCCCTCCACAAATTATACCAACAGCAAATACAGTGAAAATAAAGGTTACACCGTGGGGGAGGGAAATACAAAGTAACAAAGAAATCATCTTCTAAATATGTTAGAAGCAATAGCAAGAAAGAAAAAACATTTGAGTCCTTATCTTGGGGTTCATTTCGCCTTCCATCAACTTATCTGACTGTTTCTGCTTGACTCAGACATATACTAGTTATTGCAAATAAGGGAAACCATGGGACTTGTTTCTTTGGGTCTGGCTTACTCCGCTTAATATAATTTTTTTCAAGTCTTTCCATTTCCTAACAAATAGGGCAATGTCATTCTTTCTGATGGAGGCATAGAATTCCATTGTGTGTATATAAACGACATTTTCTTGATCCATTCATCTACTGAGGGGCATCTGGGTTGGTTCCAGATCTTAGCTATGGTAAATAATGCTGCAATAAACATAGTTATGCTGGTAGATTTAGTATGGTCTTGTTTGTGAGCATTTGGGTAAATGCCCAAAAGTGGGATTGCTGGATCATAGGGGAGCTCTATGTGGAGTCTTTTGAGAAACCTCCATACTACTTTCCAAAGTGGTTGAACAAGAAAATCCTTCTTGTCTCTTAAGGAAATCAACAGTGTTCAACATTTCTATAGGTTTTATATGAGCCCAAACCTGATATTTAACCAAGAATATTTTATATAATACCTTTGATTAACATCATAGTCAGGTGAATGCAAGGTGTAACATTTCATTCCATTTACAAACTATATACCTTTTTAAATGTAGTATATGATTTAAAATATCAGATATCATGAATTAAAATATTCACCTAGATACTTTGCCTGTCTCTGGTTTGAGTTTGAATTGTTTTAACATAAACATAAAGACTATTTCTTCATAAAATGTATATGGGTACATGAATAATGTAAATGAATCATCCCAGACCAGTTTTTAATAGGTTGAGTAAAATCAGCCAATAGCGGTATATCAGAGAGAATAAATGGCTGATCTCTGGAATCAGAAGCATTAGGTTTGAGTAAAAATCCTATCATCCAACAACTGGTAATAAAGTGATGTAGTAGTGGCATTGGTACTGAATACTGAATACCAGCTCTACTGGTACTGGTTATATGTATTCAGCACAGTATGTACTAGATAGATTAGAAGTATTAAATGTGTCTCTAGTCTATAATAAGTTTAGAAAGTGTTTATTATGTAACTTTGGAGAAAGTACCTTCTAGATGAGTTATTTGACATAACTACAAATGATAAAAATGATCTAACAGACATTGAATATTTACAACGAGCCAGACTATTCTAAATATTTTATGCCCTAACTCATGGCATTGCATGGACTGAATAAAATAAAGATATATTAGCCTATATTAATAAGCCATTCATTTTGCAAATTAGATCTCTGATGCCTCAGTTGAACATAATTAGTTTTCAAGAGGAATATAAAGTCCATAAAATCCATTTCATTTTTAAATCATATGTCCCCCTGCATTTTTAAGAAAGTAAACACAAAACAAATCAGATGGTTCAAAGTAGTTCTGTGAATCCTGAAATGGGTAGGAATCGCTGATACAGAACACAGCTTTGATGGGCTCTGCCAACTCTTAGACAAGACCAGGGAAGTTCAGAGAATGGTTCATTAACTCTGCCACATTATCCGTATTGTAGTTTATGTGGTTAGCACTGCAAAACATGCTAACTCATCCCTGAATATTTTTCTCTCTCTCTGTTAACACATTAGTATTGACCAAAAGGTTTATTCCCTGCATCCACTTCTAGTGTCTGCGTAAACTGGGAGCTGTTGCAAAGAGAGATGTGCCGCCATGTAAATTTCCATTCAATTTACATGAGTTTGTACGTGTAGAATCCCACTGCTAGGGAAACAGGAACCTGAGGAGCTAGGGTTCCAGGGCAGGCTGGGCTATGCAATGTGATCTAGCCAGCTTGAGCGACATAGTGAGATGCTGAAATACTAGGATAGGTTTACTCATGCTACCATGCCATGTGCATGCCATTATGGTAAAGAATCTAAAAGCTGCTGATATTGGATTTTCTCTCTAACTCACATAGTTCTTGTAACAGCTTAAGAAGTATTTTCTGGGGTTGGGGATTTAGCTCAGTAGAAGAATACTTGTCTGTCAAGTGCAAGGCCCTGAGTTTGGTCCTCAACTCTGGAAAAATAGCATTTTCTGAAGAAATGAACAACCATGGGTCCTTCCATTTTAATACTGCATATAATTATCAATGTCAGCATATACCATTCCATATGTGGGTGTGAGCTAACGCATTATACAACTCTTAGCCTTATTGTTTCCCAGGAAACAACCGAGGCTGGCTGAAGACAATTGAAATGTTGCTTTAATTTTCTATTTCCCTAGATTGTATATGATACAGATTAGGTCACATACTGGATCCTCAAAGTGATCTGACTTTTTCATTTTAAATGGTTGTATAAAATGATCTAGTTTAAACTATTTTTTCTGTTCAAATTAAGGTTTCTTTATTGCTCATTTCTGATTACATTAATTTTACAAATATTCTTCCCGGAAAAGAAATGTTAAGTAAAAACTCGTTGAATGAACTACTTGTAATAGCTTTTATTAACAATTATTTTCAAGTAAGATGTGATTCAGGTACCAAAAATTCACTTTTTCTAAGTGGGCAACTCAGTGGTTTATACTATACTCATGAGGATGTACAAATTAAACCACTGAAAAATTCCAGAACGTTTTTGACACACCCTCCCTCAAAATAAAATTTTCTACATCCTGAGGCATCACATTCTCCTTCTTGGTCTCCCAGACTCTAGTAAACACTAATCAATTATTTGTGTCTATAAATTTGCCTTTGTTTTCTTTCTATAAGTAGACTTACACAATTTGAAGTTTTATGTGTCTGATTTCTTTCTTTGGGCCTGATGTCAAGGAGCTCACTTACATAGTAGTGTCCACATGAAAGGGACAAATTTCAAAGTCACCTCTCTGAGCTTTGATCTAAGTTTTAAATAAGTAGTCAGCAGAGTTGTATTTAATTGGGTCACTGTGTTAGCCCAAACTAAGGACACATTACTAGCATGTGACTGAAGTAGTAAAATAGCATTCTTGTTGATTCTACAGTGATAGTTCCTTCAAAGGAGAAAGGTAGGAACTCTACGATTAATTATGTAGATTGGTGTGTGTTGCCTAGTGTCAAACCCAGTGGGCTGTGATTTCCACTTAGACGAAGCAAGACAGCGTGGCTCAGTTTACCAGGTCAGTCTGTCTGTCACAGTCTTTTGGACTAAGACACCTATTTTAGACTTCTCATGAAGAGTAGACTTACGTGTATTTGTTGATAACAACAACAAACAACAAACAAAAACCTCCAAAAAATCAGCAGTGATTGGTCCCTATGAATCCTACGTTTTCTTATGGGGACATAGATTCACATAAAACTAATTTCTGTTTGGTATGTTACTTAAAGGCCATAAGAGTAGGAAAAAACAGATAATCTGATTAATAGTTTAGTATACTACTTGTTTCATTAAAGGAAGGTATTAGTTGTCAATGCAGTTTACTGCAATAAAATTACTACAGACAGGGTGGCTATACTACTGTACTATGATAAATATTTCTTTCTCATACTTCTGGAGGCTTGGGAAATACGCTTGCTTAAAGAAATCTCTGGTGAGGGGAAATTTTCCTGATTTTCCAAGGGTGATCTCAGTATATCCTCTTCTGGTGGCAATTCCCGTCTACTTCAGTATATAAATTCATGCTATCCGTGAAATCTCCACCCCTGTGACCTAATTACTGGCTAAAGGCCCCACCTTCAAGTATCCTAACACTCAACAACAGACTTCAATATATGAGTGGACTGTAAGCATCGGGTACATGACATTTTTAATTTTCACCAACTGAAGTTTTGTCTTCTCTTAGGTTTAGTGTGGACACTTCCTTTTCTGATTGTCGCTTTGAAGACCAACATGATTTATTATAGGAATCTCTGACCTGTTTCAAGTTCAGGATGCTGTCCCTGAACCTGCTTGTGCTCAAGGCTACCACTTGAGTCACAGCGCCACTTCCAGCTTTTTGAGAGTAGTTTATTGGAGATAAAAGGCCCACGGACTTTTTGCCTTTGAACCATGACCCTCAGATCTCAGCCTCCTGAGTAGCTAGTATTACAGGCATAGGCTTGAGCTATGGGAACCTGCCTTCTCCCTCCCTCCCTCTCTCTCTCTCTCTCCCCCTCGTTCTCGCTCTCTTTCTCTCTCCCTCTCTCCTCCTCTCTTCTTTCTTTTACTCTCCCTTTCCTCCCTTCCTTCCTCCTTCCCTTTCTTTCTTCTTCCTTCCATCCTTCCTTCCTTCCTTCCTTCTTTCCATCTGTCCATTTTTCTTCCTTTCTTTCATGCTAGTACTGGAGCTTGAACGCAAGGACTGGGTAGTGTCACTTAGTATTTTGTTGTTGTTGTTGTTGTTGTTTTCCCAAGGCTGATGTTCTACCAGTTAAGCCACAGCTCCACTTCTAGCTTTTAGTGGTTAATTGGAGATAAGCATCTCAAAAAACTTTCCTGCTTGGGCTGGTTTTGAACCAGAATCTTCAGTTCTCAGCCTCCAGAGTTACTTGGATTATAGGCATGAACTGTCACTGGCCTCTAGCAGTATACTGGTTTTCCTTGTTCACTGCTTCTTGCTTAACTGCACACAATCTGAATTTTGATGCTAAATAGGGTATTTCCCTATACCTTTCAACTATCATCATACTCAGACCTCATCTCTGTGAACTGCAATTGCAAAGTAATTTTCTGAGATCTCAGTGTCTTCTTATAAACTGAGTCTGAGAAGTAATGCAGAACTTCCGAAATAAACATCTTTAATCCTGCTAGTGTTACTGCTGAATTTAGAGCTTAGGGCAAAATTTTAGTTTGACTCTAAAATCTGTCAAATGTCATTGAAGATGACTCAGAAGTTCACTCAAGAGAATGCTTGCTTGTGTATTGCTTTATTCTTAATGATAAAAGGTTCTCTTGTCAATTTCATTAGTTTTTCTCCAATCTTCTGATTAGTTAGATGTCTGTAAGCAAGAATGAGAAATCAGTGAAATCTATTTCTGCAGCATTGAGCCCAGGACGGTCCATGCAGTAAATAAATGAATCCGTAACTTGATCACTACACATGTAGGGTGTCATCAGTAAAGGAACCTGCTCGGATCGATTTGTTGTTGTTTGTTTTTACTGAGAAGAAATCCTATTTATCTCTTTGCCAATCCAAGAAAGTCTATTATCCAGTGCAATCTGGGAAAGGCGATTTCCCCAGTGCTCAGGTTCAGAATGAGCTAGTAGATATTTTCTAATAGGCTTTTGTAATTTCCAAACTAAGAATAAAAGAAGATTGGATACAGGAAAGGAAGGACTCATTCCTTGATCTTTGAGAAGGCAGGTGGTGCTTATTCAGTCACTAATATCAGAATTATTATCACAATCACTTTATTTTCAGGGAACCTTTATGTTGCAAAAAGATGTTAGGTGTGCAGCTAACTGTGCAGAAAGGAATCAGGAAAGGGCCATTGGGATGGCATGGAATTTCTGAGTCAATAATAGTTGCTTATAATTGGCTGGAAATATTCTGAAAAGAAAGTTCTAGGGGCCTTCAAAAGGGATAGGAGGAGACATCTGGAAATGAAGTGGACAAGTGTTCTGGGCCGGCAGGAAACATTGTAGAAAGTCACAGCTATGATGAAGGGCTTTCAAGTAGATATAGGCTGAACAGATATCTTTGAACTTGTTTACAGCACTTCCTAACTGCTGTGGAGTTTGCTTCTTGCATAGAATGAAATGCATGTCTGATCTTGAGTGTGGGAGAAGAAGACCTAATGAATCTATGTGTGCTGGTAGGTAAGGCAAATTGTTAAAGCTATCCTGGAGAAAGCAAGACCATATAGGAGGCTGCTATAATCTTCTTGATATTATTGCCCTTACATCTGGGCAGGAAAGGACTTTGCTCCAGCACCCTGGAATTCCAAATTCACATGCCATTCCAAATAAATGTGTAGATCACATTATTCAAGCTTTTGCCAATGGAAACTGTAAATTGGTATATAGTTTTGTTTTGTATTTTAGTGACAAATGCCTTCCAAGCATCAGGGGAACAAAAACATTTGTGACCTTTTGTCTTACACCTCAAACCAAAAAGTGATGTCTATGAAGTCTAACGAAAGTGAGTCACGTAATGTGGGTCACTAAAACTTCCCAAGATAGTCATTGGTTTTGAGTTTGAGAGAATTAGAACAGAATTGCTTAGGGGAAGTAAAGGTAAGATACTAGCTTGTCACATCCTTCCCCTCCCTTTGCAGGGATGTTATAGACTGTTGCAAAAAAGAAGCAGTGTCTATATTTATGCTCTCTTCTTGCTTTGATTTATGGTTCCAGAAATATATAACACATTATGTGGTATTAGCCACAATTTCGCATGGTGACTGAAACACTTTTTGCAATATTAAACACTTCAAATGACTTTTAAATGTGTGTATTTGTAGGTCTTGAGGTAACTGATGATATGTGGTACAGATGATAGTTTTTGCTCCATAAAGTTGCCTTAAGCACTGAACCAGCCAATGTTGACTCATTCCTCCCAGGTGAAATACTAAATAGGTTCCTGGGAATCTCTAGCCACAGCGTTTTGATCAATGGATCAATATATCACCTTATTTTATTTGTGTGTCTGTTTGAAGACACCTTGTGGTAAATTAACATTAAATTCACAGCAAGAAAAGGCAGTGCAATTTTTCCTGAATGAACCCTATCTGATACATATCTATATGTATGTATGTATATATATATATGTATATATTCTCTTAATAAGAAATAAAAAGGCACAACTCAGCTTTCCTGCTTACATTTCAGAACACAAGCAAGAACTCCAATACAATGCTTGTAGGTCATGCTGAACCCCGAAATCATTGCATGTATACATGTGGACATGTATGCACGTGTGCATGCACACACACACACACACACACACACACACACACACAGAAAAGCAAAAATGTAGCACTAGCCAGACAGCAAACCATATCAAATCCCCGAATAATGAAGATCTATTGCTTATATCATATTTAAATTAAAATCTTTAACTTAGCTTAATTTGCATAATTTATAGTATTGAACTTTATCACATTGTATATTAGAATTAATATATAAAATACATGTAACCAATATAACTTCTAACTTGCCTTTTGCTTTAAATATATTTGAATATTTAGATACAATGGCTTTGTACAAGGTACATAGGAAAAGTAATTTTAATTTTTAATTTTTTTACATTTAACACACATTTTGTTCCTTTATCCAATTTTAAACCCTGGCCACATAATGGAGTTTCTTTCTTTCAATCTTAAGGTAATTCAGTGGACTCTAACATACATTTTAATGACATATACCAATTTTATACATTCTAAATTCAAATCTATCTTTTTATTATTTATTTAATATTGAGAATGATGATGAGTTGAAATCAAGGCTCTAATTTAAAACCACAAAAGGAGGGTATGAGATAGGCAAATCAATTCTTCCAGCTGTTCAGTAGGCACCTTGAGCAGATGTTAAGGGTTTTCTTTTCTGTAACTTCTAAATAAATGTCAGGCATGTGAACCTCGATTTGTACCTCTGTTCAAGGGTGCACATGTGTTAATGTGAGTGTAAAACTGAGAGATAGACAGTCGTGGCGCAGGAGAGAGCAACATTCAGACTGCGAGGATATGAATGGAGCTGAGTGATAAAATTTGCACTGGGCACATACAAGACCCTTGGTTTGATCTCAAGCACCACAAAAACAAAAGAAAACAGACAAACAAACAAAAAAATAAAAAAGCCAAGCACCCAAACAAACAGAGAACATCCACTGATGATTTTCAGTCTTGTCTAAGTGGGGTATGTGCTTTAGATGTGTGAAAAGAACAAGTTATGAGTAGAGAGCCACAGAGCAGCGAAGCCAGCTTCTGTGGAGGAAAGCTTCAAGAGAGGCCAGAGCAAAAGAGTGTGGGGAAAAGTTCATTTTTCAACATAACGTCTTGTACATCTCATTGTTGCAATGGGTCCATCTGTATCCCTATTTAAACGATTTGTTTTTTCCCTTCCCCTCCACAAATTATACCAACATCAAATACAGTGAAAGCAGGGGTTATACCATGGGGGAGGGACATACAAAGCAACAAAGACATCATCTTATAAATATGTTAGAAACAATCACATGAAAGCAAAAAACATTTGAATCCTTATCTTGGGGTTCATTTCCCTAACATCAACTTATCTGATCTTTTCTGCTTGACTCAGACATATACTTTGGTCAGGGGCAGGGGGTGGGGGAGGATCCAGTAGGGGGGTGGGTATGGGAAGGAATGGGAAGGGGAAACAAAGGAGGAGGCAACAATGCTTGATAAGAAATGTCCTCATTACCTTGTCCATGTAATTGTAACCCCTCTGTACAGTATTTTCACAATAAAAAAACAAAGAGTGTGTGGGGGAGATTGGAAGGAAGGTCATACACCAAAATGCCTCTGCCTTCAGAAGTTCCCTTCTAACATGGGGGTTTGTTTCACATGATAGCTTAGATTAGGAGCTCAATATCCTGGAGCTTGTCTTCACCAAATTCTAATGAGTAATAATTGCTATCCTAAGCAAAAATACTCTTTGGGAGGACGCAACCTGTTTTATTATGTCTACTAGGAACATCATTGGGCAGAATATAATGGGAAACAATTTTATGGCAAAACAAGAACTCATAATCTTTTCACAGGGGTTCTCAAAAGAGTGATGGAAATAAAATAATAGGAATAACAATAAGGAAAATGTTGGCATATATCTGAAATCAAATCCTTAAAATGTTATATATTAATTTAGACAATTAATCTCTAATAATTTATCTGGGCACTGGTGGCTCACACCTGTAAACCTAGCCATTCAGGAGGCTGAGATCAAAGGATGGCAGTTCAAAGCCAGCCCAGGCAGAAAAGTCCTCTTGAGACTCTTATCTCCAATTTACCACTCAAAAACTGGAAGTGGAGCTGTGCCTCAAAGTGGTCGAGCACTAGCCTTGAGCAAAAGAGCTCAGGGACAGCTCCCAGGACCTGAGTTAACCCCAGACTGGCAAAAGAAAAAACAAAAGTAATGATCTATACTCAGAACTTTTCTCTCTGCCCATGGTTTACATGGTAAACATGAAGGTTCTCATCATTCTTTGCAGACATCCATGGGCCTAGTGATAGTGATAAGTGTAACTTTTGGATCATGGCCTTAAGAAAGAGTGTTCATGTAATGTGGCAGTGTGTTAAAGTACTAAGCAAAGGTCCTAGCTTCTCTATGCTGTGACCACACTGGAATGCTTTCGAATGATGGTTAGATATAAGACAGAGATTGGCATTTGTCTTAAGATAGGGGTACATTATGCCATTATGCATCTTCTTATTATAGTTATGTAACTCCTGCCCAACCAATACACTTTAATGTTTGTGTTCTAAGTACCTTCAAGGCAGGAATCAATATTAAATGCAATATTCTGCATTGACTTAGAGGCAATGCAGTAAATTAGGTTTGATTCTCATCTGTAGATGAAGAAGCCAATGCTGATACATGATACAGTGCTCGTACCATGAGAAAGCCAGCTGGCTCATTCATCTCTGAGTATGGGAAGGGTAGGGATAATCATGACTGAAATGTTGATTCTGATAAAGGATGAAGAGAGATCCTTGAAAGTGAGCAAATTCTAATTGAGCTGTGAAGGAAATAGAACTTTTTCACTGTGTGGAACAAGAAGAAATTTGTCTATTAAACGTTGCTTTTTCAGAGATGTAGACTACCCTTCTACTGGTTTGTCCTCATCTTCATTCATACATCTCTATGTTTAGTAATCAGTAAATCCTTTGACATCACCATGATTAGCTTTCCTCTAGTGTATAGCCAAGACTATAAAAATTAGTTATGTGTCCTACCTCTGTCTGTTTCTGTAAGAATCCTGGCTTAACCAAACCAAATAATTCAAGGAATTAATGGCTAGAACAAAGTGGAAAAAGAGTTCAGTCATTTTAATAGTAGGGTTCTAAAGTAGAAAACACTGGATGTGTGTTATTGGGAACTAAATACAATCAGTCTGAACAAGCTCAGAATAAACCTAGGCCTTGGATAGCCTTCTACCACACTATGAAAGCCAGTTCTGTGATGCATCAAATCTTTCCCACCTTCTTTCTTTTCCTGACTTGGGTGTTTATCTCTTACAACAAAGTGGTTGAGATTTTTATTCTGAATACACAGATAGAATATCATTTTGGAAACTTTTCTTGTTTACCAAAAAAAAAAAAGTAAGAAACTTGAAGCTTTCAAAATGAGGAAAACTGCTGATCTTGTGTTTTTATTAAGTAGATACAGGGCAATTATTTTAAAATTCAAAAAAAAACCATGTAGTTGTCTTTTAAGATCAGCATCATTTCATGAAGTTTCAGAAATAATTTGCAAACGAGAAAATGCTGAAATTTGATTTTTTTTCCTAAGTATCCCTTGGATATTTAGGTTCAATAGCTTAACCAATGATGGAAGAAATATGGTTCCTCTGATCTGTGTTGTACTTTGATGTTATATTTTTCATAGTGAATGTATCTAGCTTTTTCAAATAAAAATGCAAATGTCTTACTAATTCTTTTAAATAGGTCAACATTTCTATAAATCTTTTTTCACATATAATGTTCTGATATCCAGCTTCCTTCAAAATGAAGACTATTCACATTTTAACGGAATTAATAGCATATATTTGAAGATGGGACTAAAAGTCTGAAAAATTATGATCAAGTTTCTTGTTATCTGTAATGATAAAAATATTTTCTATATTAGATTTCTCAATGATCGTATCATTCTTCCAAGTTATAATGAAGTAACTAATGACAAACTAGTAATCTTGTAAGCTCTGAAACATATTGAATTTAACTGTGAATGGGAACAAGACTATCTTAGAATCGTTACCATGACTGCCTTCATACTTCATACATCAAGTTATAATGTTAGCACAAATGTTTAAAATAGCTGTCGTTAGCATTCTTACCAGTAAGTTTTATATAAACAGGCAAATCTTTTGTTTACATTTTACCTTTCCATATTTAGTCCATGCATAGAGAAAAAAGGTAGACAATCTCTTTATTGACAAATTTTCTCTTGGGTCTTTCTTTAAAGTTCCTATAAGGAGCTGCTGTTTCATTATTATTGTCTTTCTCATAATTTTTCTAACTTTTTTCTGTATTAAATGATTCCATATACAAGTCTTGAAAGTCCAGTTTTTACCATAAGACTTCCATTACCATAGCTCCTTCCTGTGTTACTTCTGCTAGCCCAATTTCTGACTATTCCTTAGCAACCGCTTTCTTCAACTGTTGTGTTTGCTTTTTTGCAGCTATGTTTGCTAAAATAAGTAAGTAATAAATAAAGGCACACACTGGGATTCTTATTTCTTGATTCCAATTCCTAACCTTCCCATTACAGCTGGTATTGTATTCTTTCCTGCAGACAAGTCACATAACTGAAGTGGCCTTACCTTGTTGTAATTGATCAAAGGAGTTACTCCTCCTTTCTGAAGGATACTTATTTTTGCTTTTTTTTTTTTTTTTGCTGGTTGTGGGGCCTGAACTGGGCCTGGACACTGTCCCTCAGCTCTTCAGCTCAAAACTAGCACTCTACCACTTTGAGACGCAGTGCCACTTCTGGCTTTTTCTGCTTATGTGGTGCTGAGGAATTGAACCCAGGGCTTTATTCATGCAAGGCAAGCACTCTACCACTGAGCCACCTTCCCAGCCCCTAACGGATACTTTGTACTATTTGAGCCATCTTCTCTTTTCCCTATTCACACACACAACTCACCTTCAAGCTGCACATAGACTTAAAAATCCACAATACAAAAATAATGCTGACACATATTTTCAGACAAGTTGCCTATCATCCATGAAACAGTTGAAGAAATTTGAGGAATATTTAGCTGTTCAACCTATTGTCATGATAGCCCTGACTTGGAGAGAGACAGAGGCAGAGAAAGAGAGAGAATATCTTCTAACTTTCTAGAAGTCCAAGGTAGAACCAATGAGCTCATTACTTTCCAAAGCAGATTTTGGCTTAAATGGAAGGAAATTCTTAGTGCTGCCTAAAAGTGTATTGTATTTCTCACTCAGGACCTGTTCTAGCACAAACTGGAGAAAAACCTCAGTGGGAACAGTGAGAGGAGCTAGATCAACTCTGGTTCTCAGGCATGACAAAAAGTGCAACAAATACCATGACTAGCTAGCCATTGAACTTGGCCTTGTACTTTCGTGAAGGAAAGTAGATCAAAATGTTTTTTCATAATTATCATATTTTTCCATCCTTACTGATAGAATGCATAGCAGGGTGGAGAACCAGTGACCTGGGTTGTTTCTAGTGTAAATCAGTGCTTATAGGCAAATGAATTTGATATTCATGATGCCTCAAAGTATCCAGTAAAGGAACTTGGGATTACATTTCTGGACAGTGCAAAGAAACCTCACAACAGCAGAATACCAGGAAACCTACTGCATACAACTTCGTTTGTTCTCTCATCAAAGGACTTTATTCAAATGGAATTCTCTCCCATCTGGAGTCTGTGGATTTATTTATTCCACCTCCTTAAAACACAAATTTGGATCCAACATCTTCACAAGGGGCTTTTTTGTATATTCTGCTTTATCTATAAATAAACTCTCTACTTGCTCAAGCTTCTTCATGGGCACCTCTGAAAATGTAGCCACAACTGGTCCTTGTTTTCCCACTTAGAATATTTATACTCTTTCTCTGACTCCTTTGTGTCACTGTATTCTTTTGGAAGATTTTCCTTCTGTTTTATGCTAAATCCAAGTATCAAAAGGAAAGAAAGGAAAAAGAGAAAAATTTGCTATTTTTTTTAGCATTCTCTATATTGAAATCGAAATCATAACTGTAGCTTTGTATAAAACTTGAATTTGATTCATTACTCATTCTCTAAAATGAGAACTCTGAATTATTGTTTGTACAAGTAAACAAATTCCACATTTCACACCTAAGGCAGACTGGCTTAATGGAGTTAGGGGTCATAAGGTGTGTATGGCTTATTCAATGCACAGAAACAGATATTTGTTGATCATTCTGTAGGCATGATTTAGGCATGAGGCATACAGATATGACCAACCCACCTGTCCCTGAAGAACTATTTTCCTAGTACAGGGATATATTCAGTGTAGAAAAATTATGCTTAAAATAGTGTTGGAGTCCAAGGAAGAAAATAAAGATGTGAGATAAGAAACTTCTGGTTATTCTATCAAATTATGCATACCTATAATTTAGGTAATGAAAGTAAAAGCAAAATATTCACCTGCCATGCCCTTAAATTTTATGCTTATTTGGTCTCATCTTATGGAGAAATCACACGTTGTGGTCGGAAGAAAAAAGTGAACTGCTATCAGAAGCATTTAAGTCTAGTTTGTATCTAATGTTAACTAAATTTGTAGCAACCCATTTCCCTCTTCCACTAAGTAGGCATTATACCTGAAGAGATAGGTACACCAATGGATGAGAATTTAATAAAATATCATACGCAAAGAACCAAGTGGAGTTGGATATAGTAAGCTGTAAATGAAGGGTGCTCTTCATTTCTTTTGTTTTTAATGTTTATTGTAAAGGTAATGTACGCGTACATCTCTCTTTTTTTAACAGTGTCACCTTCTCCTTCAGTTTCTCCCAGGTTTTTCCCCTTCTGAGTCCTCTCCTCCCAAAGCTGTATAGTTCTTCTTCAACATAGTGTCTAGTGAGTATCTCTGCTGAATTAATTTACATTTCATCCTACCATTTCTGTGCTTCTGCTTACCCTCCCCAAATCAGATAAACTTATATACCAGAAAAAAGGTACAGAAATCAAAAACTGTGACAAAAGGGGAAAAGATTGAAAAACACAAAAAGTAATTTTTTTAAAAGACTCGTGTTTGCAGTTCAGTGTGGTAAGTTGACCACTTGTGATCCTCTCCTAAGAATATCCTCTTTTGGCCTCACTGTAAGAATGTTTGGGGTTCTGTTTAATTTATAATTTCTTTTCCCTTTCTCTTATTGTCCTTCCATGTTTCCTGGTCACTAGGAAAGCCGGAGATGGGATATATTCATCATGGAGTGTGTGATAATTTGGTTACATCTTTTTCTCCATTCAAATCCCAATGGAAAGTCACTAAAGAATTCAAGAAAGGTTAGAGCACAATACAAAGTAATAATAACTTAATTTTGCATGCTTCTTACAACTTTTTTTTCTTTTGGATCAATTTAAATTTGATTTTGTTTTGGTTTATTTATTGGATTATTTTTTTTTACTTTCAGCTCAGAAGAGCTATTACCTAGACTGAATGCTTATGTCTGCATACTTATTAGCATCACCAAGGACCAATCAGAAGACTTGGTTCCTGGAGAAGGCAAGAGGGTACTTAATTTTTTTTCAGTAGTAATAACTCAGTTACATGTATATCTTAGAAAGTTTTGCCTCTTGGTGACCTGAGCAGATTTTCCTTCTCCTCCTGCTAGATATTCATCATCATAGTCTTAAGAAAGTTTCCCATATTGCCCTGTCCATATACCAGAACTTCTTTCCTGCTTTAATTTCATGCAGACCCCACACAGGAGATTCTCTTTTCATGTTGCGGCCTGCCCTGATGAAAGATGAGATTTAGTAAATGGTTTGTGCAGCTGTGTCTCATGAAACACTGCCTACTGCCGAGTAAGGTCTTAAGGGATATGCAAGAAGAAAGAATGATATTTGATGGAACATCGTCTTAATGGGTATATCCCACGAAAGCTAAAATAGGAAACATGTTATTTAGAAATTACACCTTAAAGACCAAGTCACAGAATACCAGGTTCTTAACAGTGATGGGCCAATGCTTCGTTTATCCTGGGCCTCATGAGTTTCCCACAATGCTACAAAGAACGTATCTGTATAAATACTGAGGAATCCTGCCAGCATCCGTCCTCAACGCCCACCCTGCCAGCATCCATGCCTCAAACTCTCCCCTCCCCTCACCTGCTCACTGAATTCCTTTGAGGCTGTTTCCACTGTGAGTTCCATCTGCACAATGAACCCCTGAAGTGAGGCTGTGGAATTGGGTGGAACGTGTACACACCATACCACCTCCAAGGGGGCCTCCTGTCAAAGCATGTGATACCATTTCCATTCTCAGGCTCACTATCTGACAGGGAATTTTCAGCCTCCTCTAACAGATTGTCATAGTTGGCCTGGATGTGTCTTTATCTACGAATTTTGGAGTTGTCCCTATCAACATTGGATCTGTGTATACGTCCATGCCTAGGAAAAGATGAACCTAAGCTGATGCTGAAGGCATACGGAGGGCCCATGGGATACAGCTCCTGCGATGACGCGTTCCAGAGGGAATAGAGGAAAGTGGAGCCATTCCATGGCCCTAATCTAGCTGAGCATGGTCATCCAGCCCTTCAACCTGTGTCCATTGATCATTCATGAACCACACTGGACATGTCAGCCCGATAGGTGGAGCTCATAGATCATTGCAGTTTTGTTCTACGTCATGCTGGAGCAGAATCATCCAGCTGACACAAGTCACTGTGGAGCTTCTGTGAGAAATGACAAAATGACTATTGTTTTAGGTCATTTAATTTTGGACAGATTTGTTCTCCGGCAAGAGAGAATTAAAATTATTAAAAGTAACTTCTCAGCTGGGTGCTGGTGGCTCTTGACTGTTATCCTACCTACCTGGGAGGTTGAGAATAGGAGAATTACAGTTCACAATTCAAAGTCAAGACAGAAATAATCACCGCCCTTTATCTCTAGTTAATCAGCAAAAGAAAAAAAAATTAAGCCTGGCTCAAAGGGTAGCATTCCTACTTAACAAACACAAGACATGAATTCCAGACCCAGTATTGAAAATCAAATTAAGTGAACAAGTCCAGGTAAATCTAGAGCAAGAAATCACCATTGATGTGTTAGATGTCTTTCTGTCTTCTCTTTGTGGACAAGAAACATATCACTAGGAAGTGTCGCCAGTTCTCACATGCTAGTGGAAACCAAGTGCATAACTGAGTGTGGTGGCTCATGCCTGTAATCTAAGATACTTAAGAGGCGGAGATAGGGAGGATCATGTGTAAAAGCCAGTTGGAACAAAAAGTGTGCAATCCTACCTCAGCCAGCAAAACTCTAGGTGTAGTGCCATGCACCTCCTGGAATCATGGCTATTTGGGAAGCATAACTAGAAGAATTGCTTTCTAAACATGTCTACACAAGGGGCAATACCCTAGTGAAAATTTCAAAAAAGCAGCAAAAATAGTTGAAGGCATGGCTCAAGTAGTAGAACACCTCCCTAGCATGTACCAAGTTCTGAGTCCAAACACCAGTACCACCAGAAACAGAAAAAAAATGCATTTTGTTATGTTACTAGCGTTGGAAATAAGCACATATCAATAGGGCTTCAAGTAAGTATTTTCTAAAGAACACTTAAAACAGGAATTTGTTTTTTGTTGCCATTAAAGAATAGGCAGATTTCAGGATTAGAGGCTTCACTCAGTAAGATTCCTAAGCCAGCATCCTTAATGTTGACCCTAAGGACGCAATCATGGTATTAGAAACTGTTTTTGAGTCTTCTCAGATTTTTATTTGCATTCTTTTCTTTCGTTTCTATTCTATAGTCTCTGAAAATAGCTCTTCCAGTTGATTCTGTCTGCACAAAAATAAATGCCACCATCTAATCTCCTTGCATTCAAGTCCAAAGCCTTTTATACAAAGATACGTTAAATAATTCAATGAGCAGATTATGCTTACAGTGAATTAAATAAATGGACGCAGTATATTTCTAATACCCTTGTGTAAAGCCTGTTTTAATTCTATAATCCCAACTGGAAGGCACATACTTAAATGAACACTATTAACTTGTATGTTTTTTTTCTTTTCTGTTTAGAAACATAATAACAGTTGAGAAACATTTATTAAGAAAACATCAACTCTATTTGCACATCCTTAAAGTGAATATTAGAAAAGCAGAATTTTAATTATCATGTATATAATTTGTTAATATAATTAGAATAGCATACAATTAAGTACTTTCAGATCTTTCAGTGTTAATTAAAAAGCTAATAACTTGAATGACTATTAGTATGAATTAGTGGGCTAATGCTCCTGATTGTTAATCCATTAGTTGTCACTTATGGAAATCACCTTGCTGGGATCACATGTTTCTATCAGGGATTCTTTCCCAGAGAAACTTGTTGAGTGGTACAGTCCTGAACCTATCTCGGTGGATTCTGAGTTCCGCACCATCTCTGCATTCTGCTTCTAGAATTTACTTAAATCATCTGCACCACAGGCTTTAACTCAGTCCACTGAGACTTTGCCTCCCTTAACTATAGTAGCTATTTCTATGTTTGAAGGAAAGGAAAAAATATCTTCTGCTTTCTTTTTTCCTACAACACTAGGAAAATCAAAAGGAATGGCTCCTGTTCCAATTGCTTCAAAACTTAGCAATTGTAGGTTTAAGTAGAAATCACAATTTTAAAGTGACTGTTCTGAACATCTAATAGATTCAAAACAATTTGAAGAATCATATCAAGTTCTATTGAATGTTTTCGTAGTGATGAAAATCCACAAGTAGATATTAAAGATTTTTCATTGGTCACTATGAGAAAGAAACACTAAAGAATCAATTCATTCTTCCTCCTGTTTTGTCTTCTGGCTGCCTAGTCTTGGAGCTCAAAGGCTGGGTACTTTCTCTAAGCTTTCTTTGCTCAAGGATAGTGCTCTGTTACTTAAGCCATAGTTCCCTTACCAGCTTTATTATGGTGGTTAATTGGAGATAAGAGTCTCCTGAACTGGGCTGGGAAGGTGGCTCAGTGGTAGAGTGCTTGCCTTGCATGCATGAGGCCCTGGGTTCGATTCCTCAGCACCACATAAGCAAAAAGAAAAAAGCCGGAAGTGGTGCTGTGGCTCAAGTGGTAGAGGCTAGCCTTGAGCTGAAGAGCTGAGGGACAGCGCCCAGGCCCAGAGTTAAGGCCCACGACCGGACCCAAAAAAAAAAAAAAGAGTCTCCTGAACTTTCCTGCCCCTGCTGGCTACAAACCACAATCCTCAGCCTCCTGAGTAGCTAGAATTACAGGCATGAGCCACAAGTACTCAGATTTTAGTATGTTTTTTAAAATTTTGCTACCTTTGCCTAGCTTGGCCTCAAACTAATGATTCTCTTTCATATGTCTTCCAAGTAGCTGGGATTTCGTGTATGCACCACTCTGTCCAAGCCCTAATTCATTGCTTTATTTTTTTCAGGGGTGGTAGGGAGGTTATTGTTGTTGTTGTTGTTGTTTGTGCCGGTATGGATCTTGAACTCAGGAGCTGGGTGCTGTTCCTGAGCTTCCTTTGCTTACTTTCAGCTTTTTTGGTAGTTTAGTGGTGAAAGGAGTCTCACAGTTTTTGCTGCCCAGGTTGACTTCAAACCACAATCCTCAGTTCTCAGCCTTCCAAGTAGCTAGTATTACAGATTTGAGTAAAAGTAGCATAAAAAAAGTTAAAAAAATTACATTTCATAAGCCCTACATCAGGTACTATTCAGAAAATGATATTTGAGGAAGGGATATTAGACCACCACCAAATTGTAACCCATATAAAAGGTCAGGGTAATAATTATGAATGGATGCAGAAACTATTAGCTTGAAAGACTAAAGCACCATGATTAAAGCCACAATCCACAGATCAATGCCCATGTCTGTAGTGTTAAGCTTTTGCTGTGATAATGTTAGACAACAAATAATCCCTAAAAACAGTAGCATGCAATCACATCTATTTATTCATCATAAAAAAATGGATTGAAGGGTCAGTTGATTCTAAGCTGGGTGTAGCTCCAAGCTGTGGTCTGGTTTTCAAGTAGACTTTCATCTTCACTGGGTGAAACTCAAGACTAAGCTGGCACACTTTTGCAGCTCATGAGTTTCATGACAGAAGGCAGGAGTTCAAGAGACTCAATCAGACCATGCCAAAATCCTTGAAGTCTTGGCACAGTATAATGTGTGTCTGATCTAGTCACATTTAGTAGACCACAGCAAGTCAAGGGACTAACACAATTTCTGACCATTGAACAGAGGTTTATTTCTTTTATGAGGGTTGGAGAGGATAAAAAGGAAAGATTTGTAGAAAAATAATAGGATCTAGTCTTTTTTTTTTTTTTTTGGTCGGTCGGGAGACCTGAACTCTGGGCCTGGGTGCTGTCCCTCAGCTCTTTAGCTCAAGGCTAAGCACTCTACCACTTGAGCCACACCACCACTAAATAATAGGATCTAATGCAACATTACACACTCACAGGTCAACCCCACAGGATGTACCTGCCATGTAATCAAATAAGGGAAGTACAGCCTGCAACATCATCTTCAAAATATTCTGATTAAGACTTTATGTCAAACTACCAGTTTTCAGGAAACAAAAGGAGCAAAGGAAGATGCTGATCACCATCACCAGGAAGGAAATTGGGGAAAAACTTACATAGACATGGCACCAAATCGTTGAAGAAATAAACTACAAGAATAAAAGAATAAAAGATGAAATCTCAGACGTAAACAGATACTTCTGAGATGCAATGCACACACTTTGCATCATAATTTAAACTTATCACACAGGTAGGTGCTGGTGGTTCACTTCTATATGCCTAGCTACTTGGGAATCTTGAGTCTGCAGTTGAAATTAGCCCAGGTAGAGAAAGGTTCTTGAGACTCTATCTCAGAACTAAGTACCAAAAAGCCAGGCTGGAGGCATGGGTCAGGGTGTAGAGCACCAGCTAAGCAAAGAAGTCAAGCAAGATTGAGGTGTTCAAACTTTGCTATCAGCGAAATCAGAAAAAAAATAGTACTAATTATGAAACTACCAGGGAAATTTTGAATAAACCTTGCCTATAGGGTGACATTTAGGAATGCGCTTTTGCTAGGTATAGTAGTAATGTTATTAAGCTTTCCAAAATACCATGATTATGCCATGTAGATATCTGCATGAGAGAAGAATGAAGAGAGCTTTATTGCAAAATTTCTGAGGATGGCCAAGAATAATAGCAATGACTATAGGTTAAATTGTTGTGAATAGTGAATACTCAGGATACTCTTCTTTTCTCTCTAATTTTTGGTGTGTATTTTTTTCTTTTACTTTTCCCATGGCAAAAGAAAAATACAAAAGGAGAGAAAGAATGATCATAAGCAAAGGGAATTTCTTTTCAACAAGAAAAAAAAGAAGGGTTTTCAAATCTGGGCCTTTGTTTGAATTCCCATACGTAGGCCCTCTGTGATAACTCAGTAACAAAAGCTAATGTGTTTATGTGCGTTTCTCAAGGACCAAATAATGTAAATTATAGTATTTTCCTACAACAAGCAAATAATAGGCCTTTCTAAAATGGCATAAGAAGACCTCAGAAAAATAAAGACTTAGACTTTCCCCAAATAATGCTTTTAATGGGACTAAAACTAGTTTAGGTGAGCAAAAGATTTAATTTTGTTCCCTGGTAAAGGAAACCTCCTTGAAACCTCCAGCAACTTCCAACTGATTTGTTTCATGACAATGAGAAATAATATTCATATTTTTAAGTGAATAAGGATTTGCTTCCTTTGAAAACACTTATTTATTTGAGGTTCTAATCCACATGTGTTTAAGGAGCCACGAAGAAAATGGAATTTCAAGCAGACTGGCACGTGAAAAGACAACCATCTGTGAATAGGAAGCTCATATTATCTTCTCTGAAAGGAAATGGGCAATGGAGACTCCTGTGTGCCATTTCAGCCGACAGTGATTTACCTGAAGAAAATCATTAATTTTTTGCCAGCACTTTAGAATAATAACAGGAAGATGAGACTCTTAAAAAGCACTCCTCTGCGGTAGCATTCACTGCTGGTGCCTGCCCACATTGTTTAATGTTTGTCAAACTTGAATTGCATCTGAAGGGTGCATTGCTGGTAATGGATTTCCAGCTCTGTTTCCACATGGGCAAGGGTTTGTCTCCATTATGAGCTGCATGTTTATTACTTCGCATTATCTATGAGATGATTTTTGTGAGCAGGTACCCAAACACAAAAGGGAAAACTAT
Source organism: Dipodomys ordii (assembly GCF_000151885.1). NCBI lineage: Eukaryota > Metazoa > Chordata > Mammalia > Rodentia > Heteromyidae > Dipodomys > Dipodomys ordii. The sequence continues at coordinate 14,950,903 of NW_012267223.1, read as the reverse complement.
GAGAAAACAATTTCTTTTATTGCTCAATATATAGCAGTTAGGAACAATTTGGATATTTTTCAAATGGCTCATTTTGGGGACATTCTTAGATCAACTGGAGACTGTTTTCTTCGGTGTGACTAGTTTCACTATAGCTAAGACTGGCATTAATTTCTAATGAATTTATCTCTGGGTATTAGATAGAAAGGTGAAATGTCTCAAAAGCAGTATTAGATTTGAAATAAATAGGTCGCCAGCCCTCTTTATTTTCACAAAGATTAGTTCATTTGTGTGAGACTTGAGTAGTTCATGTAATTTAAATTCTTTGTTCCTCCTTTTGCTCTTTTCAAAAGTGAAAATAATAGAGTTGTCTTCCCTAGTTGTGAGGAAGATTAGGTGAACCTGATCCAATGGTCACTAGCAGAATTAGTTAGTACTCAGAAATTTTGCTTTAATCCAGAGTTAATAAGAGTGAATGGATTTTGTAAATAACTGAAAATAATACTGTAAAAGATAACACAGAATGACAACAGAAGTAAAAAAGATAACACCAAAGTGAAAGATAACATGGAAGTATATGAGATTGTACTGATTTTCCATATTCAGATGTCTTGTTATTATATTTGCATTATATTTTTAAAATTTTATTTTATTGTAAAGATGTTGTACAGAGGGGTTACAGTGATACAAATAATGTAATGAGTAAACTTTTTTCCTCTTATTTTTATTAATGTATTTTATTGTAAAAATACTGTACAGAGGGATTACAGTTACATGAGTAAGGTAATGAGTACTTTTCTTATTGAGTACTTTTACCTCCTCCTTTGTTTTTCTCCTACCATCCCTTCCTTCCCCATCTTCCCAACTCCTCCCCCCCCAATATTTTATTATCTAAGTAATGGTACAAAGGAGTTAGCATTCAGCAAATCAGTTTGTGAATACAATGTACCCTGATCAGGGTCAGTTGTCTTAATGGTGTTTTGCCTCAAAGACTGTTGTTTGAACTTTTATTTATTAGTGAAAATATTATATGTCAAAACTAACCATTCTGTCTTCTAACCTTGATGTAGGGACAATCTGTTTCTGGGATTGTATTAAACAAGGTCTTGCACTGCTGCTCTAAGTAAACAAAGAACTCTTATTAGCGATGATAGAGAATGGCTTCACCGGGTGCTGTTTGACAACTAAAATGCTTTAAACAGTAAAACATGGAAAGAGAGTCTATGTATACTACAAACATAGCCAAAGTGAGCAGATAGCCTTTTAAGACAAAATGCAAGGAAAAAAAAAACAACCCTGTGCATTACCCTTTCTGTACAGCTTGGTAGGTCCCAGAGCCATACAACTGTGTTCTATACACAGAGCATACAGAATCACAGGGAATGTGTGTGCATTCTTTGCGGGTTGGGCTCCTAGTTGTTTTTAATCCAAAACATTCTCGAATCTGGCAAAGATTCCTGATATTTTGAAACAAGTATTTTTTTTCTCTTTACCAGAGACTACCTGTAAGAATTTTCAGGTCTAGAGAGAAGGGTTTTGTTTACAAATTTGGAAGGGAGGAAGATCAAAATCCAGGCAAAAAGGAAGGTCCTGTAACCTTAGCTCCAGATGGAGCCACTCTTCAAACTACAGAAAGACAGTTGCCATGCTCAGTGAGGAGGTTAATTTTCCTTCAGATGAATAAGGCAGTTCCATTGTTAAAGAACATACTTGATTTTGAATGCATGTGTTCTTTTTCTCCTATGATTTAGTTCAGAATCAGTAAAACACACACACACACACACACACACACACACACACACACACACATACACACTAACTGCCAGCAAGGTAAGGATTAAAAAAATACCCTCTGGATCTACCCATCTAAGATGAATTTCAAGCAGAACGTATTTGCCCTGTCCAATCCCACCTCAGAACTACTGAAACCAAAGGCAATTGCTCATTCATTTCTAGGTTAAAAATGCAAGCTGCAGACAATTTTGAACAGTCAGAAGAACCCAATAAAGTATCATTCTGCCATCATTTTCTAATCTCAGCGTTTTGCAGGCAAGAAGCTTTTTTCATGATGAAACTGTAAGTTCTTGTTAAAAACAAACAGATTTTTAAAGTAAGCTTAAGTCTAGTATCATTATTGTACTGAGAAAAATATTTTTGCAATCTCAGATATTAGCAGTAAAATATTATTGTCTGTGGACCTCAAATAGAAGATAAATAAAGATAGTGATACTTATACTTGTTTTAGCAAATGAAAACAATTAAACTATGTGTATACATATACATGCAACATATATGTGTAAAATGTTTATGTACATGCCTATATGCATGTATATATATATATATTTATAAACATACACACATATATGCATGGAAAGGAAAGGGAGGACAATTGGTAAAAATGAAGTCTATATTCTCAGAGTGACAGAGAACATAATCAAATTCTTTAAGCTTCTAGCCTAAGAACTGATATATGATACAATCTTCATGCACAGAATCACCCACTTTCAGTTCCCTTTCTAATTACTCATTATTCATCCAAATATTCTGTAAGGTACATCTGTAAGACATGATATAAAGTCATAAAAAATGCAGCACTACCTTCAAGGATTTTTTTATGGCCAGTCATGGGGCCTGAACTCTGGGCCTGGGTGCTGTCCCTCAGCTCTTCAACTCAAGGCTAGTGATCTACCAGTTGAGCCTCAGCACCACTTCTGGCATTTTCTGCTTATGTGATGCTGAGGAATCGAACCCAGGGCCTCATGCATGCAAGGCAAGCACTCTACCGCTGAGCTACCTTCCCAGCCCAAGGTTTTAGTTTTAAAATGCAGAAAGCATATAATTGGCAGGTGCAGATTAGCACTACATACAATTAACCATGATATGCACAGGAGAAATAGCATGTGCAATTTTAAGTGCTAAGGGAACATTCTTAGACAGGGTGAAATAGGACTTATGAAATACTTGACACACAGGAAGGAAGCAAAGTCCTAGAAAAACAGCAACCAAAGAAAAGGAAGGCTAAGTGAGAATGCAGTTCCACACAGTTTCCACTGAGGCAAGCAAAATAAATAATCAGAATGCTTTGCAGTGCACTTCAGGATTCACACACTATAAAGAAATTCACACATCTCTAATCCTCCGGACCAACAATCAATGATCACAAACTAACTATAGTTCTACTTGACTACAGTGCATGGGTTATTCGCCATGAAGTCCTGGCATGTGTGGGACCAAGACATTTGGGCATTGGAGCGTAGAATTACAAGTGGTACCAGGAAAATGCTAGGGAGGACAAAGATATCAAGGTCTTCCATGAAACTGACAATGGGACTCCTGGAAGAGATCGAGTTTTAGATATGTGTATATGAGTCATCTTATGCACGTGGCAATTAATGGAATGAGTTGAGTTGTTAGCAAACCTGGAAGACATTCCAACCAGTAATATGTGTGTGTGTATGTGTGTGTGTGTGTGTATATATATATATATATATATATATATATATATATGAAAATCAATGGTGGCCCAAACTAAGCTGGTGACAAAAATAACAGCAAAATGTGAATAGTTTTATGAGTCTTCATAAAGGTAAAGTTTTCAGGACATAGACAATAGTCATACATGGAGATCAGGCAGGAAGGAAAAAAGCTATGTTTGAACAAGAGACACACTGTGTGTGACAGTGGAAAGGAAAAAATGTACTATCTATAAAGTGCTTAGTACATAAAAACCATGTATGGTAGCCATTTCTCTCCTCTCTCTATCTCCCTCCTACTTTCTCTCTTTTTTTCATTACTTTTACTTTTCTTATGCTACCACGATAGAGTAGATAGTGTTTCCTGTTTCAGCACTCTACATCTTATCAAATTCAGATGTTAAAATTTTCATTACTCTTTGAGTCAAAAGAGTCATTAGAGACCTTTCAAACTAATGCAATTGCATGTTTCTCACATTTTGCACATAAAAGGAAATTATCCCTACTTTAAAAAATAACTTCATAAATTGTAATAACTACTTAAATTGTAATATGCATCATATAAACATTTTCTAGGAAAAATACATTATTACATTACTGATATGCACTGAAGACAATAAATGTTCCATGAATACATGTTGAATAAATAGTAGTTCTTTAGTTCAACTGACCAGGTAGATATTCAAAAGCTATCTGTTTTCAGTCTTGGACATAAAATATTTTGATTTTTTTCAGCTGCTTGTGATGAATGAATATTCAAAACAAGGTTGAGCACAGTATAAATTTTCTCATGTCTAAAATTTTGTGACTCTACAATATCAAAAATTGATTGTACTCCTAGACCAACAGCATCATTCAATTCTATTTTTCAGAAATGAACCTTGAAAATCATGTATGCATAAAAGCACATACATAAAGCTTATAGGTTATAGCTTAATCACAACTCTTGAATGTTACAGAGTAGGATCCAAGAGTAGGCTCAGGAAATTCAGCTTTTATCACTCTTGGACATTTTCTATTATTATTTTCTCTAGAAAATATAGCTGCTTTTAGGAAATTCATACTATAGGACACATTACTGCTTACTGTCCTCATCTCAACAATAGGAACATCAGTGAAAATATTTATACACCAAAAATATAACAATCATATCAGAGTTAGCCAATAACTTGCCCAAGGTAATATTTGAGGGAAATGATTCTTACAGTGTGTATGTATATATTTATGCATATATATGCATGTGTATTTTTTAAACCAGGGTCCTCAATATATTGGAATAAACTTGAAAATTATCTGTAAATCTGTATCTTTGTCATGATTTTTCACATTTTAGAAATGTCAGTTCATAAAGGTTTATTCTGTGTTATGGTTTCTTTATTAGTAAGAAGTGAAATAGTAATATCTAGCTTGTTACTTCAATTACATGAGATACATACATACATATCTATATACAGGACTAACAGTGTTATGTAGCTAACAGAGTGATGTGAATTCTAAACTATAATCTGAATAAAATCTCTGTATGTTGAAGAATTAGTGGAAATAATGTTGAATATAGGTTTTACTTACAAGTAATAGTTTTTTCCTATATATAAAATTATTACAAATTGATTGTATCTCATTAAAGCCTCAAATATATAATTTAGTACTTTTAGCTGTCAGTAAATCATCATAATGGGTGGTTTTATTGGGTTGATAAAATTTATTCACTTAATTAATGACACTGGTAATTATAACTTAGGATAAAACCTAATAAAAGTGAGAGTATTTTCCCTTTCTATTTGAAGTAGCTCCTTAATATAAAATTATATTTTATAATTGTCATGAGCAGTAGGAAATAAGACTCATTAATGATAGAGAAATAGTCTAGGATAATGTCTTGTCATTTTACGAATTTTTCACTTTCAAATATACTTATTCCCAGAAAATCCATTTTCAGTGAAATAAAAATCAGAATTTGCTCCAAAAATACTTAACAATCATTATTTTTGTAATAGTATTTTTATCTTTTACCATATATCATGATAAGCACAGATAAACAAAAACATTCTATCAGAAAATTTCAATGGCACCTTATGATATATGTCCATCAGATCTGCTAGGAAACTGAATTTTATATGAGATCTTATTCACCTTAAAGAGACATCTAACACTCTAATAACAAGGAAAGAAAAATAAAACCCAACACTTTCACACGAGGGTCCCAAATCCACAATAGGAGCCAAAGCTACGATTTATGGAAGGGCTTTATAATGCACCGTAAATTCACAAAATATTCTTTAAATTCCTAAGTTCATGCAGACCTATCTAGCTGTCCATCATACCTACACATTTGTTCATCCTTTCTATCCATTTCCTTACCACAACTCAGCAAAGAAAAGAAGCCAACAATTGCATTTCTGAGACTCTCCTTCTGAAGCAGAAACAATTACATCACCTTGGAATGATGCTTAATATCTTTAAGATTGGAAATATTCATACATAGAGCCAAAGTCAAATTGGGAGATTTCATCCAACCCATTTCATTTTCCAGGGGGGAACTGGAATTTCAGAAAGGTGGGATTCATTGCTCTGTGAATCTGTTTGCCATACCAGATGCCATGTATGTGTCTTTCATTTTGTTGGGGGGAGGGGGATAGGGTGTGGCAGAGGATTTTAGATAGAGTCTCCCTAGGTAGCTTAACCTGTTCCTGCATCTGCTTCCAGAATGTTGCATATGATTCTTTTTTATTCCTTTCAAGTTAACTGCTGATACCCTGCTGCTGACAGGAAGTCAGATGGGTATTTTCTAAGCTCTATGCACCATATAAATGCAAGAGATCTTCCAGGGATCACTTTATATTGCCATAGACACATTTTACTGGAGAGACAAACAGTTCACAGGATGATGATGAGCATCCCAGAGCGTTTAAAGCCTGATCACACACTTGAGCTCGCTGCAGTTCACAACAGGAGATGGCTATGAAATCATGACAGTACCAGAGGATGTGCTGCACGTAGTTTTACATGGTCACGATTTAAGATTGCATCTTCACATTTGTATAACTTTCCCTCGACTGCCGACTACCACAGACGCCGTCTATGTATACATTGAGCAAATTGAGACTTTCTCTAAGAGATTTGTATCTACTTTATGGCAATTCGCGATAAAATAGATGTTTAGCTACATATAACTTGTACATTCATCACAGACTTAGCTTTTGGCCCAATTTTTAAAAATATTTCTGAGTTCTGTGGCTCCACTTAAGAGTATTGTCAAATTGTCAGCAATCTAGAAAGAATAATCTTTACTTTCATAGTTCTGATCAGTTCAAAACTGTGTTATTCAAGAGTCAATTACATGCATGTTCACTAATGATAAATGGTTACATTTGGAGACTTCCAAGTAATTTTTGAATTGTAACAGTTTATATAACACTAGATACTTGTAGTTTAAATATAGATCCTTCAACTGCCTATGTCTATTTTTTAAAAAAATATTTAACACATTTTCTTTCCTTTATAATTACTGGTTATTCTGAAATGTCGCTTTTCATAGAATTTCAGATATTTGATTTATGTTTCCAGGTAAGAATATACAATTTTGTTGCAAGATGGTAAATGTATGTTACTTTGTCAGGCAGATACCAGCTTCTGACAATGATAAACAGTGTTTATAATATTGCTTATGGCGATCATACCAAAACATATTACAGAGGTGAGAGTTTATTGGGCCTAATATGGCTTTTATCTTAAACATGTAGCAAATAAGCAAAAGTAACACAAAGAAGACCATGATGAAATATGAGTTTGCCTGATGCTACTTTAATTTAAACCTCAGCTATGTACTATATACAACATGTTTCCTAAAGCACGGTGGGTGGTAGAATTCTAAATAATATACGCTCATGCTTATAAATCTCTTCTAATGGGTATAGTGCAATTTTATGTCATGTGGTTAAACAATAATACCTGATAGTATACTTGTACAAAGCTCCACAGAATCTAGGATGTCATTTTCTCAGTTAATCTGAATTGCATATCATTTGCTGAAGCAAGAGTATCTTACACATTAAAAATACTGAAACATGAAAGAAATCTCAATGGTTCTGGACAACAGAGAAACATTTTGATTCATAGAATCTCAGAATCATATGATTCTGCAATCATAAGATTCCCAGATAGAAAATGTTCTGGAGGACAATCATCCTAATACATCCCAGCTTTGCAGTAACAAATATTCCTATGGAATTCTTTCAGTAATATAGATTCCCTAGCTCTAGCTTGTAGAAACTGGTTCACCAGACAATGTGAAATTGTAAAATCTTCCAGTGGTTCTCTTTTTTAACCAACTTCAAAAACAAAATTAGCCCAATTCCTAGATCTATTATATAAATATATACAGGTCTTCTTTCCCAACAAGGCATCATTTATTGTAGGTTTTAATAGACATGGTGTAGGACCGTGTCTCTCAGCTATAGTAAATACAATATCTGTATATCTTATCAGCTTCCTGTTTGAATAGGTATCTATGTTATGTACACATGTAAAGTTAAAACATCAGTCTCTAAAAGGGGTACTGTAAGATATTTGAAGACAGAGGTCAAAGTCCAGAATAGTTTATTGTTGTATAATCTACTGTTTAGCCTAAACCTTAATATTAAGGAGCAAGTTATTAAAATTTATACTAGATTGAATGAGATCCTTTCTAGTTTTATCTATAGTTTCTCTGAAATATTGTCCCAAGTTTTATTTATTTCTATTGTGAAAATAGTGTACAGAGGGGTTACAATTACATGGGCAAGATAATGAGTACATTTCTTATCAAGCATTGTTGCCTCCTCCTTTGTTTCCCCTTCCCATCCTTTCCCATAATCCCCCCGTCCCCCCACCCTCACCCCCACTACAGCCAATCCTCCTCCTCCCCACCAAAGTTGTAAGGTTCATTTTTGACATAACGACTTGTACATCTCATTGTTGATTGTTGCAACAGGTCCAACTGTACCCTTAAACAACTGGTTTTTCCCCATCTCCTCCACAAGTTATACTGACATCAAATATAGTGAAAGAAGGGGTTATACTGTGGGGGAGGGACATACAAAGCAACAAAGAGATAATCTTATAAACGTGTTAGAAACACATGCATGAAAGAAAAAAACATTAAAATACATATCTAAGGGTTCATTTTCCTGACATCACATTATCTGACCTTTTCCGCTTGACTCATACATATACTAGATATTGCATATAAGGGAAACCATGGGACCTATGTTTCTTTGGGCCTGGCTTACTTCACTTAATATAATTTTTTCCAAGTTTTTCCATTTCCTAACGAATGGGGCAATGTCATTCTTTCTGATGGAGGCATAGAATTCCATTGTGTATATATACCACATTTTCTTGATCCATTCATCTACTGAGGGGCATCTGGGTTGGTTCCAGATCTTAGCTATGGTAAATAATTCTGCAATAAACATAGTTGTGCTGGTAGCTTTAGTGTGGTCTTGTTTGTAAACATTTGGGTAAATGCCCAAAAGTGGGATTGCTGGGTCATAGGGGAGTTCTATGTGAAGTCTTTTGAGGAACCTCCATACTGCTTTCCATAGTGGTTGAACAAGTTTACACTCCTGCCAACAATGCAGTAAGGTTCCCTTCTGTCCACATCCCCTCCAGCATCTGTTGTTATTAGAGTTCTTGATTATAGCCATTCTAACTGGGGTGAGGTGGTATCTCAATGTTGTTTTCATTTGCATTTCTTTTATGGCTTGAGAGGTTCAGCATTTCTTCATGTGTCTATTGGCCATCCTTCTTTCCTCTTCAAAGAAGTTTCTCTTTAAGTCTTTAGCCCACTTATTTATTGGGCAGTTGTTTCTTTCAGAATTTGTTATTGGGGGATTTAATTTTTTGAGTTCCAGGTATATTTTAGATATGAGACCTGACTTGTATTTGCTAGTGAAGATCTTCTCCCAATCTGTGGGCTTTCTATTAATCTTGCTAGCTATATCCTTTGCCATGCAGAAGCTCTGCAATTTCATGCAATCCCATTTGTCCATTTCTTTGATTTGTTGTGTTCCTGGGTCTCTATTAAGAAAATTTTGGCCTATGCCAAGGAGTCCTAGGGTTTCTCCTATTCCATCCTGTAATGTTTTCAGAGTGTCTGCTTTGACTCCAAAATCTTTGATCCATTTGGAGTTGATTCTGGTGCAGGGTGATATATAAGGATCTAGCTTTAGTTTTCTATAAGTGATTAACCAATTTTGCCAGCACCATTTACTGAAGAGGCTGTCTTTCTTCCATTCTATTTTTTTAGCTCCCTTATCGAAGATTAGATGACTATAGGTCTGTAGGTTCATTTCTGGGTTTTCAATTCTATTCCATTGGTCCTGGTCTGTTCTGGTACCAGTACCAAGCTGTTTTGATTAGTATGACTTTATAGTAGAGTTTGAAATTTGGTATTGATATTCCTCCAGCACTGTTGTTTCTGTTAAGGATTGTTTTTGCTATTCGGGGTCTTTTATTGTTCCATAAGAATTTTTGGATTGCCTTTTCTATTTCCTTGAAGAATGAGATTGGAATATTGATAGGTATTTGTAGATAGCCTTGGGAAGTATTGCCATTTTCACGATGTTGATCTTTCCAATCCAGGAGCATGGGAGTTTTGGCCACTTCCTAAGTTCTGATTTGATTTCCTTTTTCAAGTTTTTAAAGTTTTCATCATACAGGTCCTTCACTTCTTTGGTTAATTCCTAGGTTTTTTGGGTTTTTTTTGGGTGGGTCCGGTTGTGGAGCCTGAACTCTGGGCCTGGGCGCTGTCCCTCAGCTCTTCAGCTCAAGGCTAGCACTCTACCGCTTGAGCCACAGCGCCACTTCCTGCTTTTTTCTTTTTGCTTATGTGGTGCTGAGGAATTGAACCCAGGACCTCAGGCATGCAAGGCAAGCACTCAACCACTGAGCCACCTTCCCAGCCCCGGTATTTTATTTTTTTTGTGAGGCTATTACAAATGGAGTTGCTTTCCTAATTTCAGCCCCACTTTTCTCATTGTTGGCATACAGAAAAGCCATTGATTTTTGAGGGTTAATTTTATACCCTGCTACTTTGCCAAAGTTTTGAGTCAGCTTGATTAATTTGGGAGTGGAGTCTGTGAGATTCTTTAAATACAAGATCATGTCATCTGCAAAGAGGGAGAGTTTTACTTCCTCTTTCCCTGTTTGGATCCCCTTTATGTTTGCACCTTGTCTTATTGATGTACTAGGCATTGTAATACTAGATTGAAGAGAAGTGGAGAGAGTTGTCCCAAGTTTTATAGTTCCAGGAAAGATAGTGTCCTGGAACTATATAAAGAAAAGTCTGCCTGCCAGATACTAGAAATACAAATGCAGAAAGTCATCCTCTTCCCTTCCCTCAAGAAAAGGGAGAAAAATATGCAGATGTTTTTAGACCAAAATGGCAAGTGCAATGTCAAAATCAAGTATGGAAAGGATGTTCATACTGAGTGGGAGGCAACTAATCTAATTATGTCTGAGGTGGAGTAAAAGTAGTGATGAATATTACTGAATACTCTCCAAGCAAAGTACTAGTGAGATTGGTCCAGATGGCCTAATGACTAGGCTCTTCAATATACACAATCAGAAAAATGAGACTAAATTATGTTCCTGTTCCATAGGTTAACTTTCTAAGTATACAAACATCCATCTCTCAAACTTTAGAAAAAAGATGACATTTTCATAATACCTTCCTGGGAATTCTTCTTTATTGATTTCATTCCACAACATACTAAAGACCCTGGATTATAATATAAACTAGACTCTCTGAGGGCAAGGAATACTGTCTTCAAGTTGGACAGCAACATCCAAAAGTACTTACATAACATGATTTCTGAAGTTTGAGTTGCAAGCAAATAATGTAGAATGTCAATAAAACCCAGTCCTTTCCCCTCAATGTGCTAAATAAAATTGAAAGCTAAAAAATGACCAACAAAAATGAGCATAAAGGGATACATGGATAATTGTTAGTGGTTCACTTAATCGTTATTTCCTACTATTGTCAAATAGAAATCTGATGGGCATTTGCAGGTAACTCTATTTAATAAGCTTGGAGATTGCAATGGCTCTGACTTAAGTTTATTTTCATGGGAATAATTCTTACCTATTAAATCAATGAGAAAACTGAAATAGATTGATAGATAGATACCTGGACATGTTGAACGTTAGATATCTAATGACAGAAATATTAACCATGGAAATAAAATATTATTCTCACTCTAAAATCTGTGTTCTCCTTTATTCTAAAGGCATAAATTTAATACATTTAAACAATGAAAAAAGATGTGCTTCCATTTATTCAGACCGATTTGGGGAAGTGAACTGAACTTCTCTGAAGAACAAAATGAACTTCAGGTTGCATCCTGTATCCTCGACCCCCCAAGGTGATCAAACAGACCCAACATCTGTTAGATATCCATTAAAACCATGCTTAAAAAAACTCACACAGTGGATAAATTTCTCCTGGGAGATTTGCACCTTAAATGAGGACAGAAATTATATTCTTTCATATAAAGCATCTTTGACAAGCATCACACTGGGAATACTTGTGTAATTAATCAATGAAACTTACTACTCTCATTTCCTGAATGTACATCTACCTACACTATCCTCTCTTGTGGACCTACAACCGGAATTTTTCAAGTGTGTGGAAGAGGACACATTTTAAATGAATAAATTTAATGCTCAGTTGTTGGTCAAAGTATGGATTTCATAACAGATAGAAGATGAATGAAGAGGAAGCTCCGTGAGAGCAGAAATCCTTTGATATACACATTAGTACATGGAAATATTTCATATATTTTCAGTGCTTGGTTCAATTCAGTCAAATGTATTCAAGGTGATCTTGGTCTCTAATTTGGATAAATTGCTTACCTAGCAAATGCTTATCCAGCTCATGGACAAAGGTGCTACCTTTAGTTTATGTGGGCATAAATATTTAAAAAGTTGGGTTCTTTTAGATAAAATTACACTCAGAATTAATTCCATTAAATAAGAGAGTCATAAAGATGGCTTCTCAGTTCATAATTTTATATGAAGCAATATGAAAAATGTTGTTGCAAATAATGTTTTGCATGTATCATGCAGGGGATAGGTGTGGTTAGGAGACGTGTGGTTTGGAAGAGATGAAGATACATTGCAGTGACAAAGTGACATGTAGAATTGAAACCCATTTGAACAACCACTGAAGGATAATAATATAAAATAATAATTCCAGACTGTTAAAATCAGGAAGGCATCTGAACACCTCTCTACATACAGATGACTGTTCTAGTCACCAGTGAGTTTCAGTTATCATTATACACTATCAAAATTTAGGTTTTTGGTTGTCTTGTCCAGCCCCACTGAACCAGTAGTAGTTTCTATTTCTTCACACATCATTTTAGTGTATTGCTATTTTATCTGGATATTGCTATTATCAATGTATTCAGGGAAACTTGTTGTAGGGTATTGATATGTTAAATAGGTTAGAATAGTTCAGGAAAATGAGGAGGAAGAGGGGAGCCTATCCTCAAGCAAAAGTTCAAAAGTTCTCAAAATATTGCTCCAGGACTTGTAATGCCAGCATCCCTTGGACGCAAGTTAGACCATGCAACAATTAGATAAGCAAGATGACAATGTGTCACATGAGTCTTCCTATGGAATATATACTGTGTCAGTTGGAATGACAGACAGATACCAAAACACTAATATGCTGGGAATTAATGAAGTACTTATTCAAATAACTTTAGGGCCCATTTGAGAAGTAACTGAGTGTTCGGTTGGATAAGGAAACCCTAGAAAACAAGGTTATAATTGGCTGAGGGATCCAGTGACATCACAGTTACAAAAGACTTGGAGATGCTAAGAAAGGATGTTAAGTAATAATGGACTGAGTGAGAAGATGAAGACCTGTGGCAGTGAGTAGATGTTAATTTATTAAGAGCATTAAAAATGCCTATGAAGCTGTATTTTCATGAAGAAAATAAATCACTTCAGGGGGGTTGTTGCGTTTGAATTTCCTGAGGGCTTCCCACATGTTCACAACTCTGGATTCTGATGATCAGTTATTTAACTAGCTAGCTAGCTAGTCCAATTATGGAAACCAATGAGATTATCCTAGGGAAACTGGGTACACCAAGAACACAGAGGTACACTGAAATTGCTGGAAACAAACACACCATTGTAGACCTGCTAGAGAGAGAAAAAGAATGACTCAAGAGAATGTGTAGTCTGATGTTTATGCGACCTACTCAGTTATTGTCTACCTACAATGATCATTAGCCTAGTTGTACAACACATGAACAACCAGGAACACCCAAAGTTTGTGTAATTTGGAGATAGACCTGGCTTTTTTAAAGATAAATATTAAAAGCAAGCTAGACTTGCTTATTAAAGCAGCAAGACACTTTTAATAAGATATAATTTATAATGACAACATGCACATAATAATGCCCTTGAACGAATAACAAAGCAACTGACTTAAAGGACAATTATAGTAATAATAAGGGCAATGAAAAATAATCATGCAGAGACAAGTGTCTAAAGCCAGTTTGCTCCAATTCTGTTCACTGGCATTTAATATTCCCCCCTGTCCCCAAATGAATACTGCATAAGTACTTAACTGCATACTTACCATTTACTGGAGAAGCATTTACCATTAGATTGACCACTGGATCTAGGAAAAACCGAAAAAAACACCATGCTCTGGAATGTTACTACAGAACTAAAAACACAACCATAATCAAACTCACAGGAGAGTGTGAGATACCTTCATCATTATCTAGGTTTATCTGGAAGTCTTTTATTTTCTAAAGCAAATCATCCTGTAGAGAATAAGCCATTGTATTGATATATAGATATCTATCTATCTATATCTATCTATCTATATATATATATATAATCTGACCTTTGCTACTTTCATACCCTTCCACCCCCTCCCCACACATACATATACACACATGACTGCTACACACACATGTCCTTTAGTGTGGGAAGGTGGTATATGATGGATTATCTAGATAGTCATGTCTCTCCTTTCTCTCCAAATTAAAGATAATGAAGTCATAAGTGTAATTACTGAAGGAGTTAGGAACATAATTACTGAACTAATCTCAAAACATGTTGCTGACTGTAGTACAAGAAAACTCAGTGTATAGCTGTCAGAACCACTTGCAGTGTGATAAGCATCTTGTATTCGCAAACCTAGATGCTACAACAAACTTCCCTATTAGTAAATGCTCAGGGTAGCTTGCTGCCTTCAAGCCATACCTAATTTGTTAAGAGGAAGTCCATTAAAGTTGAATGAGCTTAAAGGAGGATATTAGACAGTATTTGAAGACGGAGTGGGTTGGAGGTGAATAAGAAAGTACAGCAGGCTCCTGCTCCTATTGCATTTCAAGATTCCAAACCTGACCTCTGCAGACATCTCTCCTTTCATCTTGGATGCTTCAGGAAACTTCATAGCAGTTCTTATGTTAAGGCTTGGAGATTATAGATCAAGACTGGGGAGCGGGAAGAGGGGTGGGGAGGGAGGAGAAAGAGAGGGAGGAGAGGCTGTGGTGACCATGGGTATTTCCCAACATTCAGGCCCACAATTCCCAACGCATACACATTCAAATGCTACACTTCCTTTGAACTCTCTCCTCTGTATTTTGACAAGAGGATCCCAAACAAAAGCAAACACAAGAACACTTTAATTCCTCTTCCTCCAATCCATTTCCAATCACTGTCAAGGGCAGTCTTTATTTTAACTACCTTCTTATCCCGCGCTAACCACATGAATGTGGATTCACACGAGGCCTTCTACTCTTCCCTCCTCTTCTCCCCATTCCTTTATGACGTACCTGTGTGTGTGTGTGCGCGTGCGCATGCACACGTGTGGGGTAAGCTAAGCATACCAGGGCAGGCACAAAGGGCACAAGTGCTCAAGCACTGTGGGAGACCCCAGGGCTGGCTTGGGCTCAGGTCCTGCTGCTCCAACGCCAAGGGACCTCGGATAGCGAGCCCTGATTTCGCCATCACTCACTATGGCCAGCCAGTTCTGCCCGCCTCTTGCCCCATGCTTCTCTCCCTTGAAACCCTTGGCTTCGAACTTCCAAGACCTGCAGGCGGGTATGTCCCTAGCGATCCAGCGCAGCGACAAGAGGATCCACCATGCCGTGGTCACCGAGATCAACAAGAAAAACTCTTGCGTCACGGTAGAATGGGTGGAGAAAGGAGTCAAAAAAGGGAAGAAGATTGACCTGGAGACCCTCTTCCTCCTGAATCCAGATCTGGCGTCTGCTGAGCACCAAAGGACCTCCAGCAATCCTTTGCTCCTCTCGTCTGCCATCGGGGATCAGTGTACCACCTTGGGGCCTTGGCTTGCCATGATCCCCCAGATAAAGGAAACTCCCTCCGGGGACAGTGTGCCCTTGGTGTCCCCCAGCCACCCGTGTCTGATGAAGCAGAGAAAGTCTCCCTGCCTGCTGGAAATCGAGAAACTGCAGAAGCAGCGGGAGAAGCGCCGGAGACTGCAGTTGGAGATCCGCGAGAGACGCGAAATGGACGTCAACACCGGGAACCCCAACTGGGAGACGAGGCGCATGATCGAAGAGTACCGCCAGCAACTGGGCAGCCACAAGGTGTGCAGCCCGGGAGCCCCCGAAGTCCATCGGATCTGTGTGTGCGTGAGGAAGCGGCCCCTGAGCCAGCGAGAGACCAACATGAAGGACCTGGACATCATCACCATTCCCTCAGATAATGTGGTCATGGTGCATGAGTCCAAGCAAAAGGTGGATCTCACCCGCTACCTGGAGAACCAGACCTTCTGTTTCGACCATGCCTTTGATGACACAGCCTCCAACGAGTTAGTGTACCAGTTCACTGCCCGGCCCCTGGTGGAATCGATCTTCCGCAAGGGTATGGCCACCTGCTTCGCCTATGGACAGACTGGCAGTGGGAAAACGCACACCATGGGCGGAACCTTTTCTGGGAGTCTCCAAGATTGCTCCAAAGGCATTTATGCCTTGGTGGCTCAGGATGTCTTTCTTTTGCTTAAAAACGCCACGTACGAGAGGCTGGATCTCAGGGTGTACGGGACGTTTTTTGAGATTTATGGAGGCAAAGTGTACGACTTGCTGAACTGGAAGAAGAAGCTGCAGGTTCTGGAGGATGGCCATCGGCAGATGCAAGTGGTCGGGCTGCAGGAGAGAGAGGTGTGTTGTGTGGAGGAATTACTGACCCTCGTGGAACAGGGAAACAGCTGCAGGACTTCCGGGCAGACATCGGTTAATTCCCACTCTTCCAGGAGCCACGCCGTGTTCCAGATCATCCTGAGGTCCAAGGGAAAACTTCACGGCAAGTTCTCCCTGGTCGACTTAGCCGGGAATGAGAGGGGCGCGGATACTGCCAAGGCCAACCGCAAGAGGCAGCTGGAAGGGGCAGAGATCAACAAGAGCCTCCTCGCCCTTAAAGAATGTATCAGGGCTTTGGGTCAGAATAAGTCTCATACCCCATTCAGAGCTAGCAAGCTCACCCAGGTACTTCGGGATTCCTTCATAGGCCACAACTCTTCCACTTGCATGATTGCTACCATCTCGCCAGGGATGACTTCCTGTGAGAACACCCTCAACACTTTAAGGTACGCCAACAGAGTGAAAGAATTAGCTCTCGATCTGAGGCCCTGTCATGGATGCCTCTCTGCCATGAGACCTGAGCCACCACAGATGTCAGAGAAGCCCGTGAGGAATTCATGCATGGCCCTGCAGAGGGACAGAGTGGGTAAAATGCCCTGTGCGCAAAAGGAGCAGGACAGACAGAGCGAACACATCGCAGCGTTATCCGCGTCGCTCGTGAAAGACGCAGCAGCTACATGGAAGGAGGCGGATCAATGGTGGGAGAACATACAGGAGATAACGATGGGAGTCAACCGGGACCCGGATGTCTGCATCACCCAGTCATTGTCCATGTTGGATCAGAAAATTGACGTCCTGGCTGAAATCCAAAAGAAACTCAAACGATTACGAGCTGATCTCCAAAAGAGGAGCCAAGTAGAGGGTAGCCAATGACAAGAGATCAGGATTGGAAGTAATGAGTAGTGTGAGTGTGAGTACCTCTCTTAGGGGGAAATCTGTCCAAAGTATCTAAACATAAGTATCCTCCCCACAAAGTTGACAATACCTTAAAACACACTGGTCAAAACGACGGTCTTTCTTCTTCCTCTGTATTTTGTACTTTATTTATATTCTGTAGGACATTGGCTCTCAACAATTGAGTTACCCCTCCTCCCAGCCTCCCCTTGGTAACATCTACACACATTCATTATTACCACCGGAGAGAGGGGAATGTTTATATATCTTAACTGAAAATAACTGTAGGAATTAAGTTGCAAAATCCCATCTGTAGAGTAAGTCAGTTTAGATAAAAATCAAATTTACTCTATGTGCAGTTAGCAAAGAAAAATATAGTCCAAGGAGTAAATTTAGTGATACCCACTCATAAATGTTTAACTATTGCATTACAGCATATATTCAAATAGCTTCTAAGACCTGGTAATTCTGGGAAGAGGGAGAGGGCTTTTTAGACAATATGTGAAAGCCTAGAATTGAGAGAATTTTCTTTAAAATCTTCCAGAAAGTTGAATGAATGTGTGTGTGTGTGTGTGTGTGTGTGTGTGGAGGGAGAGAGAGATCTATCCATCTATCTATATGCATATCTGCAGAACACACTAGCTTCTTATTCATTGCTTACATGCAACCAAATGCTTTGGTTGAATTACAACTCTTCCTTGACAAGTGGCTATTAATCTTTCCACTGATTTGAAAATCATTCTCGAGAGTACATAGATTCCTAAGAAGGATATGAAAAAGCATAGAGAAAATTTTATATGAACATCAGAAAGTTAAAATATGATTTAAATAAAAGTGACTCAGAAAATAAATTAATTGGACTCCACCAAAAGAGAATGGTTGACAATTTGCATGTATGCCCTGAAGTTAAAAAGGAGGATTGTAAAGTAAATTAAGTCTTTAACAAGATGATTGGGAAATGTCAGAGCTCCTAAATTGAGAAAAAATAAATACTTTTAGTACTTTAAAAATATCCATTTAATGCACAAAAACTTGACATACTAATTATAAACTATGCCTATCTATTAATTAAAGTAGATTTTCTCCACTGTTGTAATGGGCAAGCTTACTCTAATTTGTTGAGGGAATTTACAACTTACAAAAATTGTTTTAAAAGTACTGAACATAGGGGCTGGGAAGTGGCTCAGTGGTAGAGCGCTTGCCTTGCATGCATGAGGCCCTGAGTTCGATTCCTCAGCACCACATAAGCAGAAAAAAACAAAAGTAGTGCTATGGGTCAAGTGGTAGAGTGCTAGCCTTGAGCTGAGGGACAGTGCCCAGGCCCAGAGTACAGGCCCCAAAACAGACAAAAACAAAAACAAAATAACAACAAAAACCTGAGCATAGTATTTCATAATGGCAAACTTTCCTTCCCGGGATAAATTTGTGATAGAGACTTTACACTACAGTGAATTTTAATTTAGAAAAACTATTTTTAACCATCCACATAATGAAGCATAATGAGAGCCCTACATAAATATTTGTATTCTGGTTAAATGAATGAATGATTTTTTTTTGTTCTTGCAATTTGATTACAAGTTTTAAAAGTCATTCTATAGCAGAGACATGATTTCTAGCATGTTTTGCTAAAGAAAAAATAGGATAAAATTGTCATTTTTGTCTGTTTGAGAGTGTTGAATGTTACCTTCAAATCTGCTATTTATAATGTATTGATATAATTCTTTTCACTCTCCAAGAAAACAACTGCTAACAGTCCTCAACACATCATTTTCATGAAATGCAAGTTTTTTTTTTAATTCAAAGAATTTCCTTCCTAATCTTGAATAAGTGCAATCTTAGGAAATGAAGAGGAAAGAGATTTCATGGCATAAACAGATATTGAACCAACACTTCTCTCCTGAAAGGCTTGTTCTCTCTTAGCTGATAAGTTAGTTAATGTCGAAAAATACAAGAAACTGTGAAATAGAAAGGGAAAGGCATGAGAGGCAGATTGAAGACTTTAACATATTCCTGCATGTTTCCTGTTCTTCATAAGAACTAAAAAACTGAGGTGGTGGGGGGGGGGCTGGGAAGGTGGCTCAGTGGTAGAGTTCTTGCCTTGCATGCATGAGGCCCTGGGTTCGATTCTTCAGCACCACATAAGCAAAAAGAAAAAAACCAGAAGTGGCGCTGTGGCTCAAGTGGTACAGCGTTAGCCTTGAGCTGAAGAGCTAAGGGACAGCGCCCAGGCCCAGAGTTCAGGCCCCATGACTGGACCCTCTCCCAAAAGAAAATACTGAGGGGAAAAAAAAACATACTATTCTTACTGACACCTGCCCTGCAACTTCAACACCTACAGTTGCATCCGGCTTATAGCTGAACATAAATACTTGCTGGAGCACATACCCATATCAGGGCTTTAGAGAAGTGTGTGACAATCTATGGAATGCTTAAGGAAACGAGAACTTTTGTTCTAAGCAAAGTGTTTGTAGCTTAACCTAACTTTACTACCTAAATAAGAAATCTAGGTTTAAAGAAATGCACCATCACTAAACAGTCATGTTTCCATTGCTTCTCTGAGGACATCTTATTGCTAATGCCATAGCAAATGGAATCCAGCACCTTGAAAAACAATTCAGATTCCTTCACTCAAAATTGATACAAATTCGAATACAGCCTGAATGCACTCTATCATTGAGGATGGCTTAGAGCCAGTCTCAGTTGCATTTCTTTCCATAGCTCTCATCTTCCTTGCATTCTCTTTACCCGATTTCCATTTTTTATAGATTACCTGTCAATCATGTCAACATACTAGCCATTACATAGATTCAAAATGCAATTAATCATACTCCTGACAGGATTCTCCTTTCTAGCCATGTGCATATTCCTTAAATAATTTTATTCTACTTCTTCTTATAATGACAGCTTTCCTTGTACTTGCCAGAACATAAATATGAAGGCACAAAAGAAATTATTTTAGATTGGTTATGTTTAAAATTACTTAGGAAATAATGGGTTACATATACTACATTTTTTCTTAGAGAAAAAAAAACTAGCCAATTTTAATACTTAAAAGATCTCCTATTTGAGATTTTTTCCCTACCAGAACTTTAAACCTTACCTAGGCAAATCAAGAGTTGTTTATGAAGAAAATTAATCAAATGAAATAATTCCATGGTTATGTTATTGGCAAAACAGTGACATCTATTGTTCAACTTCATGTAAAATGGAACTTTAAATGAAAAGTAATGTCATATTTTATGTTATTAGCTAAAAATAACAATAAACTTATTTGTTTGCATGAAACATAGGAATGGCCAATCATTTATCATTTAGTATGAAGTTAAACCCAGATGATTAAGAAGTATTCAAAGCATCCAGAATCTATGTAGGTGATAAAAAATAAAAGGATAAATGCAAAGCAATAAAATATGAAATAAAGTAAATTGAGGTTGCTTTTTCTCAGGCACATTTTTTACCACATATATTAGCCAAATATATATTGCTAAATTTTGTAAAATTGCAAATAACTTTGATGTTAAGGTCAATTTTGATTCCTTTCTTCTATTGTTAAATAAATTATAAATTTAAGACTCCCTTTTCATCATTTTGTGAAAGCATTTTTTTTTTTTTTTGCCAGTCATGAGGCCTGAACTCTGGGCCTGGGTACAGCACTCTACCACTTGAGCCACAACACCACTTCCAGCTTTTTCTGCTTATGTGGTGCTGATGAATCAAACCCAGGGCTTCATGAGACTTGACAAGAGAATAGCAAATTTTAAATCATTTTATTGATGATTTTGTTGTTTTAGGTACTAGAGATTCACATTGGCTGGACAGGCACTCTACCACTTGACTTATGCCCCCAGCCCTGCTTTGTGCTGATTATTTTAGAAATGGAATCTAGCATACTTTTCTGCCATAACTGGCCTTGAACTACAATCCTCTGGTTCTCAGCCTCTTGAGTAGTTAAAATTACCGGCATGAGTTACTAGAACTTGGTCTAGAGCTTACGTTCTATAAGATGTTTACTAATAATTGTTAGATAAAGCAAGAGTTTAAAAAATTGACAATACAAAGTGTGTTAGATTTTCTATCACTATAACAAAATACTTAAGGGAGGAAGGACTTGGGCTGACAATATCAGAGGACTCAGTCCCTGATCACTAGACAATATGCTTTGGGACTGGTAACAAGATAGCTCCAATTATAGCAATGGGAACATTTGGGCAAAGGCTATATTCATGGAGTAAAGGCTGTTCATTTCATAGCAGAGTGAAGGAAAAATAAAGAGTTCAGGGCTACAGCCGGTGATATCTTTTAAAGTCTCACCCTCAGCCGCCAGCTTCCTCCAGCTAGGCCTCAACTCCTCATGTCTCCACCATCCCCCACAATAATGCCACCATCTAGTAACCAAATACAGCACAAACTATCCTGTGGGGAGCATATTAAATTTAAACCATATCTCTTCAAAGACCTGAGGTCATCTCACATTTAGTTGGTCTGAAAAGTCTGCACAGTTCCAATAATATTGTTACAAAATTCAAGTCCAAAATGTCTTCTGAGACTTCATATAAACCTTTGGTGGTAACTTGCAGTAGAGGGAAGAGAAAGCCAGGAAGGAAAGGGAAGGGAATGGAAGGGAAGGGGAAGAAGAAGGGGAAAGGGAAAAGGAAAGGGAAAAGGGAATAGGGAAGGGGAAGGGAGGGGGAAAGGGGGAAGGGGAAAGTAGGGGGGAGGAAAAGGGGAAGGGAGGAAGAGGGGGTAGGGGAATAGAGGAAGAGATGAGAGGAGAGGGAAGAGAGGAGAGATGAGAAAAAGAAGGGAGAAAGGAGGGATGGAAATGAATGTTAGAGGGAAGGGGAGAGTTTTCCTCAGTAAAAGTTGTAAGCTCCTGGCATCTCCATCTTCCTGGGTCTCCATTATACCTTAAACTTTTCCCTCACCAATCCAATGCATGACATGCTGTGTTCTCCCAGTAGCTGCCTACAGGAATTCCAATCCTAACCTATATAACCTCACCTCCCGGACCTCCTTTGGACACCTGGGTAAAAGCCTCCATGACTCTGTCACTCTTACAGTCTGTATGCCTGCAAAACCAGCACCACAGGGACAACACTAAGGGATGCTGCTAGGCTGGGCCTTAGCCAAGGCCTCTTGGAGAACCATCACATTGCTCTAAGAATGCCTGGATGGCTGGTCATGGTGAAAATGAGCCTGAGAAAACAATTTCCTGGATGCTCTTTGAGAGCAGTGTTGTGGAGCCATTCTCTTCTCAAAATGAAGCCTTTCAATTGAGTTTTCCCCTGCATACCCTTGAGGCACTGGTAGGTATGGCCCTCCCATTTTCTGAGATGCATTTAAGGTGTCCTTCTAATCAAACGGTGTTTATCAGATCTTTCTTGCTTGGCTTCTTGCACCCATTCTCTCTCTCAACCTGGCTAATGCAGACAGCAAAACTCATGACACAGCCTGAGTACTCAGTTACGTGGACATTTCTCCTGTCAAATTACATCATGCATTGCATTTCAATTCAGCATCACACAGACGCTGAAGGCATGGATAAAATGCAGCCAAGTTCTCAACCACAACGTCACACAAAGAGTCTCTGGTCCAGTTCTCGCTTCCATGTGAAACCTCATGAGCACCATCTTACATTCTTCAATTCTTCTGGCTTCTAACGTCTGGAGCTCTTACCATCAGTATATATGAAGAAAGCTTAGAGCATTCTAGACTTTTCCCAGCCTTCATCTCCAAAGGTTTCCAAATTCCTCCCTCTAACCAGTTTCTAAGGACTAAGAATCACAAAGTCAGAGTACCTGACCCCACTTCTTCGGTACCAACATTTGGTGTTAGTCAAACGAAATACTTGACCTGTACAACTTCATGGAGGAAGGATGTATTCTGACTGACTCACCAACTAAGGGAGTTCAGTGCATGGTGATTTGGTTCTATGTTTCTGGTTCTGTAGCAAGGAAGCAAGGGAGGGAGAGGAGGGGGGAATGGACTAGGACTAGGTATTAACTAGCAATTCATGTCATGTCCCAGGGGAGCTACTTCAATGAGGCTCTCTCTCCACGTTGAGAAGCATGTGTCCAACATAGGAGCCTGTGTGAGGGAAAATGAGATTTTCAACAGGAGTCTCACATATCAGGTCCAGCAACTCATCCCCATATGCCAAGTAAAGAGACATGATGAAGACCTGAGAAAGGAGACCTGTTATACAGCAGCCAAGGGAAGACAGAACTTCTTTCAGCTGTCTTTGGGACTACAGCCAGGGACAAGTGAGAAAAGGGGATGAGAATGGTATGCCTAGTGAAAATAGTCAAGTCCCAGGCAAGTACAGCAGTGACAGCCGGTCCACTGTCTCAGGATTGCTCTGGTTGCATCTTCTTACCATGAGAGTGACTGATAGCTGATTGGTCATTGATTGTCATAAATTGATCCTTCCTGGATTCCGAAATGACAAGAGAGAATGGGCTGGGATGAAAGATCTAGTCACAAAATCTTGGAATCCAGGTTTCCTAAGCTTTATTTTGCTCTTGGATAATCATTGGTCCCAACTAGTGAGTTGATGTTCCTTAGCAAAAATAAATATATAACTAAATAAGATAAAAGCAGCTTTGCATGCCTCCTCCATAATAAATATCCAGACCATAATGCCATGTTCATGGAAGAAAGGAGAAACTGGAAGTTTTTAAACACCATTGGTAGAAGTTTAAACCAATGGATCCTATTTGGAAACAATGTCTTAATGTTTTGTGAACTTTAAGACAGATCTACCCATCATCCTATATTTTTATATATGTATACAAGAGACATTTTCAATAACAACATCACAACCACATTGGTGAATATCATTCAGAATGGACTATCTATTGCAGAAAAATGGACAAAATATCACATATTTGCCTACTGATATCACATAAAAAAAGTAAAATAAAGGAGGGGATAATAATGCACCATAGGAAATGTACTCATTACCTTACTCATGTAACTGTAACCCCTCTGTACAGTATCTTTACAATAAAATATTAAATAAAAACTAAAAATATCTTTTTAAAAAGGATTTAATTAGTGCTGGGTGTTGCTCTGTAGTAGAATGCTTGCCTAGTATATCAGAGACCCTACACTCTATCACACACACTGAGGAAAAAAGTTGTTAGTTGTATCTATCTAAGTTAAATGGCATATATTAGAAGGAATTTTCAGAATGATAGGTACAAAGTAACATTTCTATGTTATGAAAAACAGTCAAAATAATTCTTTGCATTGATTTTTACCTATCATATGTAGAAAATATAGAATATTTGTGGGAATAATAAACACTAAATTTGGAATAATGGTCGTCGCTGAAATTAGAGGTAAGTAAATGTAACCACTGATAGGTACACAAGGGTTGGCCTAAAACTGACATTATTACTTATGCAAAGAAGAGAATATGAAGCAAAATAAAGCAAACTCAGGGGCTAATGTGATGAATAGCTGGTACATTAATTCCCCACTAAATGAGAAGACTTTTTGGCCCAGTTTTAAATATTTCACAATTGTCTTATAAACAATACAAAAATCCTAGTTCTGAATCTTATAGAAAAGTGAATGTTAGTCTCTACCTAAAGAGACTTGAGATAATTGGGGAGATTAGATACCAGGGCTGGGGGAGGGGGGTTAATTTTATGAGAATATATGGTAAATAAGATTTTTTTCTAGAAATAATTTATCAAGATGAGAAAAGTAATTACATTTGTCATATGTGAATACCACATTAATTTGATCACATTTATTTAGTGCTATCAGTTACCACAAACCAGCAGCAGAAGAAATTGGAAGCTCAGAACAGAGTCCTCTAACGAAATCAGAACATGACATTAAAAACATTTTCTAGGATGCGATATGTTACCTAATGCTTCTACGAGAAACCAACACCCTAATGTGACTTCAAAGAAAACAGGGGCAGTGGGTGTGGGCCCATTGTAGATGCCCTGTCTGCCAAAGGTTTGGGGGTTGCTAATGGAGAAGGCAAAATGGAATTCCCACTCACTGTGAGGGAGAATCTTGGCTCCAGAAAGCACTCCTTTCTTTGAGTATGAAATATATTATACTTTCAAATAAGATTTAAAAATCATGAAACTTATCAAACACATTTTTTGAGAAAAACAGAGCCTTTACAAAGGGAAGGCTTGCTATCATACGTTTTCTTTTATATGTAGAATAAGAACATGAAAGTCCAGACTCTTAGGGAGGAGGGAAGAAGAAGCAGAAAGGAGGAGGAATGGGGAATGGGATAAGAAAGAGTCATGGGGAGTGAAGGTCATCTAAGTTGACCTTTTGCTTGTAAGGAAAGCTTATAATGAACGCCTCTTTGTACAATTAATATATACTAATTAATATGCACAATCAAAAATGACACTTTGGCTGGGTGCTGGTGCTCACGCCTGTAATCTTAGCTACTCAGGAGGCTGAGATCTGAGGATCACAGTTCAAAGCCAGTGAGATTCTTGGTTTATCATTCTCTTTTAAAGAAATAAGTTTTTTATTGTGAAAATAGTGTACAGAGGGATTGCAGTTACATAAGCAAGGTAATGAGTACATTTCTTATCAAGCATTATTGCCTCCTCCTGTTTTCCCCCTACCATTCCCTCCCTCCACCTCCTCAATTACACTCCTCCCCCCCCCCATTGTAAAGTTCGTTTTTCAACATAGCGTCTTGTACACCTCATTGCTGCAATGGATCAACCTGTATCCCTATTTAAACACTTTGTTTTTTCCCTTCCCCTCCCCAAATTATACCAAGCAGAAAAGGTCAAATAAGATGATGTTAGCAAGATAGGGACACAAGTGGTTTTTTTTTCTTTCTATTGTTTCTAACATATTTGTAAGGTACCATTTGTAAGGTATACTCCATGGTATTACCCCTGTTTTCACTGTATGTGAGACTCTTATTTCCAATTAACCACCAGAAAACCAGAAGTGGTGCTGTGGCTCAAGTGGTAGAGTGCTATCTTTGAGTTGAAGAACTAAGGGACAGCACCCAGGCTCAGAGTTCACACCCCACAAACAACCCCACCCCCATCCCCTACCTCCCCAACCCAACCCTCCATCCCTGCCAAAATGACACTTTCAGGATAAGTCATTAAATAACATATAATTTGGAACAGGCCGCCAGGGCCTCACATCTGTCAGCTACTCAGGAGGCATGCTTAGAAGGATCATGCTTCGAAGCCAGCCCAGGCAGAAAAGTTTGCTAGACTCCATCTCCAATCCACCACCAAAAATCAGGTCAGCACAATCCACAAGCAAGCAAACCTAGTTACAGAGCTTGACACTGAGTCCTATCCTACTACACTATTTCTTTTAGTATAAAGGAAGAATTACAGTAAAATGAGTTTTTGTCTCATCTCATAGTGCACTTAGAATTCTCTTTGAGGAAGCAGTGGCATTGATCAAAATGCATTGTACTCATCATATTACTTGTTGATTAGATCCCTGTGTACAACTACTCTAAAGTACAGTTTCCTTTAAAAAAAACAACATTCATCTGTTCAACAAATATTTCTGAGGTTGTGTTTTAAGGCATCTCAGTTGAATGAACATTGATGCTTTACAGACTTCCTGACAAAATATCACAAAGGTATTTAGGATTTATGTAGAAGGGAAGTATTAGGGAAGTTTTGCAGCACAGGAGATACCTAGACAGAATGGGCAATGGTGAAAACAATGCCCTAAGAATTCACTCTTCACTCTCAACCAACCTCTTCATCTTTACTGCCATTTCCTTCTTGCTAGCTCTTCAATTATATAGAAAACTTGGTGGCTTCTTTTTACTCTGTGTGTGTGTGTGTGTGTGTGTGTGTGTGTGTGTGTGCGACCAAGGCTCTTATTTGGGTTTGGGATTATATGCAAGAAAAACAATGTCAGTAGCTCATGGTATCTCCCTACCCTCTTGTTGAGCCATTAGGTCATGGAAAGACAACTAATTAACTTATGTTTTGTCTATTTTACAAGCTATTTTCTCACTTCAGAATCAGACCTCAGACGAGAGACCTGCTTCTTTCTCATATTTGCAATTTTTAAATTACATATTAGTCTTTGGCTGATATCACAATTTCTTATAGATGCATCTTAAAGTAATTTCTACATGTACTCTCCATAGTAATATGTAATGATAAATTAAAATAGCTAAGACCATATTGACTAGAACAGAAGATAGTATTTTTTAAATTTATTGTCAAGGTGATGTACAGAGGGATTATAGTTATAAAAGTAAGGTAGTGAGTACAGGTCTTGTCAAACTTATTACAACCTCCCTCATTTTTCCCCCTCTTTCCTTTACCCTCAGCGCCCCGCCCAAGTTGTCCAGATCATTTCCAATATATTGTCTTGTGAGTATCGCTGTTACATAGGCCTCCCCTTTGTCTTTTGTCTCACCATTTTGTTGTTCTCCTTCCCTTTCCTAATTCAGATAAACGTATATACAATACCCAGGGTACCAAGAAGATAATATTTTTAATCAAAGTTATACAGTAGGTGGTGAGTTTTAGACTGAATTTTAGAGTGAGGAACTAAATATAGCAGTTTCTGCCATAAAATTCCTATCTAGCTGTGTCCATAGTATCTATTGGCTGCAAAAGCATTATTATTCCCTTACATAATAGTGATGTTATATATGCTTGTCTGTCCAAAATTAAATAGTGGAAATAGTTTTTATGCATAGCATATTAACATTTGAGGCTAAAATCATTGAAAAGAACTTCGTTCTAAATGAACTAATTTGTAGAGCCAATGAAAAATATACTAAACTTAACCAGAGATTTTCTTTTTACCCTATTTTTTATGACATGTTAGATAAGGAAGGGACTGTCATCCAAACAACATTTGGTCTAGAAATTATGTTTCTAAAATAAGTAACTTGATGGATTTAAAAGTATGTAGTGTCATAACAAACAATTTTTCAACTGAATTCCTTATAATTTAATTGTTTATTTGTGAATCATTAAACACATGCTGATTGACCGTGATAACAATCAAATTAACAAAACAGCTGCAAATGTTAGCTTTTAGATTTATTATGTCTCCTTGGAGCCCATTTAAATTCATACCTATTGGAGAACTGAAAGTTTGGCTCAAAGTTTGGCAATAAAAGTAGATTATGACTTTGAGGATGGTTCCTTATTTCTTTTTAATGGCTGTTAAGGGCAATAGCAATACTATTCGGTGAAGACAGGGTTAGGCATATAGAATATGTGAGTAAAGTTACAGAATGCATCAGTCTGACAAAACAGGCACATTATAGCCTACTTAGAATATCCTACTTAAAGTATCCTACTTAGAGTATTTGAACATAAGATCAATGTGCCATCAAGTTTATAGTCATACAAGATTGAACAGGAAACGTAGAACACAAGCATGAAATACAGAACATGGAGATAAGTTTGTAAGAGAGGAATACCTTGTAAAACAAAGAAAGAACAGCTTGATTCAAAAAAGTTACTGCACATTTTAAATTATAAAAACCTATAGCAAACGTATGAATATGATGCATGTGAACCATTTCTCAGGTTTAATGCTAATGCCTTTTTTTTTTTTTTTTGCCAGTCCTGGGGCTTGAACTCTGGGCCTGGGTGCTTTCCCTGAGATTCGTTTGCTCAATGTAAGTGCTTTACCACTTCAGTCACAGAACCACAAACAGTTCAATAGAAAACATTGTTTCCCTTTCTCGGGGTTTATTTCAATAAGCATTATTTCATATGACCTTAAACCCACTTCTGTCTCACTGTGTGAATGTTTAAAATCCTGTTTAATTAAACCAAGTTAATTATGGCTTCCATCATATAATGATATTGCCACACTTGTAAGGAAATGGAAAGACTTGGGGAAAATTATATTAAACAAAATAAGCCAGACTCAAAATAAAACCCATAGGTTTCATGGTGTCCTTCATTTGTAATAATTAGTATATGCCTATAAATCTACAAGTAAACCCAATAGATAGTAAAAGACAAAACATTTACACTTGGAAAGCTTTCTTAGTAGTAGTAATAGTACTTCACTACTCAAAAAACTATTAGCAGAGGCACAGAATGGATATTATTATAAGGTAGAAGATATTTCTGAACTAGGGAATGGTCTAAGGAAAGGTGACATTTTGGAAAAGTATCAGGTATTTACATATTTTATTGAACGTAGACTGTATAAAGGGAGATAGTCTGGGACATGACTGAAA
Source organism: Dipodomys ordii (assembly GCF_000151885.1). Taxonomy (NCBI): domain Eukaryota; kingdom Metazoa; phylum Chordata; class Mammalia; order Rodentia; family Heteromyidae; genus Dipodomys; species Dipodomys ordii. The sequence goes on along the minus strand of NW_012267223.1, from coordinate 14,921,177 downwards.
GAACTATAAAGACATAATTCAGTGGCAATAGGATCTGCTGAATACTGAAAAGTAAGGGAGTAATATGAAGAGAACTCTGTATTTAAAGCACAATTCTAAGAAATTAGCCAGAACCAGTAGAGGACCGGGCTATCATGATGGAATAAATGTATAGAGTTTAGAAATACAGAGAAAAAAAGCTTGAAGGATTTACTAATACATAGTCTTTTGATGGAGAGTATTCTAGGGAGACTTGAAGAGGTATTAAATACAAAGACATCATTTAAATTACAAACCCTGACTATAAACTTGAAAGTTTATAGAGATGGAAAGCGGTGTCTTCCTCAAGATACAGAATAAGAAAACCCATCTTGCTCCAGAACCTTGGAAATCTACCTGGTGTCTTTCAGTAACCAGAAAGCTTTTTTTCCATGTGCTTCAGCTATATCTTTTTTTTGCATTTGTTTATCTAATTTTCCATGAGCTTAATCTGAATGTAAACCTAATTTATTCTCTGAGGATAGAGTAAAACAGCTTGTCTCTTTTCAGAAAAAAAAAAAACATGTGGTCTGAATTATTTATTTCTAACTTCTTAAGAAGCTTATAAAATGCAGTATGAAAGGTCAGGATTAATTAAGGAAAATGGTGTGAATTTCAACAGAAGAAATATATGTTAATTGGCAGAAAAACCTGCTATAGCCATTACCCTATTGATATTCAACAAAACTTGACTGAACCAAAAAGAAAAATCTTATTCTTCACGAGTTATGTGTTGTGATAATGCTGATTTTGGTGTTGAAGTGAATTCAGTGTTTGAATAACATTTTTTTTCTCACAAGTGCCTCTCACTGACAATTCTTTCCCTTCCAGTCAAAGATGAGGGGAATCCACTAAAAAAGTTGGAAGAACCCATAAGACAGCTTGGGTTTAGGAGAATGGCAGGGTTATGAAAGTAGCAGCTTTGCCACAAAGTTCCCGTAGTCTCCAGACAATGCAACTTTAATGACTATACCTTTTATCTAAATGGGAACTCAGATGGGCTTCCCATCCATTTAGAGGTATTTGTGCTGACTGAGGCACATTGGGTTAATGCATGTGGCAAAGACAGTGCTGATCTAGGAATCAGAAATAATGGCTCTCTGACTCTCGATTCCACAATCTAACTTCTCTTCCCTAACCGCACTTGTCCACAGCACACTTTTAACTTGGATGCATTGCAATACTGCATCTAGATTGGAGCAATGAAAACAAACACACAAGTTAACGGTCCTCAGAGAATGTATAACCAAATAGAAGGAGACAGGGCATGGAAACAAATACAGCCCAATAGACTTTAATGTGCTCTATAATAAGATATAAAGGAATAAAATGTTTTTGATCCTTTCAGTCCTTCAACCTCTGAGTCCAAGACACCACCCAGCTTTTGAAGTGTTTCTTCCCTTCACGAGAGTGAATGTAAGCTTTACGCCAGCAGGAAAAAGTGTATGCACATACTAATAGCTCAATAAAACATATGGAATAAACTTGCTGAGTATTTGCAATCTTGTGACATTGTATTGAATGCTTGTTAAATGAATTTAAAATGTACTACCTCCTATTGATCTAATAGTACATTCTTATTCCTGGTTTTTCCATTTCCCCACATATAGAAGAGCAAAATAAACAAATGCATTGCCTTTCATAAAATACATGCATATTATTTTTCTTCACAAAAACCTTTACTTCAGATTGTCTGCCTAATGGGCTTCATGAACTCTTTTGCTGCTACTCAATTCTGCCGTTGTGGTGCAAGAAGTTTTTGGTAGGTTAAGAGATGAGTGATCTGAATTGTTTTTGGTTAAAGTTATTTATTTAAGAAAAGTACTTCACAGATCTCTGATTGGACAGGCATGTAAAACTCAATAAAGCATTTCCATAGACTTTGTTATTTGTATGACAACATTATCGTGGTTCTGCCCGCTACTTTAAAAATCAAAACAGGAATTAATTTTAAGAATTTTTGTTATACCCAAGGATAGCAAGACAATAAGGCTTTTTTTTTTTTTTTGAATCTTGCAGAAGTTAGACTAAAAGCTAAGGAGAATAGTCTAAAAAGGTTTCCAGGCTAGACCCAGGAAATTAAGCCCTGTCTTAATAGTATATACGGAATGTTCAGGGAATGAGAGCAGATGCAATTCAGTTTCTCTTAATTTGTATGACAATGCTATTTGGGAGGTTTAGATCACTAAGTTCATTAGTGCTACCCAGAAAAATAAATCAAATATCGAGTTCCAGTTCTTATTTCTGAGGTTAGTATGGTATAATTCTTCCAGACTGGTAGTTGGTAGAACCTGCCTGCCTCTACTTTCTGCTTTAAAACACACTCAGATCTAGTTGTTGTTGTTGTTGTTGTTGTTTTTGGGGGGGTTGTTTGCTTGTTTGTTTCCTGAACACTCAAGTGTGCCATCCAGGGAGCAGATTTCACAGTGTGGGAAATCTGAATTAAGATGCAACACACTGATGGTTGGGGAAGTAGCTCTTCAACTATAGAATAAGAATAGAGAAATTCTCTAATAGAGACTTAAATGAAATAATGAAATAAATAAAATCATCAAGTGCCTTAGATTTTGGAGGTACTCAATACCGGCTACCTCTCCTTGGTGCTACTTATTAAAAAAAAAGCCTGCAATTGGTTGTTTCTCATTCTAGATCCTGCTCCTGCACACAACAAACTAGCAAGGCAGCACTTGGAAAACTCGTGTTGTCAACCAATGCTTGTACCCTGTTATTTTCTTGCTGCTCTGGGTCCAAGGGGAACTAAAAATGAATTACAGAGAACCATAGTATAATTTTCTTAGATGAGCAAAACAGATAACCCAAGAAAAATATCAATGGCATACATATTATTAGATCAGTTGATGTTTTCTAGGTACCACCCTAAGTGATGTATTTATTACCTCATTTTATTAGTAGCAAGATGGCATGTCAAAACCAGTGTTGGTACTGGCATTATTCCAGCATTAAAGAAAAATCTGAAGTTTAAATACACCTCGAACTTGACTCTAATATAATACATAATGGAGTAACCCATGGAAAAAAGTTACATTTCAATCAACTCATTCATTATTCCATCATAAAAGACATTTGTACATGTAACTTTTAATAGGAACCTGTTTCTATCATCTATCTGCCTTTATTCACCTAGAAAATACATAAATTCTATATATGCTTATCTTAACATAAACTATATATATGTTTTATAAATGTATGAATACATGTATGTATCTATCTTTACAGAGATAGATATTATAGGTACATATCTATCATAGATTATAGATAGATGTCATCTATTATTTTACTCTAAATAACAATTAGCATCCAACAGGCTCTTTCCAAAGAAAGATTGCATGTAAATGTAAATGCAACACACAACTACTGAGCCTAAAATGTATTTCTAAAATGTTATTTAATTTCTTCCTTACCTTAATATTGATATTTTATTTTAATATGCTAGATGATGCTATTTTAATGCCGTGAAGAACTGTAAGATTTCTCTCCTCACTTGGGCTATGCTCAGAGGAATATGGAAAGCTTTATAATTCTCAACTCATCATCAATTCACACATATACATATATAACCCCGCCCCCCTCCACCATGTGGATATGTCAAGAATTATGTAATTTAATGCTTTCAAATGTCAGGTAGAATAATCATTTCAGAGCAAAAAGAAAACAATCATTTATTTTTGTTGATAATTTTGCTTTAATGTAAACATCAGTTCAAGCTTGATAACAAATGGCAATGGACAGGTCTCCTTCCATTTTGAGAATACCATCAAAACTGGTTGGGTTGGTCTGGGATGTAGCTCAGTGGCAAAGCGCTTGCCTAGCAAGCGCAACGTCCTGGGTTCGATCCCCAGTACCCAAAAAGAAAAAAGACAAAAAAAAATACAGCTAAAAAAAACTGGTTGGGTTTATCTACATTTCTGCTGGTTTACAATCATGACTTCCTACCCAAATCATGTTGATTTTCCTCTTCATGAAATAACTCCCTGTGAATGATTTTCAAAAATTATTAGGCTCAAATTGGATTGTGACTACTAAAATTTGATGATAGACTCATAATGCTGAAGAAAAGCATGTGTTAAGAAGACTAAGCTAATTGTTGTGGAAATCTGTTGGTCCAAATGCAGAGTTTGGTACTTTATCTCTTAGATCTATACAAAGTAAATGTAATTTTGCCAGTCTTCTCCTCTCTAGTGAAATTATGTTTGTCATTTAAACTATTGGACATAATGGCATGGTCTCAGGAACACTCATCATCCTCAGAATTAGGTTGAATAAGTCAGCAGTTTACAAAGTTTGCAAGTCTCACTGCTTCATAGTAGAGTGTGATAGATCTAGAGAAAGCATAGTGACTTGGGCAGCTTGTCATACAATCAATCATGGAAAAAGAATGCTAATCATCCCAGGAGAATTTAGCCCATAAGAAAAATAAATGTTTTGAGGTTTCTGAAGGCCCAGAGCAAAGTAATATACATTCAGTGAATCAAACATGATTATTATACAATCAAATGTGATTGTATAATAATATGAACCTCTAAGTTTATTCCTTGTGGAAGAATGATAAAATGATAGTTTTCAACATAATCTGCCATCTGGCCTTAAAATATAAAATGCACCTAGAAAAAATTAGTTAAATAAGAAAACTCATTATTTATTCATGTAAATGTTAATATTTACAATGTTTTAAAATTTTAACATCCCAGAATTTTAAGAATAATTGTATAAGCTAACATTGTAATAGATTACAAACAAAATTCACAGAAGAGGCTAATAGACATGGGAAATTATTTGCAATATTTTTAGTCATCAAGGAAATACTAATTCAACCAGAAATATGATTTTGTTTTTCATCTATCATGTACTAAGTATATGTACGGTGGATAAGAGAACATACTGATGATGAAATGGTTGAATGTCTTCTCATATTTTCCTACTAAAAATGCAATGTATTCTACTTCATAAGGCAAAATCTATTAAATTTAAGTTATTATTTATCTCACCACTGTAAAAAATGATCAAAAACCATTGTGTAACAAACAGACTAAAGGAGGATATTCTTAGGGGAGGGGAGGAACCCAAAGGTGTAACTCCTCAACACATCTAAAATACCATTTATCAAAATAAATTCTATGAAATGTAAACGTAATGTTTTTTGTTGGTGTTGGTGCTGTTGTTGTTTGGTTTTGTTTATTTGTTTGTTTGTCTTTTAGGGAGGACAAAATGGGGACACAGAAGGAAAGGAGGAAGGTGAATTAACATACTCATAGCATTCAATGTACACTGTTTAAAAGATGAACTATGTAACCTGTGGGCAGAGGTGGGAGGGGGGAAACTGGAGCACAGCAAAGCAAGGGGTGAAATTGCCCAAAAAAGACTGATCCTCAACATCTGACCTGTGGAATTATAACCTATCTGTACAACTCCTTAACAATAAAACTATAAAACTATATTTTAAAGGTTCATGTGAAACCATACTTGTGTTGATTTAACTGTAAAAAATTTCTAGTAGATAAGAATTATTACATGCTTAGATATTGTCTGAGGCCACATTCATTTCTCACAGCTGTAATAGAGTATGTGGCAACTGGAAATATTACTAAGCATACACAGTGTTCAAGAAAGACCCAACCAAAGGGAATTATATAGCAACCCAGGTCAGCCATGCTATGATCAAGAAATCCTGTGCTAGACTGAGCTGATCTCACCATAGGGAGGTATTTTAATACAAAGTAATTCATTATTTTCATGTGTGTTTTCAGATATAGATTAAATACATATCTAAGTTCCATGGACTCCAGTACCATGACACATGTGTACTAGACACACCCCAGGTAAAGGACTCTACCAACATCACTCACCAGAACCTCTGAGGAATGTGAATAGTAAGAGGAATTTTCCTGGCAGAGGTGTTCTACAAAGACTGGAAATGCTGATTATTTCAATGCTGATGCATGAATGTAAGGTTGTAAGGATCTTGAAAAACTGAGGAAATGTAACACCTGCAAAGAGCTCTAGTAAATCTCTAATAACTTGCCCTTAAGAAATAAAGACCCATCTATCAGTTAATTTATAACTCATGAAAAATATATATGTATATATACACACATATACACATATATATTTCTTTTTGTAAAAATATTGTACTGAGGGGTTACAGTTACATTGGGTAATGAGTACATTTCATAGTGAGCATTGTTACCTCCTCCTTTGTTCTCCCCTACCGTCACTTCCCTCCCCACTTCCCCAACTCCTCCCCCCTCACAATTTAAAGTTCATTTTTTAATGCAATTTTTATTGTTAAACAAAACTGTATAGAGGGGTTAAAGTTACATGAGCAAGGTAATGAGTACATTTCATAGCAAGCATTTTTACCTCCTCCTTTGTTTTCCCCTACCATCCCTTCCTTCCCACCACCACACCTATACTCCCACCCCTCCCATTTTCAACATAGTGTCCTGTACATCTCATCATCACAATGGGTCAATTTGCATCCCCATTTAAGCATTCTGCTATATCCCTTCTCCTCCCCAAATTACAAAATTGTATATATATAAGATGCAGAACACTGAAGACTTAAAGAGAAACTTCTCTGAAGAGGAAATAAGAATAGTCAATAGACACATGAAGAAATACTGCTCAACTTCTCTAGCCATAAAAGAAATGAAAATCAAGACAATGGTGAGATTCCATTTCACCCCAGTCAGAATGTCTATAATCCAGAAATCTAGTAACAACAGATGCTGGAGGGGATGTGGCCAAAAGGGAAACTTACTGCATTGTTGGTGGGAGTGTAAACTTGTTCAACCACTCTGGAAAGCAGTATGGAGTTTCCTCAAAAGACTCCACATAGAGCACCCCTATGACTCAACAATCCCACTTTGGGGCATTTACCCAAACGATCACAAAAAAAGGTTTACCAAAGCTACCAGCACAACCATGTTTATTGCAGCATTATTTACCATAGCTAAGATGTAGAACCAACCCAGATACCCCTCAGTACATGAATGGATGGAGAAAATGTGGTATATATACACAATGGAATTCTATGCCTCCATCAGAAAGAATGACACTGCCCCATTTGTTAGGAAATGGAAAGACTTGGAAAAATCACATTAAGTGAAGTAAGCCAGACCCAAAGAAACATAGGTCCCTTGATTTCCCATTTGCAGTGACTAGCACATGTCTAGGACAAGCAGAGAAGGTCAAAGGCTATGTACATATGACCACATGAGATAACATTAAGCAAAATGTACCCCAAGTCAGGGACACAAGTGGTTTTTTTCTTTCTTGTTATTGTTTTTAATGTATTAATCATACACTATGTGATTCTTTTGTTTCTTTCGTATGTTCTTCCCCCACAGTATAACCCCTGTTTTCACAGTGATTTAAATATATCTATATCTATATCTATCTATCTATCTATCTATATCTATATCTATCTATCTATCTATATATAAATCTGATTTAGTTCTTGGTAAATTCAAAAAAAAGTGAACTTCATGAAAATTAAGAATAAAGAGGTTAATAAATAAATGCCACAGACTTTTAAATCTTAAACATCATAATTATCATAACATACTGAAGAACATACACGAACATGGTGAAGAAATGAATATATCCTTAGAAACACACAATCCACAAAGACTGAGATGAGAAGAAAGAGAATGTCTAAATATAACGATAACAATTCATTTTTTTGCTTCCGTAATCAAAAAGGAAAGCACAGGGATTCTTACCAAACATTTAAGAAAGAAGAAACATCACTTTTCTTTAGTTCTTCCAAAAGAGAAGACAGTTATGGCTATGAAGTCTTTCCATGAGGCTAATATCACATAGACACAAAAACCAATCTGATACACGAAGGTGAAATTACAGAGCAAGAATCCTAGTGACAATAGTTGCAAAACAATCCTTCACAAAAGATTATATGATCCTAGATGGATAGATAGATCTATATTTATATTAATGTTGCTATATAGATGTAGCTCACAGATATATATATATATATACTAAAGTTATTTCTTTAATAATTAGCATTTAAGTGTATATGCTTACAGACTCACTGATTTTAAGTTTGATCCACTGATGAATTTGCTGTGAATGGGCCCAAAGTCTAATTAATGACTTACAATAACACCTTCTGACAATATAAAACATTTATATAACAGACACACAAAGGTGACCAAAGTAGAACTACTCAACAATCGCTCTTGTACTTCACGGATGATAATTTCAAACTTTAATCTTCAAATATAAACATTTGCTTTTACCTGATAACTTGTCGTTCTTATACCAAAAACAAAAAAACAAAAACCAACAAAACATTATTCCTGAGTTTCCAGGATGCCAAATCAACTTCCAATCCAATGAATAATTTAGTACAATCTTTAATTAGTAATTTCTTAATGCCAACGTTAGTTTTACTCAATGTAATAAACTGTGCTTCAAGGTGTTGCTTCTAATTGTCCTGACAGAAACTTGTGGAATGATAGTTCAGGCACACAATCTCCCATCTATTTACAAGACAGTAACCAGGAGGTATCATATCAATTATTCTGCGAGCACAGGCAACAACACTTGCCTAAATACACACAAAGCAATGAAATCTCACAGTTTCTGCTTAAGATTTGATCAAATAGGCAGGAGCAGTATAGAGAATACAACATGCCAAAACTCTCACAGGGGTTCCTAAGCTCATAGCAAGGTGCAGAAACACACACATATGTGCTCACGCATGAAGCAGCCACAGAGCAGGAGTTCGGGAGATTTCCTACAATCAGGAGACTCCCTGTGCTGTGTGTGGCTTGCCAAGAATTCGGGCTCCGCACACCATGCTGCAATGATGATGCTATTCATTAGCTAGCAGGTGGCTAAGCTAATTGATTTGGGAGGCAGTGTGGTCTAATCAGAGTAGAAGATCAAGCTCTGGAGTTGGACAGCTCATCATCCATAATCAGCCTAACTATCGGCAACTCACTGGATGTCTTTGAGCCACCCTTTCAACCAACAGCAGGCATCACTTTAAAAATCATTTCTTTGTAAAGTTGCCATCAATGTAAGCTTCTTCAAGACATTTTTCATTTCCATTCTCCTTAATCGTTGCTAGTATATTACAAGGATGAACGGAATCCAAATATGTTCTCTCCCTGTTTCTCTCTCTTTCTTCCCCAACCCTTCCATCCCTGCCCACTATCCATAATTATGTCACAGAGTCACTATTCAGGAAGAAAGCAAATCTATCTTTAATTGTCTAAAATAGTCCAGTAAGAAAGGTTCACTCATCATTGTCCTCCAATCCAGAAAAACACTGAGATTGAGTGAAGAACTCCTCTGGCAGACAACTCTAGGGGATCTCCTTACAGGGAAAAAGAACATTCTGGGATTCTATGACTCAAATACAAGTCTTGGGTGATCCTATTAGGCACTGTCAACATTTCAGGGTCAGGACAATTAAGTGGCTGCCATTCAGGTCAATTCTGATTCTTTTTTTTCAAGAACCATTCTCCAGAGATCAAGTCCTGCCTTTCAAAAACCCACTCAGATTCCTGAGTAAACACAACATGATACAGAGGCCTGTGCGCTCAGTGGGGGAGATGAGGTCCAGCCTTTGATCTCAGGGGCGCCTTCATTTAGGACAAAATACTTGGAAGATGATAAAAGAGATGAAAGAAGAAAATACCTCAGAAAATCATAGTCCGGCCAGTGAAGTTTTTCCTAACATTTATATTTCGTTTGTGTGTTTTGCTGAAAAACAAAATACTGCATACAAAATCCTGAACTGTGTTATACATGTCTATGGTATTTTTGGCACCATCTCTGTCTCTGACTCCTCTTCTCTCTCCATCTCTCTTTCTCATTTACCACATCTCTCTTCCTTGACCTAGTCACTCCCTCCTCATTTGGGGATTTCAGATTTCACATTAAATTGCTAAACCCTCAAGTAAGCTCCATTCTATTTGGGAGATATGTCCTGACCACCTAACACAGGCTAGCCCTCTACCATTTGAGTCACAGTGCCACTTCCGGCTTTTTTCTTTTTGTTTATGTGGTGCTGAGGAATCGAACCCAGGGCCTCAGGCATGCAAGGCAAGCGCTCTACCACTGAGCCATCTTCCCAGCTCCTCCTGACCACCTAACTTTAAAGTCTGATCTTCTTGGTCTTAGGAAACCTTTATTTTCTCTGTCACGGTTCATTACAGAATATGATTACTGCGTTTTCCTTTTTCTTACCATCCTATGGTGCTCAAATCCCACAATAATAAAGTTTCAATTAACATATATATATATATAAATGGTGTGTATATATGCATACATATACATTTATATACATACATGCACATACACCGAAAAATGTAGGCGTGCGTGTAACCACTGTTCATGCTTGCAAATATCTATCATGAGTTTCTTATTCCCTCTTAATTTTAGTACCTCCTGTGTTTCTAGAATGAACATAGTGAACAAGAGGAAATAATTGGAAATTTATATAAAGTTCATACACACACACACACACACACACACACACATATAGCATTCATAAAGTAAATATAGGTCCTTTTCTGGTACATCAGCATGATGCCTGGATTCTCATGCATTTGTATGATATGTGCCTCCCTCAAATCTTGTTATGGCTTGGGCATATTACTCATCTCATGTGAAAATAAATAATAAATAAATAATTCTTTGTTCATAAAAATGAATGAATTGCTGATACCGAATATAACCGATCTTGAAATTATTAAATGAAAGAAGCCAGGAACAAAAAGCCATCTACGTTTTAATGAGATAAACATCATTCTTCTGATGAAGGTTTTAAGGCAAACAACTACATGCACTCCTTTGGAATGCTCAAATTACACATTAGGTGGCAGGTCATTCATTCTGGGTAGGTACCTTGTCCATTATTGAAACTGTCTGCTAGCACACTACTAGAGGTTTTCAAGTTACTGATTGAGTTTTGCATTAACCTAGGAAAGTAAAGCCATGAACTTTAAAGGTCATATAATTCAAATGATGGCTTCAGGATTGCATATGTGAACTGCCTCCTTTTTTCCCCTCCCAATACCCTACCATCAATCAACTGAAACTACAGTCATGATAAATCAATTCCATTCTTCTTTCCTGTTTTCCATATTGCTTTATTGCTTTAGTCTTGTTAAACAAAATACATATAATGTTAAGTAATTGTGCAATGTGACATATCTCAGAAAAAAATGTAGCCAGCTTATTTCTAACACACTTGGTTAATAAGTGTCCCTTTTTGCTGTGGAGGCTGACAGACACCTGGGTTACCAGGCAACCACCCCCATTTCTTATAAACAACAAGCACCGTGAGGCCCATCACACACTGAAGAGGTATCAATACACTGCCTGTCCACCAGGACGAATGAAGATTTACAAGTGACAGTGAGAAAAGCTTGCCAAAACAGGTGGATGAGGGGGCCGGGGCCCAGGAAAATCAACACAGCATCTGGCAGGCAACTGTAAGAAATGATTAAGAATCTTCCCTCACTCTATCTGAAAAACCATAAACCATATTGGGTCCACACAGCGCAGAGCTCAACTCTTCATATCATGGCAGTCTGTGAGTATTGCTAGCTGTGAGCGGCATCCCCACTGAGCAGCTGTGAATTCTCTCCGTCAGCATGAATATGTGATTGGCATTGCTGAGTAGCAAGGCCTCCTGTGAAGCCACCCTGCACTCTACTCTGATGATTAAATGGAACGGGGTGTACGTTTGGAAACATGACCCATTTGTCTAGCGGAGATGCTCCAGGCACTTGTTAACTGCATAGGAGAGGAATTGTCCTCCCCTGATACACAGGGAGCGCTCCCCTCAGAAATAGTCCCTTTTTTTCCTGTGTAACGCGGTGTGGAGAGCCTGTAAGGCTGCAATTGTTCCCAGAGGGCTGGCAATGCTCAGGAAGCAAATCACTGGAATCCATGAAGGTAATGTATTTAGGTGGAGTCAGTTTCCCACCACTTAGTTTTCAAAGATAAGAATTCAGTATGAAAGGGCATGATGGGGGATTCCTCTATTCTCTCAGGTACTCAGGAGATGGAGCCTCAATAGATGCTCTCCTGATCTTTGAGAAATGTGGAATATTAATCAGGGTCAGAAGCTAGGGATATTTCTATGGCTTTCCTGAGCTGTGCTCTAGACAAGTTCCCCATGAGTAGTCAATTCTTTAATCAAACACATCTCCCAAGAGCCTGAATAACCACTCACTGGGTTGTTACATTTTCTGTGTTGACCCATCTCCTCAACTCTTCTAATGACCCCCTTTTACATGGCTCTATCTTTTGTTTTACATATTCATTGTCATAGAGAACACAACTACATAACAGCCCTAAAAGAATTTGTTTTAAGATACACATGTTTTAAAAAAGAACTTATCCTAAGGAAATAAAAAAAACTCTGTACTTATATCAAAAGATATTATTTATAATCTTAAAAATGGACTGAGAACCAGGTACATGTGACTCATAATACTAGTAACTCAGGAGGCTGAGATCTAAGAATCACTGTTCAAAGCCAGCCTAGGCAGGCTTGTGTATGAGAATATCTCCATTTAAACACCCCCTA
>NW_012267223.1:14897500-14905953 GCF_000151885.1 Dipodomys ordii | reverse complement strand
TGTTCAGTGAAACTTCAGGTTTTAAATTATTCTACATAAGCCGGGCCGCCGGTGGCTCTCGCCTGTAATCCTAGGTACTCAGGAGGCTGAGATCTGAGGATTGAGGTTCAAAGCCAGCCTAGGCAAGAAAGTCTGTGAGACTCTTATCTCGAATAAACCACTAGAAAACCAGAAGTGGTGCTGTGGCTCAAGCAGTAGAGCACTTGCTGAAGAGCGCAGAGTTCAAGCCCAGAGTTCAAGCCCAACGATTGACAAAAAAAAAATAATAATTCTACGTTTATAACTTCCTTGTCTTAGAGAACAGCACTTGCATACTTTTCCTTTAGATTCAAAAATGGAGTACGATGTAAATATTAAGGACAAAGGAACTTATATTTTAGGAAATGCAATTCTTATGTTTGACATATTCTAAATATATGAAATGGCATTTTTACTTGTGTTTAGTATTTATTTAGAAGAGTTTTTATTTTGCTTTATTCAGGTCTAATAGTTCAGTCAATATTAGGATATTCTGTTCAAAAAATGTGAATAAGATAATGTCATCTTTTCCAGGGCTCAGATTTATTTTTGTTTTTATTTTAATTAACTTTAATATCCCTAAGCAGTTATACAAAGTTCAAATCAGCAGGCCAAGGTTTTAGTACAATGCATCTCAAACAGTGTCTGTTACTCTCCTCTTTATCTGTCCCTTCAACTTACCTAGCCCCATTTTCACACATTCAGTGCATTATGACTGTTTTTACCCATTGTTCCTCTCTCCATCCATCTTCCCCTCTCCTCTTAAGACCTACCCCTCAGACTAGACATGTTTCTGCTTCCTGGGACTTATTTTGTTAAATGGTCTTGCTAATTGTTCAAATTCACTTTTTGTAAAAGAATACATAATGAATGTTGTAGTCAACGTACAATAATTATTAAAAAGTATATTTCCTGTCTTAGGAGGCAATCTTCAACATCTTGATTTCTTTATTACATTATTCAAATCCTTTACAGCATCCTAAAAAAAACTTTTATTAGCTTTTCTTGCACAGAACAATGGCGACAAGCTGAACACACTCTTAAACACACTCCTGTAACATTTTTTTATCCTGCGAAAACGATGACTGAGTTTCAGTTCATAGGGCTAATACTCCACCATTACAGGACTATGGATCATTTTATAGAGCAGCATAAAATAATTTGAATTGCAATTGATTTTTATCTGATGTCAGTTTTACCAGACTTTTAAACAGTTGTGTTTTTTTTTCTCGAGATCACTTTTTGGTGCTTCCAAAAAGCTCATGGTTGAAGTTTTTGCGGACTCTTTGATAAGGGTGATGTACTCCTATATGGATCAGATTAACTACCTCCATGGTGTTTTATCTGGGGCTGTAGATATTATTGCCAGCCTAGTTTCTCAAAAGCCTTGAGAAACTAGAACTACCTTCTCTTCAGGCAATAAAGAGCTGAAGGTGGTTGAGAGCTATTCTCTCTTGAGAAGGGATTTGTGCTGCCAAGTGGGTCCCATACATAGCTTACCTACCTAGCCTCAGAAGAAAGTGCTCTTTTTAATCTTTATACACTTGGTATACACTGAAGCATCCTGCTTCAGCCGAACCTAAATTTCTTAGTGCTGAGTTGCCTTTCTGCCTATCCTCATCTATAAGTACTTAGGAGTAATTGCCTGTTCATTACCATGCCCATGTAATTGTAACTGCACTGTCTGGTATTTTCACAATAAAAAAAACAAATATCTGAAGTACGTACTGGACTCCTACGCAAAGCATTTTCATGTCTCAGGCATTTTTTAATTCTTTGGGGATTTTTTTTTTAACGTCACCTTCTTGGCCTGGTCTTCTCATCTCTCCCAAATTAACAATGCCAATCTGATTTCCATCTCTACTCATCAACCGAGTTCTTCCCAACTTATGATCCAAAACTTTATGAAACTTTAAAATCTACCGTGACCAACCCAAATGCACTATTTTCTCCAAAAGCGATCTATACTTTAACTCATCTTTAACAATAGACTCCCTACTGTGGCTACTGCTTCTAAATTTATGAGACACTGGTGTAGGAAAGAGGAAATAAACTGTCTCCATGCATGAAAAAGTAAACAGTACTGGCATTCAATAAAAGTGTTCTCCTTGCTAGTGAAGTTCCCAAATAGAAATCTAACCACTCCAAAAAATAAAAGGAAGCCTATAACAAGACAATTACCTAGAAAGTGAGTTCTCTCTCTCCCTCTCCCTCTATCTCTATCTCTTTGTCTCTCTGTCTCTGTCTGTCTCTGTCTCTCTCTTTCTCTCTCTCTCTCCTCTCTCTCTCTCTCTCTCTGTTTCTCTTTCTGCCTAAAATTTGTAGTCCCCGAGTGTTTAAATGAAATAATGGGAATCCAAGCAGAGCTGCCAGAGACAGTGCTATTCCTTGCAACACTATCATAGATTCTCATGTTTTGTGGCTGATTTTATGAGGTTGTCACGTTTGAATTTATCTGGAGAAGCAGACATTTTCTGCTGCACCGTTGTGTTCTACTTACCTAACCACAAATCCCTATCTTCCTCTCTTTTTATACTCATCCTTCAACCATTTACTTATCTAGTCAATGTGACACATATTATGATTGCTCTGTTTCTATGGTCATTGCTTAACTTCAGTTAAACTTGGGCTGGCTACACTGTTTTTAAAGACTTGAGGTACTATTAGAAATAGGGCCAGTTGGCTAATATGCCAATCTTTGCCATCTTCCTATGCAAGCTCTTTTTATTTTGACATGATAAATTACTTTGGAGTCCAAATGTGCTAAATTGACAGCAATTTATCCTGGGTTCCTGCATGAACTGTTGTAATTTTAGTAGTTTATAAACTGACATGTTTGAAAATAAACAGAGAAGTTATAGACATGTTACAAATAAATTTATGAGATGCTGAATCAGGAAGTAGGAAGATATATTGTCACTATGAATAGATGAAGAAAAGGATATTGTCCTAGTAATGACATTCTGAGACATGTTATTGATGTATGTGACACATGTGTTTTATATAAAGTAGTGTTTTTGAACTACAAAATGTGGTATTATTATTTCAGATGTGCAGTCTGTATTCTGAGTGTGTTGAATTTGATCTCTCCAGGCATGTCTTATACCTGTCCTTCTCTATAGCTTACTGGCCAGTTCTACTGCTGCTAACATAGAAATCTAGATGCTGACTCTCCTTGATACAAGGTCAGTAATCGCTAAATGATGTTAGTCAGAAATGAGAATGACTTATTATCACCTAATTGGTACACCCTCATCATAATTAAAAGACCATAAGGAAAGGAAGAATATCATTGAGTAATGGGAGCAGCCTCTGAGAAGAAATTCTTGTTGGCATAATGCAATTTATAGATTTATCTTCTTCTTTGTCTTTTAATCTGGCAACACTCTGGTTAGTGAGCTACATATTTCTTAGTTAATATTTCAAAAGAGGAAGGAGCTTTGATTTGGATCTAAGAGAGTTGACTTGCTAGGTGGAAATTTTAAAAATATTCTTTCTGGTTAATGTGTGCTAATTTTATGTCTTAGTGGAGTGTGCCCTTTCACGGTGAGAGTTTGCAATACATATCTTTGGATTCCTATCTCCTAGATTCTCATAAAATGTTTAACTAAGTTATTGTGGACGATAGACATCCTGCTACATTATCAAACACCAGCATGTATTCTTTATGACTCACTATGTTTGGGGAACTGTTACCCTTTATTTTAGGTATTCTTGACAGCTGATGCCAGAGCCAGTAGGCCATGGAAAGATGACCAGTACAGATAAAATATAATGTAATGAGATAAACAAAATAACAAAATACAGGAAATCAATTATTTCCCACATTCAATAAGAGTTTTTTGAAAAGGCTATATAAAATTAGATTTCCAAATTATTAAAGCCACTGGTAAGTGCTGGGGAGAAGCAAGGAGAAAGCCAGGGAGGAGGAAAGATGGTAATGTTCTTGTTGGGTCTCAAATCTTTCCCATGTAGGCCAGCATGTAAGCGTCTCTCTTACAAGTGTGTCATAGTTTGGCGTTTGCTGTTACAAACTGGAAGGTAGAAAGATGCTGGCTGTTGTAAGCCCTCTGTATGCTGGAATCCTCTCTACTTGACAGAAAGGGTTCTCCTGCATTTTCAATGCCCTTTTAATTAAAAGTAATACATCTTCTCATCCGTAAGTGACAATTTCAGAGAGGGAAAATAACAAACCTCTGAGAAATAAAGAAAGCATCTCAAGGATCCAGGGAGCTAGCTTGCAGGTAATTGTAATATTCTGGTAAGAGATCATCAAAGTACAAACCAAACAAAGGGATATAGAGAAGAGATGGTTTCCGAGTTGATTGGGAGAGCTCTATAATTGATCAGAAGACAGCGAACTAAGAAAAAATAAAATGAAAGATGGGTGATAATTCTCACGTTTCCTTCCTGGGGAGGGGAGTAGACAGTAGAGCCTTTTACAAAGAGGGGTTATATTCTATGAATCTTCAGGGTGGCATTATACTCAAAAACAAATTAGCAATCTTTTGATTCCATACTGTGACTCTGAATCTGATATTCGGTGTCCGAAAATATATGTTTTGCATTAGAAATTGCAAATGTAGCCATCTTAGGTAACATCTCCAATGAAACAGACCATACCAACTCTTCGTCTAGCTACACACCCAAACTACTGGTGTCACTAGCTCCTACCTGGTAATGCAAGATATTGCATGAATACTTATCATTTGGTAATTAGTTCTATTGACCACAGCTCTGAGGCAAAATCCCAAAGCCTCAAAATAAGTCATCAGTTTTGTTACATGTAATCAGTGTCTACTGTAAGGCAATACAAGATGAAAACAACTTGAAGTCAACTGCAAGTATCTTGAAATCAGCTACAAGTATCCTAGATGATTAAATAGCACTCTAAAGATTATAAAAAGTATTTTCACAAAGGCAGTAATTCCTTCTAGGATAAACTTATCTTACCTTTAAAATACTATTAATTTTTTTTCAGTTGTAGGGCTTGAACTCTAGGCCTGGGCACTGTCCCAGAGCTCTTCAGTTCAAGGCTAGAACTCTACCACTTGAGCCACTTCTGGTTATCTGGTGGTTAATTGGAGATGAGAGTTCTCACAGACTTTCCTTCCTGGGCTGGCTTTGATCCACCATCCTCAGATCTCAGCCTCCTTAGTAACTAAGATTACAGGCGTGAGCCACCGGCGCCCGGCTAAGACACTATGAACTTTTGCAATCAAAGTGCACTTACTGTGTACTGAATAAAGAGACAGATAGTATGGTTATATACTAATGTATTGGTGAGAATAGGGATAGAAGCCTAGTTTCTGTATGTCTATAATTTAACAGAAGAGACCATTGATAAATTATCACAAAACTCTGTAGTTACAACTCTGGAACTACGAATTACGATAATACTCTAAAGATAGATATGGTAGTTGGAAAGAAATTCTCTTCCTCCCAAAGATTCCAATGTGTGTGTGTGTGTGTGTGTGTGTATAAAGTGTGCATGTGTGTGTGTATATATATATACACACACACACATACAAATATATTACCCTAGGGGATTTTCAGATGTGAATAATGATCTTGAAATAAGTTTATCCATATGTCCCCTTATTGCTTGTAAAGTTCTTTCTAAGAATGAAGCAGGAGAATAAGCATCAGAGAAGGAACTGGGATAAAACAGTAGATAATCAGCGTCACAGAGACCCAGATGGCCTTACACACCGAGGAGGGAACTGTGTGTTTCCCAATACAGACCACATCTAAGTCAGCCAATGGCAGAACCCTTTAATTTCAGCAAAGTGAATCCCATTTTGGAATTCTAACCTCTAGAACTATAGGATGGTCAGCTCCTTTTCTTTCTTCTCTTTTCTTTTTTTAGCAATTGAACTTGAGGTATAATATGACAGCCTAGGTTGGAAAATCTGTGCACAGTTTTTAAGAAGCAATGCATAGGGTACACACCAAGAGTCCAGGAGTTTGACTCTGTGATCTCTCACTCTGTATACAATTCTGAAATGTTTGTATTGGGTTCACCTGCTTTGAAATGTTTGCAGGGTTTTCTTTCCCGGAAGGATATCCATCACGCGACCTACGGGACTTAGTGAGCTGCCATGGGTCCCATTCTCTAATCTCACAGAAGGCAGTGATGACCTAGATTTCTGGCATGGCAAGCATTCTTTCCTCTGTTCATTGAAAGCCATATCACTTCCTGCCACTTGCTTTTAAACCAGAGACACGTTCTTGGCAGTCTCTGTTCTGATCCAGTTATATGCCAGTTCACTCTTTGGATCTATGTTCTGTTGGCACTGCCTTAGTTCTGGGAATGGGAATTCACTAAATATCAGGGGAACTACAAGGTTATTTTTATATTGAGGAACAACATCAATTACACAGGAATTGTTGGCACATAGAAGGAAGAATAATTTCTACTGTGAGCTTCCTTAAGAGGTAGGAAGCCACAAGCCAGGGGGAAAAGGAGATAGGATAGAATGCTTGCCGGGTTTTTTTTTTCCCTCTTTCTTTCTTATTCTCTCTTTGATTATAGATGCTTCAAGACTTAGTCCTAGGAACATTTTATTGACATTGACTACTGTGTTATCTTTGGTTGATCTCACTCACAGTGGATAGAAAGGAAAATTCAACAGGAATTGGGAAGAACTAGCTATGAAACTGTGTAAGCGATGGGCTTAGTTTCAGTGATTATGGAGGAGAACACTACTATACTGTTAGTGGGAGTGTAAATTTGTTCAACCACCCTGGAAAGCAGTATGGAAGTTCCTCAAAAAACTAAACATAGAGCCCCCATCTGACCCAGGAATCCCACTTCTGGGCATTTACCCAAACAATCACAACCAAGACCATACTAAAGCTACCAGCATAACTATGTTTATCATGGCATTATTCACCATAGCTAAGATTTGGAACCAACCCAGATGACCCTCAGCAGATGAATGGATCAAGAAAATGTAATATATATATATCACATATATTACATATATATATAATGGAATTCTATGATTCTAACACCATCCCAGGTGTAAGGAAATGAAAGGACTTGGAAAAAATCATATTGAGTGAAGTAAGACAGACCCCAAGAAACATAGGTCCCATGGTTTCCCTTATTTGTAATAATTAATATATGTCTAGGATAATCTTAGCAGATGGGCAGAAGAGCTCAATAGCTACATACATATGACCATACAAGATGATGCTAAGTGAAGTGAACTCCAAGACATGGACACAAGAGGCTTCTCTTAGTTGTTGTTTTTAATGTACTATGTGATGTTTTTGGTTCTTTTGTATGTTCTTCCCCCTAGGTATATCCCCACTGTCACTGAATTTGATTCTGGGACTCTGGCATTGTATATATGTTTACTTGAATTAGGGAAGGGAAGAGGAACAACAGAATGCTGAGACAAAGGACAAAGGGGGAACCATTGCAACAGTGATATACACAAGACAATATGTTGGAAATGATATGCACAAATTTGGGGGGAGCATTGGGGGACAGAGAAAGTGAGAGAAAAATGAGGGGGGTAACAAGTTCGATAAGAAATGTAGTCACTATCTTACTTATGTAACTACAATCCTTCTATACATCTCCTTGACAATAAAATTAAAATAATTTAAAAAAGAAAATTAAAGGAAATCCCTGAGAGAAAGGATGTTGAAATTGAAGTGACAGCCCTAATTGAACCAGAAAAAGGACAAAGCTAGTTTAAGTAAGATGACAAAAAAATCATGAAAAAAATAAAGCATTGTATTCAGAATATGTCAAAGCATCATTGGGCATGAAACAAACAAAATAAAAGGAAAAGGAAAAGTTAAATAATTATGGGCCCAAGTGAACAAAGAAAAGAATTCTCAAAGAGATAGTACTTGAATGTACACTTATTGATTAAACTATTAAGGACACAATAGGAGAACATTATAAAAAACCAAACTGATTTAATTAAAGGACCAAATAAACATTCATTCTAGAAATTTTCTGTTTTATGAATTGTCTCTTTTTGTTGTGAAATGTCACTCTTTATCTCTAGGATGTGCTTTGTAGCAAAGTCTACATGTGCTCTGCTTCTCATATGCTTAATAATTGTATGATATTCCTCTCCTCCAATAATTTCCACAGTTTTGTATTTTTCTATTTAAACTCTACATCTCCCATAAACATCATATAAGTGAATCTCATATATTTACAAAAGCTGGTTGAACAAACTTGTTCAACCACTTTGGAAAGCAGTATGGAGGTTCCTCAAGAGACTACACATAGAGCTCCCCTATGACCCAGCAATCCCACTTTTGGGCATTTACCCAAATGTTTACAAACAAGACCACACTAAAGCTACCAACACAACTATGTTTATTGCAGCATTATTTACCATAGCTAAGATATGGAACCAACCCAGATGCCCCTCAGTAGATGAATGGATCAAGAAAATGTGGTA
>NW_012267223.1:14818605-14897083 GCF_000151885.1 Dipodomys ordii | reverse complement strand
GGGTGGGGGGCAGGGGGGTGGGAAACTGGGAAGGGATGTGAAGGGTAAACAAAGGAGGAGGCTACAACGCTTGATAGGAAATGTACTCATTATCTTGCTCATGTAATTTTAACCCCTCTGCACAGTATGTTCACAATAAAAAAATTGATAAAAAAATTATATTAAGTGAAGTAAGCCAGGCCCAAAGAAACATAGGTCCCATGGTTTCCCTTATTTGCAATAACTAGTATATGTCTGAAACAAGCAGAAAAGATCAGATGAGTTGATGTTAGCTGAAATGAACCCCAAGGTAAGTATTCAAATGTTTTTTTTTCTTTCTTGCTATTGTTTATAACATATTTATAAGATTATTTCTTTGTTGCTTTGTATGTCCCTCCCCACAGTATAACCCCTGCTCTCACTTTATTTGATGTTGGTATAATTGGTGGAGGGGAAGGGGAAAAACAAATCGTTTAAATAGGGATACAGGTGGACCCATTGCAACGAGATGTACAAGTCGTTATGTCGAAAAACAAACTTTACAACTTTGGGGGGCGGGCGGTGGGGGCCGGAAGAGGGAAGGATGGGAAGGGATGGGAAGGGGAAACAAAGGAGGAGGCAACAATGCTTGATAAGAAATGTAACTGTAGGGCTGGGAAGGTGGCTCAGTGGTAGAGTGTTTGCCTTGCATGCATGAGGCCCTGGGTTCGATTCCTCAGCACCACAAAGCAAAATGAAAAAAAGCCGAAAGTGGTGCTGTGGCTCAAGTGGTAGAGCACTAGCCTTGGGCTGAAGAGCTGAGGGACAGTGCTCAGGCCCAGAGTTCAGGCCCCATGACCGGACCCCCCCCCAAAAAAAGAAAAAGAAATGTAACTGTAATCCCTCTGTTCGGTATTTTCACAATAAAAATAACAAAACTGCCAGCATCTGGCTTTCCATTAAATATTTAATGTGTTCACCCTGTCTAAAAATACTGATATGTTTAAGTCAGCTAATTTGCTCTTATCTTTCTTATGTTGCATCTATTTTTAATTCCTTATTCTCCCCACCCTCACCTTCTATTAGGTAAATTGTACTTTTATAAACATTTTGCTCCAGGAATTAAGATCAACATTACAGTTTATGACTGGCTCCTAGAGCTAAATCAATTAGTTCTTAGCATACAGAACTTCACCTGAATAATTTGGGAAGAAAACAGGACAGGAAGAACTCTGCAACTTTCTAAACGAGTCCAAAGTTGCATAGACAGGCAGAGGGGTGGGTATCTCTAATAAACCCCTGACATTCATTCTCCCGTATTTAACTGATATTCTTTATTCCTTTGTAACACTGCAGCTGCTAATTTACATATATTAATTTCCTAGGAGGAAGATGGCATTATTTCACTCACTTTTTTTTATATGAGCACATTGAAGCCAGGGAGTTTATGTAACTATTTAATAAAAGAAAGTAAAAAGTGTGCACCTGAAAAAGAAAAAGGAAAAAAAAAAGAAGATTGCCTTTGGGAAAGAAGGCAGGTCAGAAGGAAGAGAAAGTGGTAAGAGAGACTTAGATATGCCTTATTAAAACTAAGTAAACAGAAGAAAAAACACACACAGAGGATAGAGATCTGAAATGAAGGATAAAATGTTACAATCTATTTCATTTCCTTACAGTTCAGTTTTAGGCTATTTTATATTTGTTACTTTCCTTCAGGTTTGATATCACTTTATTTTTTTAATTTCAGAAGAAAAGACAACTCACTCCTTGTGAATCACCCGCATCAGTTCACAGCCTTTCTCCTCTACCAGATATGTCTTTAAACAATCTTCAAAGTCCTTCATAATAGTCCTTGATAATCACAACTGACACTTCTGTGCCAGAAAAGTATCTGTAAGAAGTACAAAGAAAAAGGGCTTCAAAAAAAAAACAAAAAGAAAGGAAAAAAGAGAACTTTTTCTCCTCAAAATGTGGATTTCATCTCGACAAGGACTTTGGGAGTTGCTCAAGAAATATCTTAAAGTTGCAAAAAAAATCAGAGAAGTATTTAGCTTTCTGCATATGAAAGATAATTTCTTTTGAAAATTATGTTAGCTGCGAAGGAGTACAACCTAATGGAAATCTCAGAGAAAGCAAATTAAACGGAGAGAAGTAATCAATTTAGTGAAAACAAATGTAGCTTAGCACTTCCAAATTAAAAATTAGAAAAACACCATGTTGGTGCTCTTCCTGCAGAGAAAGAGGGAGAGAGAGTGAGTGTGTGAGAAAGAAAGAGAATGAGAGAAAGGGAGAGAGAGAGGGAGAGAAAGGGAGAGAGAAGGAAGGTAGCAAGAGAGTGTATCAATCTGGTTTAATACCAAAGGACAAAGACAGGAAAGGCAAGTTTGATATTCTTCCTGGGAAGTTTTACTTTTATGGGTGAATCAGGTGAGGAGGAGATAGGTTTTATGTTTCTTTTATTTATTTCATTCCATTCCATTCCATTTTATTGTCTATTATTACTGTGGTTGGATTTCTAAATTGAGGAAACATACTACAGATCTAGGTTGCTTGAGAAGCCCTGTGACCAAGGGCAATTTTTCCTCAGTGGTTCAGGACATGAGTGAAGTCAAGGCTGGTATCCTGAGACTAAGTCCAGATCTGACGTCTTGTGTCTATTAATACCTCAAAGCGTGTGATGGCTTGGGCTTTTTGTTAATTCTAACTCTAACCTGAGCCAGCTTCATTTTCTCCCTTTCTGCCTCTATTCCCTGAAAAGTTAAGCCCTAAGGGTGATTTTTTCTGGTTCAAACATATCTTGGGTAAATAGTCTCAACCACTGGGGGATTGTTTATTTTCTTTGCTTTTAACTTTACATGACATTCTTACTTTTGTGTCTGCCCCTTCCTGCATTATTAAAAGCCCTTTGGTAGGAAGAAATATTGGTATTAGAAATATTCTGATTGCTTGAAGACTTTTGCTGATTCTCCCTGAAGGAGATGGTTTTAAGAGATGGTGTCTGGGATTATAGCCAATCTACATAATGCAGACTGGCTGGATAAAACCAAAGAAATGCTTCTTTATTAGGCCAGGATGGCATCATTAATAATGGACTTCCACTGGTAAAACAAATAGTAGGAAACACTGAATGTAGACCTTTGAATGTGTGACAGCCTTACAACAATCTCATCTGGAACAGTGGTACTGAAAAAAAAATCCACATCTAAAAGTTTTGTGACTAATAATCTGAAAAATAAATATTTAGCTCAGTCTTTTTAACCCTTATGATTTTAGTACCACAATTGTATTTGGTCTTCAATCAGTTTAAGACTCTACATATTAAGATTGATGCCTTACTCCTACTTTTTATTAATGGCAAGATATGTACTCATGGAACTTCATCAGAATGTCTTCCCAAACTAAAGTGGAGACACAGACAGGAAATCCACCTAGATAGACTTATATTTATATCCAATATTGGATATAAATTCGACATCTTCTGAAGTTTCTATCAACAGGTTATTTTTTTCCACTTAGGCCAAAAGAGTTGACTTTGTTTCAGCCTTTACAGTGAGACAGAAAAATCATTTGGAAAGCCAAATCTTTCTTCTCTTACCAGGAACGGTGCATTTTTCCATTCACTGTCATTATGACCATCTTAATTCACAAGCATTTGTTGTGTCTTGTCTTAAGTCACTTAGTACACTGGCCCCTGAAAATTAATAGTGCCCAGATCAGGTGACCCATGGGGTGATTTCTACTGTGACATCACATAGGCCTGATTTATTGTTGTCCACAGAAGCGGACTGTCTAACGCCTAAAGAGAACAAAGGAAATTTGGGGTTGGATTTGAAAAAGACTATTTAGTAGTTCCATACTGCATGGAGTGGATTTTCATTTAAGGGTTCAGACCATCTGGCCAGTTAATGAACAGCTACTTTGTGAAAACAAACTTTTCTTTTAATATCCTAATAAATCACAAACCTATCAAGCAAGTACCAAAAGAAAAAAAAAACTTTAGATACATACAAAACACAGCTTGCATTGTAATAGCACCATGGAAATATTTTGACAACCAGCTTTACAATGATTTTTTTTTCTGATGAAGATAGCAACAGGTGTGGTAAAATCTTCTGATAGATTGAAATAAAAGCCTGGAGTAGAAACCAAATAATGTACTTGAATCGGGCAAATATATTTAGTGTGGGGCCACTGTTGAGTGACTGACAGGCTGAGAGAGAGATAAATATGTATGCGAAGGATTTCAATTATTCATGTTTCTGAGGAGGAAGCCTGGTTGCACCTAATGGCATCTCATTTACTGTCTGTTACACTTGGAGATGGTCTAGCAAGCCTAGGGAAGAGACTATCTCTTTCAAGAAAATCCCATTGTGACACAGAGTACTAGGAAAGGGACAGCTTCCTGACACGTCTTAGCAGGAAGGACAACTGAAAAACAAAATCCATGTTGCTTTTGAATAAAGACTATCTGGGTGCATTTAAATCACTTAACCGTTTTATTATGATAAAGCCATGAATTATATTCACTCTACACTTGCAATTAGGTGTTGCACCAGATGGTGAAGATTTACAGAAACATTAGCATTCTGGATAAGAAAGGTTTAATAAATTTGTCGATGAGTCTCTGAGGCGATGAACAATGTATACACAGTGAAAAAGGCAAGTAATTAGGTTTGTAGAAGGTGTAGAGTAGAAGAGCATGGCTGTGGTGTTCTCACTGTGGAATTCCAAATTCTGAGTTCACAAAGGCTTTATTATTATTATTATTATTAAGACTCTGGACAGTTTCAAAATTTGATTTACCAGAGCTCCACATGATGCTGAAGCGTTCTTCCAGGAAAAAAAAATATCTAGGAAAATACATTCGTCTATGAACAGTCAGTCCCTCAACCCAGTACCATCAGGTCATCTAGGGCTCAACTTTGAAAGTTATATGATGGAAATGTCCTGGAGCCAGACTCATCCCCAGCCTCAGCCTTCACCATTTGTTTTTCAGAGCATACACTGTATGACTTGTTAGCAAGTCATTCATTCACTCATTTATCCATCCAACCATTTCACCAATCAAATAGGAAAAGGTTCATTCATATTTTCTATCCCATTAAGACATTTCAAAATATGATGAAGTTCAATGTATCAAATAACATTAAATTATCCATGTTGTTTTTAAATACAATTATTCATGCTGTAGTTGCTTAAACTCTTAGAATCCATTCTCTGAGTTTTGGTGGTAAGATGAGAAGATTGTATAATCTTTAGAATGGCTTAACTTTATCAGTAAAAATTCTTCCATGTAGCAACTTTGATTAGATTTTCCTTATTTTCATCAGATTATTATAAAAGTATCTTTAATGTAATTACTATCAGTCTTTAAACTCAAAGAAATAAGCATAAAAATATAGTTCTTTCAACCCAGCCATCAGTGGATATGAGAATCATGGTTCAAAGTCAACCTGGGTTAGAATGTCTATGAGACCCATAGCCCCAGTTAACCAGCAAAAAGCCAGAAGCAGAGTTATGGCTCAAGTGGTAGAGTGCTAGCCAAAAAAGCTCAGGCCAGGATCTGGTAGTTCATACCTGTAATACTAGCTGTTCAAGAAGGTGAGGTCTTGAGGCTGGGAAGGTGGCTCAGTGGTAGAGCGCTTGCCTTGCGTGCATGAGGCCCTGGGTTCGATTCCTCAGCACCACATAAGCAGAAAAATCCAGAAGTGGCTCTGTGGCTCAAGTGGTAGAGCGCTAGACTTGAGCTGAAGAGCTGAGAGACAGCGCCCAGTTCCTGAGTTCAAGCCCCAGGACGGACCAAAACAAAAACAAACCTGAGGTCTAAGGATCAAGGTTTGAAGCCATCCCAGACACTCAGAAAAATCCAGAAGAAATGTTATGGTTCAAGTGGTAAAGCACAAGCCTTGGGCAGAAGAAGTTCTGGAAGGGAGGAAGGAATGGAGGGAAGGAAGGAAGAGAGAGAAAAGAAAATCTTTTCAGCAAATAGTTCTGAAATAACTGAACATCTAGATGTAAAATTTAAGAAGAATAAATAAATAAAAAGAAGCATATTAAGCATGGTGGTTCATGTCTATAATTCCAGTTACTTGGGAGATGGAGATCAGCTGGCCCTGGGTAAGAAGTATGAGATTCTATTCAAGAAGTAAGTAAGTAATGTAGCGAAGGGCTAGAGGTGTGACTCAAGTCATAGAGCTAACCAACCACCTATACTTAAACATTATTATCACTCATTTAAACTAACCACCGGCCTTACTATATAATTCATCATTTATACTATCTGTAATTTACCAAAATCGATAACAATGAATTCCACATACTGAGGTTTATTATGGCTGTATCCATAATTGCCTAAACTAGGCACTACCAAGACATCCTTCCACAGGAGCAGTAAGATAAAATGTGGTATTTTGAAAATAGAATATTATTCATCATTAAAAAGGAAGGAATTATCAAGTCAATTAAAAGCACAAAGGGAACTTAATCGCATATTACTTAAGTGAAAGAAGCTAACCTGAGATGGCTAGAAAAGGTGCTGCTGGGAAAGGAAATTTTCTGACAATAGTAAATGAACAGTGGTTTCCCTGGTTTGAGGCCAGAAAGTAATAAAGAACAGAATTTGGGGCAGTGAAATGATTCTATGTGATACTGTCATGGCTAATATATAGTATGACACATTTTTGTTACAATGACCAACATTAAGAATTAGACAGTGTAAGTTATGAGCTTTGGGTCTTTATACTATTTCTGTGTAGGTTCATCAGTGAGTTAAAGATGGAAACCAATTGTCATCGAGCTCTGATTCCAAAGTTTCTACTTTACTAACAATATTACCCATGCTTCCTTTCTTGCTTATGGCTGTGGCGGTACCTCAATTATTAAGCATCCATCATGACATCTACGAAGCTGGAGCTCCTAAGAAGAATCCAGAATACATCCTGACTCGTTATCATTTTTCAGATTCGAATATTGTACTCATCTCAACCCCAGCCCTATGGGTGAAAGTTTGAATTTCCCTCAGCATTCATCTCATTACAAGCTTGGCAACAGTGCAACCAATTGTGCTCGTCTTTTGGTCTTAGATGCTTTGGTTAATAGATTATCCATCTGTTATTCTGCTGTATCACTGCTGCGTAACACTATTATTTAATGTGGCAGTGGACTGAATCAATGCATATGGTGTCTCTGGCAATGCTGACATGGGATAATTCACTTAGATGCCTGCCCCCACTCAAAATCTGACACGTGTGTTTACTTCTGCCATAAACCAAAGTAAGTTTCTTAATAATCAGGCCACATAAAAGATGCCTCAAGAATCTATCTCAAGTATTATCCTATTAAATTATCGTTTGAATTTTATAGACTAGAGCATAATAAAGAAAGGAAGAAAAATTTTAGACAGGAAGTTCATCCTGGCCATCCAACCAAAGAGGCAGACAAGAAGTTACATTAGAAATCTTTTGAAGACAACACTGGTAATATTTTCAAAAGAAAACTTTTTCCCCCATCAATAGTTTGATGAGACGAGGATCTACATGAAGTGCAAAGGATAAAAATTATGAACATATTAAATATGCTGTCATTGGCAAGATATAAGTGCTCCATACTTGCTTTTAAAAGGAAAAAATGCATTTATGTGTGCACCACCACTGAATGTAAAATGTTTTTCAAGGAAAAGATATATAGATAAACAGATATTGACTTGGACCACACAAATAACCATAATGCATACCAAAATACCTGAGAAATAAAAAGCAACCAATCATTAAAGCAAATGCAAAAAACAAATCCTTCAATAGAGGCACTAGGGAAAACTATTTTTATATATTTCCTTTTAAATTTTAAGAGACAGCAAATTATCATGCTACATAAACTACTCTGGAATCTTTAAAAATGAAAACCATTCTAATCCATTTTTCTGAAAGTATATATCATTGATATAAAATGTTACAAAGACAAGATAACTTAAGAAAAATTAGAAGTCCCTCTTTAAAAAATACAGAGGCAAAAATATTTGTATCCAAACCACAAAACTCAGCAAAACAAGATAAGAATACAATTAAAGCAGTAAAACAAAAGCCAAGTAAAGATAATTCCAAGTGTGGAACTCTTGGGTCCAGGCTGAAACTAATATATCCCATCAATGATTCAATGGTAAAAGATACCACCTTATAAAAGATGTAAGAGTGTCAAATAAAACTAATTTAACTGTCACTGATCAGCACTTGTAGAATAAGGAAAGCAAGGTGTTTTCAGAACCTAATACAAAAATGTTTACCTTAAGACAGTATCCAATATTTAAATGTGAGCAGAAGCAAATATGTAAAAAAAACACAGACACTTTTTCATTTTAAGAAATAGAGTTTTTCATGTGGAAAAAAATAAAAAAGGATTCTGTAGGGAAAGAAGTAGGCAAACAATAGAAGAAGTGATATTGATCAAGATGCACTAATTATAAACTGACTTCCTGAATTGAAAGCTTATTTGTATAACTACTTAATAATAATAAATAATAATCTGAAAAGAATCCTCATGACTTCACAATACTAATTATTGTGGCTTTAGTTTTCATTTTCTAAGTAAATGTTAATGAAGAAAACTTTTTTTAGTAAATTTAGGAGCCATGTGAATACTTCCTTTGGTAGTGTGTCTGTTCAAGCTTTTTGTATGTCTCTTTTGGAAGAGCAGGGTAGAGTTTATATTTTTCTTATTACATTTCAGCTGCTGTTTTATTCTCAATTCTGGATGCAAAAACAGAAGCCCATTTTATTCATTAGAAAGAAATCCAACACACTATTAGAAACATGCTGGAATGTGTACTCTCATTTCTTTTCTTGCTGCCATGTCCCATTGTTTTTAATCATTTTACCATGTTACTCCCAGGAGTAGAGATACATTTTTCCAGCTTCCTGTCATGTGTCTGGACTCATTGATCAGATTTGTCTTGGTCACCTGTGATATAACTAACTAGAGGCTTGAAATTTTTCTCCATTTTGTGGTTAAGTGAGTTGAAAATGTTGAAGGGTTGACACAGAACAAGAAGTATTGTATACATGCATATAGTGTATATATATATATATATATATATATTATACACTGCTTTGTTAAGTAACAAAAAAAATCCAATATATATCCTTAAACATCAAGTGAGAGGAGGATGTGTGAGAAGGTGGAAAGGGGTGACAAGGACGAATATGTACTGTGTTCTCAATCTGCTTTGTTGAATAGTAACACCTTTGTACAACTACTTAAAGAATATTTTAAAAATAATACATGTCTCAGGATTTGCCACTTTCTCTTGTTTCTCTGTTATTTCCAGGAATTTTGGCTCGCCAAGACTTGAGATTGAAACAGAAAAGATAAGTCACCCAAGTCATCTCCCCAAGTGACATGTTTACCCTCAGATATGGGAAATGGCTCACATGAGATTAGCAACCGTTTTGTTGTTTGTGTTATTGTAATTCTTCTTCCTTTCTGGTCTGTTATGGAGCTTGAACTTGGGGCCTGGGCACTGTCCCTGAGCTCCTTTTGCTCTTTTGGCCTTGCTGCTTGTGGTACAACAACATACATCATTGTACATGGTAAAGCAAAATGTCTCAGTTCCAAGACAATAAGAAAGGAAAATGAGCAAAGGGGCAGCATCCTTCTACTCTCTTCAAAGGCACACCTGCAATGACCTACAGACCTCTTATTAGGCTCATTATTTTTTTTTTCTTGTTGGCAGTTGTGTGGCTTACACTCAGGGCCCTGTGGCTGTCCCTGAGTTCTTCTGCTCAAGGCTAGTGCTCTACCACTTTGAGCCACAGTGTAACTTGCGGTTTTCTGGTGGTTATTTGGAGATAAGAGTCTCACACTTTCCTGACCAGGCTGGCTTTGACTCAGATCTCAGCCTCCTAAGTAGCTAGAATTACAGGCATGAGCCACTAGCACCCAGCTAGTAACAGGTTCTTTACCAACCTGACTAAATCTGTTTAAGCATAAGCAGACTAGAAAAATCACTCTGCTCACCCAAAGTCATAAACTCAACAGATAATTGTTGCTGAAACCCACCAGGTTTTGTGGTTGCTTGATGGGCATTTTATTTGTTTCAATTGATACAGTGGGCAAATGATTGCATAAAAGAGGTTTTCAGGAATAAGAAATTTAACCAATCACATAGTATTTCTCCTTCATCAGATTGGCAATCAGTTTTGCTATTTACAACATGCAAGGTAGTCAGAAGTGAATATAGAAATGAAACTACAGCTTGTTATATTTTCCTGGACATATGCACATATATAAACAAAGTTATGAATAACACCTTGCCTATTGGGGAGAGAAATTTAAAAAAAACAAATGAAAACAAGGTAAAATCTTTTGATGCAATGCGATTTTGATATACCTTGTTTAAGTAAATTACTAGAAGTTACAATACTTTTTATTATTGAAGACTGTGAAGTGATAAAAATATTTAATGTAATTTCTATTCCATATAGAGGCATATCTAAAACTTGTATTAAATTTTGAAAACAAAGACTGTACAATACTATGTGAATAAATATGTGTTTGTGTAAGTTTGAGTATAGGTAGGTACAGACGCTTAGGAAAAAAATATTGCATGCATTACCATGTTAACCTGGTTATGACTCTGGCAGGAGAAAAAATCTGGTAGATAAAATATATGGAAAAATTATATATTAAAGGTTTTTATTTTCTTTGAATTTTACTCATTTAATGACTGTATTAAATATATAATAACTAAAAATAACTATAACAATAAAGCCATGAAAGAAAAGAGAATATCATCTTATAAATAGGTTTGATTCTGTGATCTCAAGGCAGGTTAGAGAAAGAAAGATGCACAATTCAATGTATATCCTACAAAATTAAGATGAGTGAGGGAAGGAGTGGGTAGGAGATGGATGGATAAAAATGTTGAAAGAGAGCCGGGCGCTGGTGGCTCACATCTGTAATCCTAGCTACTCAGGAGGGTGAGATCTGAGGATCGCGGTTCAAAGCCAGCCCTGGCAGGAGAGACCTTGAGACTCCTATCTCCAATAAACCACCAGAAAACCGGAAGTGGCACTGTAGCTCAAGTGGTAGAGCGCTCACCTTGAGCTGAAGAGCTGAGGGACAGGCCCAGGCCCAGAGTTCAAGCCCCATGACCGACCAAAAAAAAAATGTTGAAAGAGGTGATATTGATCAAGATATATTGTATTTCACGAACTTCTGTGTAAAATGGTAACTCCTTTGTAAAACTAAAGGTAATTATTATTGTTATATTAATCTAAAGATTTTTTCCATGTTAATAAAGCATAGAAAAGAATTTAAATCTAATCAACTAAAATATTTTAAAAACCATTGCCACAGACATGGAATTAATATCCTTCATACATAAATAGACCTTTAAAAGTCAATGAGAAGTGATTTAGAAGTAATTATGAAGGAAGAAGGCACAGAGCATTCTCAAAAGTGGAAAAAATAAGAGTCAAAAATTGCTAAAAAATGATAAGCAATGAAATGTACATACAAACTTTAGCATAATGCATTTTCATCTCTTACATTGAGAGAAATAAATAAATTTACAAAAGATTGCTCCTAACATAGCATTAATGAAAGAGTTTTCCTGAGTGGGTTTTGGTGGAAATGTACATTTAGACTTTTTTCAAGGACCATTTAGCACTAATATAAAGATTCCAGAAAACAATCAAAAATATGTAGCAAGATTGACAATGGTTATCCCTGAACATGAGGATTTATTTTTGTTACTTCCACTTAAGAAAATACACTTAAAAATATTAACTTACTATCTCTCATTTGCACTTCCTTTAAATGAATGGTTCTGTCTACAATTACTGTGCTGTCACTTGGGGTCATGTTCACCAGAAGTTTCTAATGGTAGAGTGTGTGCCCTTTTGGGATGAGACTTTGGAACATTGAATTCAAGATGGAGTAAAATCCCAATCAATAACTCAACATTTGTATGAGAACTGGAAAACACACCTGTAATCTCTTCACTCAGGAGGCTAAGGCAAGAAGATGACAAGTTAGTGAAAAGTCTAGACTACATTAGGGATTTCACCTAGCCTGGGGTATATATTAAGACTCTGTCTCAAAGTATTACAAATGAAAATGAAAAGGTAACTGGAGGAAGATTATTGCCATTAAATGGGTACCAATACTATATTATTTCTACCTTCTTTTGAAAATTCTTAAGTCTTGGTCTTATAGACCAAAACAGGTCTATAATAGTTTTATTTTGAAATACAAATGTTTACATGGCTGAGTTTAAGGATTTCTTCGAGAGAAAAGATTATTCTCAGTTAACAGGATACTCCGTGTCTAATGTTTGTGTCACAAGTCTATTTCGAATGATAGACTGTTGTATGTGCACTAAGAGTGTCAAATTTTCCTTCTTTTGCCTTTTTAAGATCTAACATTGAAGAACTATTTCTATTTTTATTCTTCATCATACTTTTTTCCTTTTATTAATGTCTTCCCTTGGCCTTTGAAATCTAATTTCAAAAGCTCAAAGAAGTCAACCTTTCTATTGACTTTTTAAAGCAGTGAAGGTTTGTGCTTCTTAAATAACTGTAATCTTAATTATTTTTTGCTTTCTTTTAAAGGTACTCTCTTTGCAAATCAGCTGATTTGCTCTTCTTTTTCCCTCCCATGCTGCCTACAGAAATCCTACTTTAATTATTCCATGGTTGAAACTTCAAAAGAAAGCATCACCACAATGGATTTATTCTTTTTTGGTTTAATTTTGCTTGTTAAAAGTTTTCTGTACCACCAGAGAGAGCTCCATTTTATTGAACCTTGAACTACAGTGAACTCTTAGGTTGGTGCTTTGATCCACATATAGTAAAATAAGGCCCATTGCTACTTTTAAAGATAATAGCAAACACATTCAATCCTCCTGATTTTTATACCTAGTCTTCTATTGAATCTATCTATGTAAAAGAGAATGCTTTCTATATTCCCATGTAAAATACAGAACCACTCTGAAGTTTCTAAAGTTAACTGAGTGAAATTAATACAGGTAACATGGATAAAAATTGGTATGGAAGTAAATTAACCCTGCATCCACAGGCAAAGTTCAGAAAATAGAAGGGAATACACAGAATCTGAAAGACTCCATTGTATCAAATACAGTAGGAAAAAATGTGACCCCCTAAGCCAACGAATAATTCTAGAATTTCCCTGGTTATAATATTCTTTTGCTTGTTTACTCCACTCAGCACCTACTCTTAGTCCATCTGTGTGTGCCATCTGATTGCCTTCTGTGCCATACTTGACCTTTGCCGTTCTGTCTACTTTCTGCTTTGAATTCACCATTCCATAAACTGGGAATGT
Source organism: Dipodomys ordii (assembly GCF_000151885.1). Lineage (NCBI taxonomy): Eukaryota > Metazoa > Chordata > Mammalia > Rodentia > Heteromyidae > Dipodomys > Dipodomys ordii. The sequence goes on along the minus strand of NW_012267223.1, from coordinate 14,883,790 downwards.
TCTGTTTTTCACTTCCTGTGTTGTCTTTCAAGGATCAGTAGGCTCCATACCAACACATTGCCTATTTAGGCTGGTTTTTAAATCTCTGTTCCCAGGTTGTTACTTTCTGAGCTTTGTATCACAGCTTGTGTACAATTATGTATTTATTTGTCTTGTCAAGATCTATTTCCCTCCCTAGATACTATGAACCAAGAAGGGAAGAAAGACTCTCATAGACCAAGCAGAAAGTTGGCATTTAGTGAATCAGTGGCGTTGGAAATGAAGTGTGTTTCTGAAATGTTGAACACACAAAAGACCCTCACTGAAGAGGAGAGTACATCTCCAGACCTCTCCTGAAATGAACCATTTTGAAAAGGTTCTATAGAAAAATTAATTTATTAATAAACTATGAATGAATCAATTAACTTATTTACAATATAGTCTAAGCTGGCCTGGAACTTAATATATAACCCAAGTTGAATTACTAAGACTTCTACCTCAGCTTCCCAAGCACTGAGGTGATAGATATGTGCCAACATGGCCAGCTGCGGAATTAATGACTTGTAGACCTTCCTTGTGGTTGAGTTTTTCTTCAAAGTCTGAACATACTCATATATTTAATAATGAACCAAGGCACAAAAAATGGCCATAATAGAATCACAGAGCACAAAAGTTGAAATACCTGCCTAAGTGTGGGCTCTTTTCTAGATCTGATCAAGACATCATTCTAGCTTAAATAAGACACAAGAGTAAGTATCTCTCTATGGGTCCTATTAGAAATAAAATGACAGGATTTAGAGGAGAAATTTAGAGAGTCTCTCAGAAGGGGGTCGAGGCAAGAGCAACAAGAGAAAGGACATGCAAATTGCAAAATGCATCCTGAAACGCTCTGCTGCTCTAGGACTCCTCTACCTCGCCATTCGTGAATTCTACCAAGCAATGCAGGCAGTTACAAAGGAGTTAACTCTCAGTATAATCCACCCTAAGTCAAAGCCCAACAAAGCAACTACTAAGTAATGGGTATTGCAAGAAGGAGGTGGAGCCAAGGGGAGAGAAGAGAAATGAAAGGGGGAAATGCAGTCAAGAATTCATTGTATATAGCATAGAATTGAGAAAAATAGGAAAGGGGTAGTTGGAAGAGGGATGTTGAAGGGATGACGCAGATCAAGATATAAACAGCTTTGTTGAAGGGAAAACAGATTCAACACATGCCCTAACAATTAAGAAAAGTGAGGGTAGGGGTGGGTTGGGAGGGGGTGAGACTGGTGAAGAGGATGACATGGATGAAGATACACGTATTTATCCACTGCTCTGTTGAATGACAACTCCTCTGCACAACGGTTAAAAGATTATAAACATGTTATTTAGAAGCATTTTCCCAGGTATGGGAAAATGGGGGCGGGGAGCTATGCTTTTCATGTCTGAAGGAATGGGCCCATATAGTTTTCTCTGGCTGAAAAAATTTTTCCTTTTATTTCAGGGTGTGAAGATAGTACTGTATAATCCTTCATATCAAAACGTTATGTTACTGCCCTTGAAAAATATATCACTACTCTGGCTTCATGCTGATACAGCATTCATAATTCTCCTAGATTCTATGGCACTGTTTCTCTAGGTTGTAGTGGCTCTGTGTTCCTTTAGTTCCAGAGGGACATATATTTGCATCTGTGTTTTAAGGTTTGATATCAGTTTGCATGGCTTGCCATAACAAAATGCTATTGAGCTTGTGGCTGAACATAACATTCCTTTTCTTCTGGAAGATGAATGAGATGAGCACAGTTGATTTACGTTGTGAACAAACTTTCTCGACCTGTTCCCACATGACCTTCTCATTATGATTATGATTGTGATGATTATCGGTTGTGAACACAATTTGCTCAATCTGTTCCAATATGTATCCTCCTCCTCCTCCTCCTCCTCCTCCTCCTCCTGCTGCCGCTGCTGCTGCTGCTGCTGCTGCATGGCTACTTAACAAAGCAATTTAGGAACACAATGTATCATTAGTATCATCCCTTTCCACATTCTCACCCATCCTTCCCTTACCCAACTCTTCACTCAACTTCTCTCAATTTTGTAAGCTATACATTGGATCTTTTCTGCATTTCCTCTTCTATGTTCCGCCCTTTCCCCTTCACCCTATCTCCCACCCCTTTCCAGTACCCACATCCTAATCTTTGGCTGTGACTTTCTATGGAATTACACTATTTGAGTTCTCCCTTGAATCTATAACATTTCAGTTAATACATTTGTATATACTTGCAAATCATCCAATGTATTTATTTATGAATTGATAAGTTAACTCTAACTGCTTGCCTGTTGGTATCCTAAGCACTTTTCTCATAAGCTCACTGCCTTGTCTGAACTCCATTACCTCTTTTACCTCTGCCTCTTACCATAGCTACACTCTGGGGCACTGGTATTTATATCAACATACAGATCCTGAAGAGATAACAAAGAAACATCAATTCAGCCTATGAAGCCCTGGTTTGCCCAGTGTGTGTACCACAGAGCTTAGTACATAGTAGGTGATTTTAGTAAAATAAGTAACTAAATAAATGAAATAATACTTCCGTACACTATTTTTATTCAAGTATAAAGGATGAGAAACAAATCACTTTTTGATCAAATCCTTTAAAACATTTTGAAAAGAGTATACTTCAAATAAATGTATAGAAATATTAGCTTTTAAATATTAAATAGTCAAGGTTTCTCTGAAAGGTTTAGGCAGGTGCCTTTTAAATGTCAAGAAGAGATAACTCAGCCAATGGAACAAAAGATAGATAGATAGATAGATAGATAGATAGATAGATAGATAGATAGATAGATAGATAGATAGATAGATACACAGATATAGTGAGGCTTATATATTGTCATGATTTCAAAAACTCCAGTGTTTGGAAATACAGTGTTTAGCCTTAGTTACATCTGAAGACTTTTGAAGAGTTTATAAACTTCCTTGTAAATTAAGTCATTCCTCTTCAATTTGTGAAGTAGAAACATTTGGAGTTGGTGCTTGTTAGAAGAGTAATCAGATAATACCTTCATAGCTTTCTCCACATCTTAGAATAATTATGGGATTAACTATAAATATTAATTCCTATTCAATATGTATGTACTCTGGAGTCCCGTGGTGTGAATAGCAATATCTTATTACACAAGCCAGAGTATTCATTAAATGCAGTGGGTAATCTTTAGAGAGTGTATTAAAATTCAAATGTTACTATGCATATTAGTAGTCTGCAAGACTTGAAGACGTTTTACAGAAAGAACTGGTAAAAAGCCTTCCTGGAGCAAAAACGTATTAATCAAAATATCTAAATGAGGATCAGCAGAGAAAAAAAGAAAGTTAAGTAAAGCCAAGTTTCTTAACAATTAACCCAAGAGAAGGTTACATGTAAGATCCCAGGCTGGCCTCCTACTCAAAATCCTCCTGTCTCTGCCTCCAAGTTTAGAATTACAGCTCTTCCCTGCCATGTTCCCCAAAGAACATACTTGAGCAAGATATTGCAGAATACCTACAAAGCTTTATCTGTGCAAGTGCAATTCTTCTTTGAATGTTCTGATGAACTTCTTGTGTTGCCTCTCATTGCGATTTTGTTACATGATTGTGTTTTCTTCTTATGCAAGTAGGATGTTTACACAATTTCTGTGCAATATCATAAGAAAGACATTTTTAAATATAGAAGATTTGATGATTTCAATATTTCTTACCGTTTAAAGGATCATACAATGAAACTGACTTTTTATATACAGCTCTAGGACTTTAACACCTGATAGGTATACATAACCATGCATGTATATATGTGTGTATATATATACATATATATAACCATTTATATGATTATTTCTATTCATATATATGTATGTGTATATATTTATATACACATGTATTGCTATATATACATATATGGGTATTAATTACATAAATATATAGCTATATAATTACATATATATGATATATCTCTATCTATATATAAAACTGTCTATTTGTACATTAGTTCAGCTGGTAGCTGGTGGCTCACTCCTGTAATCCTAGCAACTCAGGAGGCTGAGAGGTGAGGCTCCTGGTTCAAAGCCATCTCAGAAAGGAAACCCCATGAGATTCTTATCTTCAATTAATCATTAGAAAACTGGAAGTGGCACTGTGGCTCAAGAGTGCTAGTTTTCATCGAAAGAGCTCAGGGACAGTGCTCAGATGCAGAGCTCAGTTCTCACAAGACACACACACACACACAATAGTTCAGTTACCACCATCCTCTAAATCCTTTGTGCTTTAATTCTTCCCCACTATAGTTTTTTTTATAACAATCTCATATAAAGTATACATAAGTATAAATATATTCTATTAAATATTTCAGACTGATTTCTTTCACCCAGGTTAATACTTCTGAGGTCCATCGAAGTATTAGTAATTCTTTTACAAAGTTGTATGTCTTAACCAAGTACTTCTTTCCTTTCTATTGGTAAATACTATTCCATTCCATAGATGTACCAGCTTCTCTATGCATTCTAACAGTGAATGACCTTGAGTTGTTTCCAGTTTGGTGCAAACATAGCCTATAAATACTCCTATGTCATTTCTGTGTGAATACAAAGTGATTTCTCTCGGGTAAATATATGTTTGAATTTCTGGCTCATATTTTACTCATACATCTAAATTTGCAAATGCTAAATTATTTCCCAGAGTGGTTGGCTGGTACAAAACAAATCCATCTGGAGGGCAAGACTGTCCACATTCAAAGAACCTCTACTTTTAGGTCAGCAGCTGTTTTAGCCTCTAATATTTTCTTTTAGTTCACAAAATAAATTAGAAAATGTCTTCTCTTGTTAAATGCCTGGCATTAAAGATGGTCACTTAATTCTTTAAACCATCTTAATGGTCTAGAGCTAATGGAACTGATGATGCAATGTACAAATAGACAGCAGGAAACAATCCTCCTACAGGATATCAATTTATCCACAGAGGATATGAGATTCATTTTATGTTTACATACTATGTTCTCTATTGTGCTCCCCTTAAATACATGATATACACATGTAAACTTATGCATGCATGCACATGCAAACATAATTGTATAATCTCATCCTAAACATCTAGAATCAATTAACAGTGCTTCATATTGGTAAAGCCAGTGGAACTCTAGAAGGGCCAGGATCTTTTGAGTGGAAAAAAGAGCATATAATAATATTGATTCTGTACCTACATTGAACAACCATGTTAAAGACTCAGAAGGTAATAGTTATAAAGATTCTTTAAATCCTCAGAGGAAGTTTTGTGTAAATATTTTCTGTATTTGCATACCTCATATGTATGTTAATAGCGGAGTTCCTTTGGAGATACTTTTCCTGCCTGAAGCACTATATTCTAAAGGCGATATTAAGTTATGTTTATTTTGTGAGAAAATAAAGCAACACTGATGTGTGGAGATGAATGGTACAAAGCTCAAAAAATAAAGCCCTCTAAAAGGAAAAAAATGATTCATTATTTCAATAACACTTTACGTTCTTATAGTATATTTCATCATAAAGATCAATGACATGTTCCAACTGCTAATAAGTGCAGGAACTACTTGTCTTCTTGTGTTGACAATTATTGCAAGAAGACAATAACTACATTTATACTCACACTCAACTCAATAACTTATCTCTGGAAAGGTTACTGAATTTCTTTCCATGTCTTGTCAATCACAGCTAGAGACAGGGAGTAAGGAAAGCTTACCCAAGGAAGCAAGCCAAGTACACAAACTAAATTTTTGCACCAGGAAATAGGAAGGGAACACCCTTTCACAAATGAAAACAAATTCAGTTGCTCATTGCTCCTTTGTTCTTCATTTTGTCCTATGGGGAAATTATCACAAATGTCTCAGTCTTATTGAATGAGGAGAGAAAATTGAAATCTTTACCACAGTTAGTCTAACTTTCTTTGATGGTGAGTGATGATATTGTCATTTTCTCATGAGACCTCCTTGCCTTTGGAGAACATGAGTTTTATACAGTTTGTCCATTGCAAATTTTTTCTCTCTCCAGTGAAATCAGAATCCCTGTCAGGCATGTTGTTGCTAGGTTACGATTAAATAGAATTACTGTAGTGTAATATATTCATAATGTATTCATAAAGGAAGAGTCTGAAGATACGTAAGAAAGTAATTATAACAACTTTGTCATGTTTATGCAACTTGATGTATTAATATATATCCAGGGGCATTTTTCTACAGGGAGAGAAGAAAGGTAGATTTATTTTGCATTTTGAATCTTCTTAGTGATTCATTGAATGTTTCACATCTATTGTAAACACTTGAAAGCATTTCAATTAAAGAGAATGATTAATCTGCAAATCTAGGCCCCTGGATTTCTCATAACCAATATTACAGTTGATCAACACAAATGCTGATATTTGACCAAAGGAAATTACACATGGCAAAAGAGGAGGAAACCTTGATCTGTACTTATTCTACCTTATCATATTAGAAGTGCAAAATATCTATTTACAGAATATGTTCTTTTCCTTTGAAGATTCCTATCAACTATGGGCTTGTCTACAAATGCTTCTGTAATTAACATTTACCCTTGTTACACAAACAATTCATTGTTTTTGCATTAGAGTCATCTGACAAAGTTTATGGATATGATAGGGCAACCATAAAAATGCATACATGGGGCCTGATGCCCACAAATCCATGTTTTCATTTTACTGGCGAATAAATCTCAAAAGCAAACACAATACAGAGCTGCATAACAAGATTTCTTAAAGAAAGACCATTGGTGTTTATACCTTTAGAACAATGCCTTAGCTGTGCATTAGTAGCATACAGGTGTCACAATATATAATTTGCACTCTGTAGGAACAATGTTAACCCTTACATAACATAACCTATATTTTGTGCCAGGATTCTCAAACATTTCTTATTTGTGCTCTAAAAATGACCTTGCTTTAGAGAAAATATAAGATCATTAAAGTTCAAGTTTGAATTTGCAAAGTTTTCAAATAAAAGAAAAATAATTCCCAGGAAATAGGTTTTTTTTGTTTCTGTTTTTATGTTTTTGTTTTTGTTTTTTTTATTGTGAAAATACTGTACGGAGCAGTTACAATTACATGAGCAAGATAATGAGTACATTTCTTATCAAACATTGTAGCCTCCTCCTTTGTTTCCCCTTCCCATCCTCCCCCCTACCCAATCTTTCTCCCCCCTCTCCCCCCACCAAAGTTGCAAAGTTTGTTTTTGACATAACGACTTGTACATCTCATTGTTGCAATGCGTCTACCTGTATCCCTATTTAAACGATTTGTTTTTTCCCTTCCCCTCCACAAATTATACCAACATCAAATACAGTGAAAGCAGGGGTTATACCGTGGGGGAGGGACATACAAAGCAACAAAGAAATCATCTTATAAATATGTTAGAAACAATCGCATGAAAGAAAAAAAAGTTTGTTTTTGTTTTTGTTTTACTGGTTAATCCACACTAGAAGGTGACTCTGAAATGGGCAAAACAGCATTCACATTTGGAGAATCCATGGAAAGAGAATTTGAGTAGAACAGAGCATTAAAGATTAACTAAATCTGGTGAATTATACATGACCAAAAGCATACAAACAAAAAAAAAGGTGTGAAAATACACTGCCTTTTTTTCCTCTTAATTCCAGCTTTCTAGACTGATCGTTGCATGGACAATGACAAATGTCTTCATTTTTCCCCATTTCACACATGGAACATGTAAGTTTTAGCTGAAAGGAAGCCTCCACATGGTTCAAGCAGAAAAGAGTTTATTTCAGGGGAGAACAAACTACTGGCCTTCACCTGATGGAAAGTACATGGATAAAAGGGTAGACACATAGTAGGAAGGGGTTATATAAGGAGAGGGCGCGAGGAGGCTTGGCCACGGCAGATAGATGATGTGACCTCAGAGTCTGGGAACCTCTCATGATTGGAAGGAGGCGTGATGGAGCAGTCCAGGATGTGACCTCAGAGAAAGGGGTGGTAACTGCACCCAAGTGTTCCAGCTATCTGGGTTATTACTAGTGGGCTGGGGCTTTTAGGGAAAGGGCCACGTGTGCATCCAGGAAGAACAGTGGGGGAAAGGAACATTTTTCCCAGGCAGACCTAACAAAAAATATCTATGCAACAAAAGGTATTGATATCCTTCAGTGTCTGACAATTCTACAAACTGCAAACCTGGCTTGGTTTCCAATCACCAAAAGAGAAATCATTTTGAATTCTTCTTTTTTTCATCCTTTAAACATTTTTTTTTTACTTCCAGTCTGAAATATAGTGAGCTGCAGACTAAACCTGTTTCTTCTGATTAGTTGTGAACCAACCCTTTGCCTTTCTTTGTTTTTCCTTTGGAGTGTCACCCACTGTGGACATGAGAAAGAATGGTGAATGGTGGGGCTGTGCAAGGGGCATTAGTAGGCTTGGAATCTCTTAAAGGGGCTCCCATTTCTCAGGCAATGGCTTTAAAGTCCAAAGCAGCACCACCTTGGCTACCTTGTTCTTATTTGCAAATGTTTCTTAAAGATCTGCAATGGTATTTAGCTCAAATTAATATTTGGGGGAATTGTGAAAAATGAGTATCATATGGCCAACAATTCCCAGCAAGGAGTAATCTGGCCTTCAAATGTTATCATCAATAATGCATTTATACACATATGTCAAAGCACAGAACTATCTAGAAGGGTAATATGGACAAGTGATGGTGTTGGTGGTCTCTGGGAAATGGAGCAGGAATGAAGATGGTTGTTAAAGCAATTTCCCTTGTTCTATAGTCTTTGGGTTTTTGTATAACTAAGTTTTCATTTTTGAGGTTGCAGATTAGTATCTGTTTCTCATACTTAACATTTTGGAAATCAGACAAAGACCTATTGGATGGGTCAGAGAAAGGCAATTCTAAGCTTAACATTGATTTTAGTCAGAAAGGTTTTTATTCTGTTACCTACTAACCCAAGGCTTTGGATATTGAGTTAATGATTTAAAAAGAAATCTGCTAAGTATCTGAAAGGTGGAGGATGGAAATTGTACTGTGGGATCCTCCCCTCTCTATTTCTATGCCAGGGAGAGACATTTCCCCAAGCAGTCAAGTTAAGCAGTCAAATTCAAGGCTAGCCTATGCTGCATAGTGAGACTCTACCTCACCAAAAAACAAAACAACAGTTAACTAGAAATGCAGCCATAGAAGGATAAAGGTCTGTAGAGACATGTTTGGGGAATGTGGGATATCCCTTTGAAAGTACGCATATGCTTCACGGAAACACATGTGTTTATTCATGAACACATTTTGAGTGCAATTTAGTCTGATAAAAATAAGATGAGGAGAGTTTTCCCAACTGAGAAAACAACGTTAACTCTAAACTCTGCAAAACTAGGCAGTTTGTTATGAATAAAGGCCTAATCTGTGAAGTCTTTGCAGATGATGAGAAGCCTAGATGCCGAAGAATGAAAAAAAAGTATCCTAGAGGATGTTTATGCTAATGTTAGAAAAGCATTTGGATTTTATTGGGACATGAGGAGAGAATCCTTGAAGCATTTTTAGCAGAAAAGTGATCTATCTCCTCAAATCCGCTCATTTTTATGTTTATCTTGAAACAGCTTGTTATTTTTACATACATCTTGAAATGGGTAGATTTCTGCTTCTAATTTGCTTTTACATTTGCACATCAAGAGACGAGTTTTATGGAAATGTACAGGTAAGTTATACAGGCCTGGTACTGTAAATGCAATTACTCTGAAAGCCTTTTAGAAATAGAGTGGTGGAATCTCTCCAAGCATACATGTTTATTTTGGAATCCAAATGACTGTTAGCCTATTTGTGAGAGTTTACAACGATTCTGCCCCTGGCAAGTGGCTACCTCAAGTTTTGAGATTCACATTTTACTGATGCTGGCTTAAACAAGGCAGAAAAGTCTTGAGTTTTCATCTCTCCCATAAAGGCTATTAGAATTATGTACATTGGTTTCTGTAGCTGCCATTGCTCAACCTAATTGTGTTTTGCTTATTCATTTAAGTGTTTTGATTTTCTTTTCAGTATCTTCTCTAGCTTTAAAGTGTTTCAAAGTCTCTTCACACATATTTTTCAAACCACAATAAAAAATATGAGAGTTACTTATATTTTATGAAGTACTTAGACTTTTTTTAAAATTTTCTTCATTTGGATATTCAATATTCTCTCAGGAGTATTAGTAAGGGAAAAAATAGATGAAAAGGCCTAACTATACTCTTTCTCTCCTAATCACATTTTCTTCTCCCTTCCTCTTTCCCGTCCTTCACTTCTGGCTCCTTCTCCTCCTCTTTCTTCCCCCTTTTACTTTATCTTCCCCTTCTGTTCCCTTGTCATCTTCCTCTTTCTCCTTAATCACAATCAGTGTCTTTTTCGAATATTCTTGAGCAGGGAATAGAAGAGTGATCCAGATCATTTCCTTCTACTCATTTCACGAACTGAGTCGTGCTAGGATTTTCCATCTTCACTATCTCAGCAAAGAATTTGCTTCAACGAGGATCCCCAATGCCAGGACAAGAGCTTTGACTTTGGGAGGGTATCACTTTAAAACAGGATCTTTCCCTTGATAATCACAATAGTAACTATCAATGTTCGAAGATGCACTGCATTATAAGCTTATATCCAACTTAGCATATTTTATTTTTATAATCAGAGGATGCTGTTAATGTTACATGCATTTTGCATGGAGAAAAGTATATTCAGATTGAGCAACATTTTCCAGGTCAAACAGATAATATGTTAGAAACCATAATATTCATCTCCAATCTCTTTGCCATTTTTAAACTACTTTGTTGACCCTCCAATCTATGTCTGCTTTAGCTGTTCATTGGTTCACAAATTGAAAAGTTCAAAAGAAGAATAAAACCTGGATTCTTCTCACCAGGAATTATACAGTTCATAATAAAAATAAGTACAGCAGAAAAAGAAAACATTAAAACTGTAAGATAGAACATGTGGTATCAACGTTCCAAGGGATGGAAGCTGTTTTAGCTAGATATTTAGATGAGTGTTAGGCAGATGTTCTCATCAATAACTAGGGACATATAGACTGAACTACAATTGAACATCATCCACATTGACCCAATTGGCAAGAAATTAAAAGAATAAAGTCTGACGCTGTTAAATGTCAAGGAGGATACAGAAACACAAACAGGGGTGCAGAATTAATTTTTGAAGCTACTCTTGTACCAACAGAGATGTAAATTTTGTTGTACTGTGGCACTCTTTGTAATAAATAACAGAAAAATATCATGTATCCATAAAATAAATACTGTATAACAATGAAACCCAATGGAGCATTAACAAATGAATTGCCACTCATGGAATTCATAAGCCATAGTAAACAAAAGAAAAAAATCACAGCCATACACATTTTGAGGGAGTCAAAGCTGAGCTGTTGTTTTTTTCTTTACTTTGTATATATGTTTTTATTATAAAAATATTGTGCAGAGGGGTCACAGTTACATGAGTAAGGTAATGAGTGCATTTCCTATTGAGCATTATTACCTCCTCCTTTGTTTTTCCCCTACCATCCCTTCCCTCCCCAGGACCCCAACTCCTCCTTCCCACACCATGAGTGCTAAACCTCTAACTAAAGCCAAAAGGGTGATTGTCATAAATGTCAGACCACTGCAGAAACAGACTGCCGTGCCCAAAGAGGGCTGATACCAGCCATAGTCTATCTGTTAAGATAGAAAAGGCAGTTACAGGAGTGATTTCCAACCATATTTGTACTTTAAATTGTTGTTTAACATTTTATAACTATAAAGAATCGTCTTATCTTTGATGTAGAAAACATTTTCGTTTAAATGGTATGCAAAAGTTTGATTTTCCTTTTTGCAAATATAATCTACTTGAGAGAGGGGAGAACAGCTTTCCAGTGTAAATGTTGTTTGTGAACGCATTCGTAAACAAGGTGCAGAATTACAGAGAAGGCAAAGGAAGGGCATCATAGGCAAAACTGCTGTTCACCCTCTATGCCACTAACTCAGACAAAGGTTTGTTATTAACTGTGGGATAATCACTCAGACCATTGCAAGTGGGAAAGGTTCTAATAATGAACCTGTGTGGTCCAGGATACCGCGATGAGGGACTACACATGTGACTACACATGTTCCTGGAAGTGATCGTAGGAATGTTTGAAACAGTAGATTCACATCTCATGAAATTAGATATCACTGGAGAAACCAGTATGCATTGTACCTTGAACAAAGGAACACTAACTTAATGAAAAAAGCAATGAAAATCTGGTAAGTAAGTCCATGTGAAGAGTATAACACCTAAAATATGTTCGCGATATAAAAACATACTTCACACCAGTATGTGTTGCATAAAAGCTGAGATGGTAAAGGTATCCTCATGAAAAATAATAATAACAATCCTAGATAAATATTCTAGCACACTAAGTACAGCTTCCTTTTAGAAAAAAAACTATACAATAAAGACAATAGAGGAAACAAAGAGTGACCCTAACTCTAAATTGTAGACTTAAGGATAGTGAGAATGACATGTTATTTCATCATGAACACAAACCCTCGGTTCTTATGGCTGCAAGACTCAGGCCAAAAGCAATCTAAAGTTCACACATTTGAAATGCTTCCTAGGGTCATAGAAAATGTGCTGGCAGGCAATATAATTAACAGAAGAAAGCTCATCTCTCTCTCTCTCTCTCTCTCTCTCTCTCTCTCTCTCTCTCTCTCTCTCACACACACACACACACACACATACACACACACAGAATCAACATTGGAAAATTAGCAATAGGCTCTATCTCTGGAATTGAATTTGCAGGCTAGTGCACTTTGTCTCTCCATAGCCAGTTGCATGCAGTTGATAGGCAAAGGGAGTTGCAATCATAGAACTGAGAAGTATCAGAGATCCACATAAGTCCATCTGGAGTAAGACTTACAGTTCAGCACTTTTTTGTGGCTTGTAGGGCTTGAACTCTGGGCCTGGGTGCTGTCCCTGAGCTCTTCAGCTCAATGCTAGCACTCTATCACTTGAGCCACAGCATCACTTCTGGTTTTCTGGTGGTTCATTGGAGATCAGAGTCTCATGGACTTTCCTGCATGGGTGGCTTTGAACCACAGTTTTCAGATCTCAGCCTCCTGAGTAGCTAGGATTATAGATGTGAGCCACTAGCACCTGGCTCCAGTTCAGCACTTTTTAATCATTATACTGTACTTTCTTTTTCTGGATGTTGTGTTGTCAAAGGATTTTCCTGGAAGACAGGGTCACATAGAGTGATCTCTACTGTTAAGACTAAGAGTGTGTTGAAATCTTTCCATTTAAATGTAATAGCAAAAACACAAAAGCCAAGATTAACACTAAAGTGTCAATTTTGCCAGGCATTGGTGGCTCATGCTTATAATCCTAGTTACTTCGGAAGCTGAAATCTGAGGATAAAGGTTCAAAGCCAACCTGGAATGGATAGTCTGTGAGATTCTTATCTCCAATTAACCACCAGAAAAGCCTGAAGTGGAGCTGTGGCTCAAGTAGTAGAATGCTAGCCTTCAGGGGAAAATAATAGCCCAGGAAGGGAGCGTAAGGACTTGAGTTCAAATCCATGGACCAGCACATACACACACAAAATGTGTGGATTCTAAAATCCCATGAAATAAGTCACGATTTTCTATTCAGCACCTACTGGATTTTTGGTGTTTTGTTTTTTGTATGTGTTTCTAAGGGTTGAATTCAAGGCTTCATGCGTGCTAGGCAGGTGCTCTACCACTTGTTTTGCCTCTCAAGTTGGAGTCTCACCCTATTGCTAGGCTGGCCCAAGCTACCATCCTGTATGTGTATTCCTCCACATCATTAGAATGACTGACAGGTACAGGCCACTTCTACCTGTCATCATGCTATCCCCTCCCCCCTTGCTGGTGTGTCCAGACAATGATTGAGATGGAGTCTCAAGAACCTGTCATTATAATTCTCCATCTCTCTACCTCTCCAGGAGTTAGAACTTGACTTTCAGCACATTCTGGATATTTTAATGAAGCATATTAACAAAAAATGAGCTCCAGAGTTATCACACTAAGCCATTATTCTTTGTTTGACTAGCACAGCACCAGATCTGAGGATAAAAACAAACTCCTAATAAAATAACATAATGGTAATATTATCAATAATGACACATAATTACAGTGACATTAATGACAATGGAGAGGCTTCATTCTAAAATATCACTCCACCGTGTTATTTTAGAATTTTTACACTCAACAGTTTTGAGTGTAAATAAGGAGTGATATTGGAAGCTCATGGGCAATTCTCTGCTTAGCTTTTTATACTGTAATTTCACACTGCAATTTGCAGTAAAATGACAACATTGGGGAACCATTCTTTTCCTGACATGAGGAAAGCTGCATTTTCCTTATTATCTTGCCTTGAAACTATCTGTTCCAAGTTATTACTCATAAGTCCCATCCTCTCAGCATTGTAAGATAGAGAAAATATTAATATATTGTAAACTTAGAATTGTGCTTAATAAACTGTCTTTGAATATCACTTCTCCTTTCCATTTCCTTATCATTATCATCATCATCATCATCATCATCATCATCATCCCTAATAATTAGATCACCTGAAATGTTAGGCTGCAGATTTGTTAACTCTGAGACTCAACACAGTCTACATTTATGAATCGCCTTACATTCTATTACTACCATTGATCCATCAAGTTAGATGATGGCTTTTATGCCTAAGTATTTTCTCCACTACAATATAAGACAAAAGAAGCATTTGGGATGTCCCATTTATCCACTACAGGGAATTTGAAGTGGTTCTTAAATTCTCTAAAGCTTTCTTGTGTGATCTATCAAATAAAAGTTCCAAATGGAAGAAGAAATATAGTTCATAGTGAAAAAACACAAACTCAAAGGGTGTTTACCTAAAAAAAACTAACTGGGCACCTGGGTAAATGAATTCACATTTCCCAAACTTATAACCTTAGTGGATAAGACTTAAACCCAAGCTTTCTAAAGCTCTGGAATTGATCAGCATCACTGAAACTTTACACTAGCAGAATGTGTAAGACTCAGGTTATTTTAGTGACAATTCACATTGATACAGTAGAGAGAGAACCATAGTGTCACAGTATCCCAGTACTTCAAAGGAATGGTAAGATGATTTACTTTGAACACATATAAGTTACCCTTGCCCTAAGAACATGGATTTAAGTTGCTTTCAATAACAGCCTACTATGAGCTTTTACACCCACAAAACAAAAGAAAGTCATACATTGAAACATTTACCAGTTATATTGCCTGGAACATCAGGTTGGAGGGCTACAGAAAAGCAGGGAGATCTCTTTTATAGGTTGTGGGCCAGTCTTCTTGAAGTTTTTCTTTTGATGTTGGGTAATGAACCCAAGGCCTTCTCTAAGCGAGGCAAGTACTCTTACTCGAGTTGAACACACACACACACACACACACACACACACACACACACACAAACTCTTGTTTTCATTTTGCTTTTGAGACAAGATTTCACTGCTCCTTTTACTCTGGCTAGCTTAGAACTCACAATTCTCTCTGAATAGTGGAGATTACAAGCATCCACTATTCCACTGGATTGTCTGATTGCATTCTTAACTTTCGGGTTGGGAAGGGTTAGAGGTCTGCTAAGCTTCTCGATAGGTTCTGAGTCATGGATCTATTAGTCAGGTCAGATATACAAGTTAAGATAATTGGCTATTAAAGGGGCCTAAGAGAGCCCAGAGGATGTTGGCTCTTGACCTACAACTTCCCATCTCTTCACACACAATTGCTGTGATTTATTTGGCAAGGTCAAGCAGTCTGTAGAATCTTTAATGTAGATGGAGCTCTTCAGAGAACTTCAACTCGCAGTGGGAATCGTATGACTCATGCTTTTTAACATGAAGAATTACACACTATGTTTAGCAAAATCTCAGCATGTATTCATTCATCTTATTGTTGCCAAATTCTATCAAGAAGCTATTCAGGAACATGCTAGACAGCTTCAAGCTGCCTAACCATTTGTCTTTTGATGGTCATCTTCTGGTTATCGAGACAGATTAAAGTTCAGTGATGGTTCATTTTCTGCTCTTGGTTATCTCAGTACAGTGAAGTGTCTCCAGGAGTAACATCTCCACTGTAATACATAAATAATTTTCAAACCTCCACTTTAATATATACAAATAATTTCAAAAATAAAAAGAACTGGAGAGAAAAGTTATCATAAACCCTTATATACCCGCCATCCAGTATAACTATTAGCACATGGCTGATTCTGTTCATTTATACTCCCTTTCATCTCTTTCAAAAAGAATCCACAAGGCCCAATGAGTTAGAGGCCATTATTATTACATTTTTATGCACTAACCGATGTGTGAAACCATTAAACTGTGTTTCATTAGTCACATCTAGTGAATGCAGACCCAGGAGTCACTGGCAGCCAGTCAAAGTGCTATGACAGAATAGACAGCACAGCTAAATGGGATCATCTGAAGAGAGGTTAATTAAGTAGCTATTTAGGAAAGATTAATGAATTGCTAGGAACTAGTAAATCAGGAAAGAGTGTTAAATAGGTAACAGGAGTGAGTGTTTACCAGTCTCCCATTCAGAAGTTCCTCTGTGCTGAGAGTCACTTGATAGGAGTCATTGTTATCAGTTAAAGGACACAGCCTAACTAGAAGTCAGGGAACAACTCCGGTCCTCTTCCTGTTGTAGCCAGCCAAATTCAATCAAATACCATAGGTCCAGTAGTCCACTGATAATGTCCACAGAAATTGGCCTTCTAGCATTCCGTTCCGGGTGAAAATGGTGAAGGTAGAAGAAATTAATGATATATCCAACCCTACTCCCATCCCCGCAATGGTATACCAGCTGCAGAAAACAGTGTGTTATTTTCAGATTGTGACATATGCTAACCAGAAATTCAGAACCTTGGTGAAAAAAATAAATGGTGCTTATTTTCATTGGGGAAAAAAATACAAGTTTAGCTTACTTATTACCTCGGTAAAGAAGGTTGAAAATTTTCTAATACTGAAGCAAAAATATGATCCAAGACATCAGTTTGTGTGCTATACTTAAAGCAGCAGGTACTATACAGAGTGTGTGACACACTGATGTACTTGACTGCTACTTGTTGAATATTCATCAATGTAGAATAAGCAAGCATTTAAAAATATGAACCAGTGTTTAAGAAGCAGTAGAACAGAACATCCCAAGGAGAGCAAAGATGGAAGATCATAAACAACTAGCACTTCTATCCAGGAAGCTGAAACAAAATACAAGTATGTGGCTACAGGAACACATAGGTAGCATGGAACTATACAGGAACAAAGCAGAAAACAGTACAGTGGGAGACCTGGTGAAATCCAGAAATACTGAACTGCAGATCTGAAAAAGAAACAAAGGACTCTAACCTTGGATGAGTTCTGACGTGCTAGGGAATGGAGGGGAAAAAAATCCTTCTCAGCAAAGGGCTTAGAGCAAAGGACAGAAGAGCAAAATCATTCTTCCCAGGCACACAGTCATCAACTCTACAAAAGTAGAGATTCTCTACAGGCACCAACTGGCTGATCCATTTTAGCAAGCAAACAGTCACACAATGGACATCCTTAGAAGAATGACCTGACCACTTAACTCATTTCTTCAGGTCTCAGCCAGCTGAGTAGCTAAGATTACAGATGTGAGCCTCTACACACCCAGCTCCGGCCCTCTCTTTAAATTCCATTTCAGCTACCAAAGATAACAAGGCTCTATCTAGATCTCTACTTTTTTCTTATTTCTTCGCATTTGCCTATGTATCTAGTGAATCTACTCTCTAAGCATTCTATCCCTCTGCAAACGCGCTTGGTAATTGTCGTCTTTAGTGCCTGAGCACAGCGGGGCTGCTGGCTCACACCATCAATCACAGCACCAAGCATCCAGACACCAGTGGCTCCTGTCTCCTGCCCTCTAGTCCTTTGTGTCTAAATCCATGGGCATTTGTTAGCTAGAGCTATTGTAGAACTACCTCACCTCTCCAATGCCGAATAAATAGTGAAAAACTGGACACAATCCTTCTGTATTTGCACACTCTTAATTCTTCATTTTGATGCCAGATTAGATAGGTAAGAAGGTAGGTAGGTAGACAGACAGACAGATAGACACACAGACAGACAGATAGAGATACAGATATATCTATATGTTTTCTTCTCCCGACCAATTCTCCAATTCTCTACAGGCACCAACTGGCTGTTCCAAATTTTGACTGAGCTCCAACACTATCTACCCAAGTTAAAGATTTACAAGTTAGGGGCTTAGTCTATTTCAAATCTCCACTACAAATACAATTCACCACCTGTGGTTCTGACTGGCTATCAATCAGAGACCCTCATGATCCTCACTCTTGGTTCAAATACTTGTTTGAATGGCTCACAACACTCAGGAAAATTTCGTATTTATTAGATTATTGGCCTATTATAAAAAGGTAAAACCGGGGCTGGGAAGGTGGCTCAGTGGTAGAACGCGTGCCTTGCATGCTCGAGGCCCTGGGTTCGATTCCTCAGTACCACATAAGCAAAAAGAAAAAAGCCGGAAGTGGCACTGTGGCTCAAGTGGTAGAGCGCTAGCCTTGAGCTGAAGAGCTGAGGGACAGCGCCCAGGCCCAGAGTTCAGGCCCCACGACCGGACCAAAAAATAAAAAAATAAAAAAAAAAGGTAAAACCTGCACAGTACAGGCTCCAAGGAAGAAGCATGGGGCTTTTATATTGAGGGCTTTGGACACTTACATATCCCAATAGTGCCATGTGTTCAGTAGCTTGAAACTTCTTTAAATCCTGCCTGTAAGGGAACTTGTGCAGGTTTGGATATAGGCATGACTGATTAAGCACCCAGCCACTGGTGATTAGCTCAATGTTCACTCATTCTCTCAATTCTGGAGGTTTGATTTAGGGCTGAAAGTTCCAGTCCTTTAATCACATGATGGGTTAATGCTCTTGAAAACTAGCTTCCACCAGGAGATGATCCAGGAGCCCACAGTCACTAGCCATCTCAGAAAAGACTATCATTTCTGGGATTCCAAGGGTTTTAGGAGCTATGCACCAAGAAAATAGGAGCAAAGAACAAAATATATCTTTCTTATTATGTTACAGATAAGGGAGGATGGAAGCTCGATATTTAAAACAGACTCTGGTATACTGAAATCTGATCTGACATCCACAGATAAGACTAGGTGTTATTGCAAACTGATCTGATGCTTACAACTAAATTATACTGTTCTCTTATCAAACAAAAACAATCTCGCAAAACATCTATTTCAGACCAAGTCACGGCCACACAAAATTCCAAATATCTACTCTCACCAAATGAGGGAGAATTACTCTTTCATAATTATAGTTTTATCCTAGTTTCATATACCCCCTAATGGGTAAGGTTTGTGGCAATATCTATTCATGGAACTGTTTCTCTTCTAGGATAAACTTCTGCTTCCTTAAAACCTCCCCCCCCATTATTTGACCAAATTCTATGGTGGATGGCACTAATTGTCTTTTAGGGTGATACACTGTTCCTTCCTTGGGATTGTATATTCTCCTTTTCTACCAATATACCTATGCATATACAAATATATGAACATGTTAATATATATATATATAATAAATATAAATACATACATGCTTAGAAATGTCAGCTTTCTTGTATCTGCAAATTCTTTAAGAAAAAGTTGTGTCTACATGGAAAATATGCAGACTTATTTGGTTAAAATTTACATTATATTAGGCTTTAGAAGTAATCTGGAGAAGATGATATCAAGTACATTAGAGGAATAGACATAGATTATATACAAATAACCTGTCCATTTATAGAAGAGATTTGAGCATCCACCGATTTTGTTACCTGTGGGGATGTTGAAACCAATTTCACTTAGACACCAAGGCACTACTATATAAATACATCTATGTACCTCTACTGTCATCAGTGGTCTAAGCCATTATTACCATTTGCCAGGGTCATTGCTGCAGGAACTATGCTCTTTTCATTCCTGTTTCTACAGAAAGTCCTCAAAAGGACAGGGTTTTCTCATTCAGTATTTGCCATGCCTGTGTTGGTACAGAGTGTAAAAGCCAACATTCTTACTGTGTGCACAACGCCCTGTAGAGTCTGCTTCCCCTTCCCACTCATTAGCCTCTGTACCCCCTCAACGTCTGATTGTGTGCCCCTCTCTTGCTTACTCACTGGAGAGATCGTCAAAGCTTTCATTTTTCATTTGCAGTAAACTACGGGTGATGATGATAATATGTAACCTGGGTTTTGTTGAAGGTCTGATATGAGATAATGCATAAGGAGCTCCGTCCTCAGCTTGACTCCAGGGAACATTTCATCTAAATGAAGAGTGGCATCCATTATTTCTGAATCCATTGTCATCATCACCACTAACGGTACTGCTGCCCCAGGAAGCATCCTTCCAAGAGAGAAGGTTCGCCTTCATTCTTGACCTCTTTTAATCACACGAGTTAAACTCCTCTTGACTTTGTTTCCCAAAGAAAAAGTGTTTCCTCCATGGTTGAAAAATGTACCATGGATGAATTTATTTTTCTTAATTCTGATTGCTACTCCAAGGGATTTCCAAAGTGCAACTAAAATTGCTCTGAGTTTTCAAAGCAATGCTTGCAAAACGCCACATGGCTGGGTAAACATCCAATTGATTGTATAAAGTGCTCATAGTTTGAAAAAGAAAAACTCAGCTCTATGACTGCAAACAGGCTTCATGTTGCAGATGGCGAACTATGTTTTGAATCCAATTTGAATAATGTGATACGGAGCCAGCAATAAAAGGAATTAGATTTAGATTTTGCTTTTGCTTTTGCTTTTCTTCTGAGTTTTTTTTTCAGAGATGGCATAAACTGCAAGCTTTTGATGCTGTGACTGTTGTTTTTGTTATTTGCATTTAGGTTTCCCTTTGTGTTCAGGTTCCAGAACTTTCTAAGAAATTCAACACCAGTTTTATCTTGCTGTCTGATGGTAAGCTTGGGAAGACAGCTTTCTCTGTACATCTATAATTTATTGAAAATCGAAGCCCAAATTGTGTCTTTGTGTCTTTCTGGCGCAATTTCAAACTTGTGAGATACTGAAAATTTTCAGTTAATCTGACATGAAGAAAGCTATAAATCTACACCAGTTTGCAGTACTCTATTATATCGACAGTTTACTTATCTCTTTTTCTTGTTATATTAAAGTGAATAGAATCTCAATACATGCCTACTGAATGTTGAACAAAGTAAATGAAAGCAATTTAGACAGAATTCAGGGTACTTGACTCAGAAATGCAACACTATAAATAAGATGAAAAAGGAGAAAACTTTGAATCTCTTATGATTCATAATCCAACATAGAATTTCTAAATGATCATTTTCCTTTAAAAAATGTAATGACTTCCTAAAGATGAGGAGTGTATTTCTTATCCATTTGTACTTCTTTCAAGAAGTATCTGTTCAGTGTTTATCCCCCCATTTATTGATGGAGTTATTCTGTGGTGATTTAATTTTTTTTAACCACTGCTATACATTCTAGTTCTTCATCCCTTGTCACTTGTATAGCTGGTAAAGATCTTCTCCCATTCTATAGGTTGTATTTTCTGCCAAATAGCTACATCTTTCATAGCACACAAGGGTTTGTAGCTTGATGTAATCCTATTTATCATCCCTTACTCCTTTTGGAGTTATTTTAATATCTATCATTTTGTAACACTACACATAACATCCTAAGTTTACAATGTTGATGGGCTTTCCAATGGCTATGGATGTAAGTACCATATGAGACA
Organism: Dipodomys ordii; assembly: GCF_000151885.1. Classification (NCBI taxonomy): domain Eukaryota; kingdom Metazoa; phylum Chordata; class Mammalia; order Rodentia; family Heteromyidae; genus Dipodomys; species Dipodomys ordii. Next base: position 14,862,056 of record NW_012267223.1, on the reverse strand, counting down.
ATATCAAAAACTTGCAAAGAAGCAAGAAATGAAAATATAAAGGATGATAAAATATAGACAGTCACATTAGCATGCTGAGCACACCATGATCTTCCGCATGGGGTTCCCAGACCCTCCCACTGGCTGGCATTAAAAGTTCGATTCAGAAGTGAGAGAAACTGACTGAAACAGGTAAATTATTACTTGTTGCAGTAAGTGTAGGTGGTTTTGTGCCTTTTATCAGCCTTTTAGAAGCGTTTGCTCCAGTGAAGTGCCGCAAAGTGTATCCTTAACTTTGAGCGCATTCATTGTTTCATTTGTTTTTAAGATAACCATCCTTTGGGGCCCACTTAGTGGCTGTAGAACGATTTGTCCACACATGTCTGTGGGAAACACAAGATAAAAGATCCAAAAACTCAGCACAGCCCTATATCAGGTTACAAGGTCCAGCCCCTCCCCCCTCCACTCTCCTGTGGGCTCCTAAGATTTAGAGTAACACCCGTGAAATTATTCCTCTGACTCCAATGCTTGGAGCCAGTTGAGGCTCCCAGGGCCACATCAGTGGAGTTCTACCTGAGCTACAACTTGCATCTTTCCTACACGTCCTAGCGCTTCCCAATGTGGCCACTTTCCATTTAAAGCCTCTTTATTGATCTTTTCCCAGTACTTGATTTCTATTTTCCTCTTTTAAAAAATGACACATTTAGATGCTTCACAGGGCACAAATTGACTCTCTCAGTGTCTAACAGATCAGGAGTCTAAGGAGGCTCTACTGGTCCTCGGCCTAGGGTTTCATGAGGTCACAAAGTGTCGATTAGACCAATCATCTATAATCTCAATGCCATCTAAGAACTCCTCTCTGCCATGTAATGAAATACGCTCATGGGTCTCAGAGATACGATTATGGAAATTGAGGGAGGGAAACTATTGTGCCAACCACATTTCTTTCCCATGAGGTCTGCCAGATTCCCTGGTTACTGCTTAGATTTCCTCTGATGGGTTCATCCTGAGGTCTAGGGAACGACCTCAGTTCAGGAAAGCAAACTAATAGAAATTGGTCAGCATGGTATTTCTATTTTATGGCTACCTGAGAATAAGACTTCTGAAGTGTTGATTGATAAAATAATTCCTGGGTAATTTTTTATGATGGCGCACAGTGGTGCATTCTGTAATGATGTATAGACAGACAGAGACAGATATACAGACAGACAGACAGACAGACAGATAGATAGGTAGATATGGCTGAAGGAACAGATAGTGTTTCTGATCTTGTCACACCATTTCAAGTATGAAATAACATTAACCACAGTAAATAAAAGGGACTAATGAATTTTGTAATGTATTTTTCATAAAATTATTTATAATGGCCCACAAAAATGTCCAGGGTCCTCAAATCCAATATAATTCCTGATTATATTAGTAGTAAATTATAATCATGTCTCTCACTATTGCATATTTATTTTATGAGAAGTTTCATGGCCCATTTCGTAACTGTTTCAAAAAGGGACAAAGAGTGTATGTATCAAAATTTATAATGAAATTTCCCTAATATCCATTGGTTTATTTGTTACTGAATTCACTCCTCTTTGATCTTTTAGTTTTCTCCTCTTTAATTTGGTTTTGCCTTTAAAGTTTTGTTTTCCATTTGGGATTTTAATTTTTTCTACTCCTATGTTAATTTATTTTATTTTATGAATTTATTCCTACACTAATGGCTTTGTTATTTACCATAATTGATTTATTTGTGTCTTTTTCTTTACTGTTGACTTTTCCTTTGTTCACATAATACTTTGATGGACTGATCCTATTACATATCAATCTGCTTTTTCTAGTTCTTGTTTTACCATCAATTTGCACCGACTCTATCTATGTTAAATGTCCAGTCTTGAGAAATTAATTTTGTTTATTACCCTATCTTAGTCTGTATTTTATGATGATTACACTTTTTTGTCACTAGACCACTAATATCCCCCAAACCTTCTAAGCTTTGTTGTTGTTCTTAAAACATCTTGTTCACATATCACTTCTTGTGTGGTATTCCTTACCCTCCATGTTAGGCAGAAATATTTTGTCAATTGTTTCTCTACCTTCTGGTTTATAGACATCTCTTTGCTTTTTTTGGTTTTTGTTTGTGTTTGTGTTTTCAATTTCAAAAATCTACTCAATACATGTCTATATCTCTTTCTCTTGACCAAGTGCTTCAAGGCTGGACAATTGAAGCTTTCTCTGAAAATAATTCTGTGGCTGCAGGGAGGGGAGGAAGAAATTCAAATCCATTTTCCATCCCATTGATTCATTTGCTATGTTATTTAGAAGTCCAATGCACTATCCATTGTGCAACAGAGCCACCTTTGTTATGTTATTTAATATTTACTATCTGCTAACTTATTAATACACAAAAAATAGAGAACACAATGATGCAACTGTTCATGCACCTGAAACGTTTGTTTTAACAGTTTGCCCCATTTTCTTTTTACATATTTCCTTATTTTAAATAAATTTGGGTGTGTATTGCATACTTTCAATCTCTGTACCCTGAATCAAGAATATATAGAGTTTTATAGACATAAAACAAACATATAAATAAACAAATATAAAGAGAACAGAAATAAAATGTACATATAAAGATAAAAGAAATAAAATGTAAGTACAAATAAATCTTTACCTTCCATTCTCTTCCCCTGCCCTCTTCCAGGACTAATTAATATTCTAAAGTTAGAGTATATTATTCCCGCAAATGATCTCTGACATTATATCTATAAAAATATCTATGTAGGGGCTGGGAAGGTGGTTCAGTGGTAGAGTGCTTGCCTTGCATGTATGAGGCCCTGGGTTCAATTCCTCAGCACCACATAAGCAGAAAAAGCCAGAAGTGGCACTGTGGCTCAAGTGGCAGATCACTTGCCTTGAGCTGAAGAGCTGAGGGACAGCACCCAGGCCCAGAGTTCAGGCCGACAATAAAAAAATCTATATCTAAATCTATATAGATATATAAAATATATACAACTATTTGTCAGCTTAGAAATATCTCACAATTCAATTGAATGGAAAAGGAAATAATCATTTTACCATCACTTTACACTATTAAAATCTGAGTAAAGGAAAAAAAAAAACCTCTCCCATTCTATCACCTTATTGCTGTAGCCAAACCTTTGATAACTTAAATCTATTTTCGTTACTCATGTTTTACATTAGGCAGGCTTACCAATGTTAAAGGAGATTCATTATGCAAAATTATCTCATGCACTTATGGGTGTGTCCCAAATCTAAGGGTAAACGAGGCTAGATACAAAAGAATCAATAGTACCACTTGAGTCTGAGGTTCATTCACTCTAGAACTGGAAGCCAACATCGCAGGTCCAAATTTCATAGACATTCACCAGGATCCTTGGGCAAAGGATCTGTCTTCTTGTTCTTTTAATGTGCTCAGCCAATTTAAATATTACTCCTATTCAACACAGGTGCACAGAAACATCTAGAGTAATGCTCAGCAATATTTAGGTACCTTCTAACTTATGAAGTTGACACAAAATGAGCCATCACACTTTCTAAAGTGTATTTTCTTAGTTTTAAATTTAAAAAGAAATTCTTTGGACAACATCCTTGTGTTCCAGAGAGGGCACCATGATTGAACTTATTTCCAGTAACATTTCTTTAGGAAGACAGTCAGAGCCTCAGGCCTAACTATCTCCCTAACCAGAATCATGCTCATGATATCTTAGTCCCATAGCTGGCCCCACACATGAGTTATGAAGACTAGGTCCTGACATGAATGTCTTTCCTTGTTTAACATGAAACGCTAAAATGTCATCTTTGTATGTGACACAGTTGTCCTACCTCAAATTCATCTTTGCTTTTGTGCAAATGTTCCTTGTGATTTTTTTTCTCTTTGTGCCCTGTAGGCCCTAGCCTTTTATACCCTTATCATCTATGCCATTCATTCCTAATGGAAGCTCTACTTAACCCAGTTTGTGAGATTTTTAATTAGTCCTTCAAGTCTTCCTCCAAGCAAGCATCCTACTTGAAGTTTCACTTCAGCTATGTTTCAAAGATTTTTTTAATTAGGCCTCCACGGCTGCTTCTTTTGAACTTTCTCTTTGACTCTACAACATCTCCTTCCATTTTTCTTAGACTCTGAGGTGCACTCTATTGTAGATGCACTGTTGATTAATAACAACTTCTCTCTTTGTATGTGGAGGAGTTGACAGCTCTGAATAAAATGTACATTTTTTATAAAATTAACTGCCAAAGGAATGTGTTTATTCATATCATTGTATAGCATTTTCTTTTTCAATATCATGTCAAAGTTTGAATAAAACCATCTCCAAAGGTCTCCTTTTCTAATAGCCACTAGAATTGTCTAGGGAGTGAGGAACACCATTATAGAAATAAGCACTATGCCCCTATCAATTTGGAAACTTTCTTTGTCTGATCCTCTTTCCCATGTATCCTAATCATGCCTGACTTAAGTGTGTGCACAATGTAGCCTACAGAGAATAATCACTTCTTCTCATAAGCTTTGGGATTGTAGCACAGCACACACGGTTTCTTGCAGGCTTGATAAAAATGTACTAAAGAGAAAACAACAGAGACAGACAATGGAGAAAAAACAATACACAGTTCCAAGCCCATCCTCAGATTCCTTGGAAAGGGAGGAAAACCTGAAGATTCCATCACTAGATAAAACAGTCCTACTGAGAGCCTGCCAATTCCAGCTGCAAGTTAAACCCATATCTCCTCAAAGCTTTCAACTGTGGGAATTTCTGTGACAGAACTTCACTAAGGTATGCAAGGCTCACCTGAGTGAAAGAAGACGGTCTCAACTTTTCTCAGAAGTTCATAACAAGGTACCATCCCAGAAGGTGTATGGTAAAGGCTGTGGTACCCTGGAAGCCTGAAAATAAGGAACGTTGACTCCTACGAAGTCTTGAGAAGGCATTCCAGAGACTTGATGCAAGATGGCTAAAAGAAGTGCTTGAGAAAAAAGAGAAGGTAAAATGTAGCATAGGCTACAGAGAATGATAGTGACACTGTAGGGAGCTGAGCTGAGCTGGCCAGAGGCCTCAATCTCTCTTGCAGAAGTGAATCCTGACACCTGCCATCAGGGCAGGAACCACGCACTGAGCCTGAGGCTTCCAGGGCCTTGCCTTCTGGTGGCTGTACTGACTGCTGCATAGATCCAAGGCCTGATCCCATTCTCCAAATCACCTGATACTCAAAGCCTCCTCCTCTTCCTCCTCCTCTCCTACAGATACAGGTAGATCATTTGTCAGGGCAGGGCCCGAAAGCACTGGCATGTGTTTGCTGGTGGTCAGGACTAAAGACTCAAGTCCAGATCCTCTCCCAAATAGACTGTCACTGTCTCCCTTCCACAGAAGTAGGTGCTGGGAGGCAGAGGGTCTGTAAACAATGAGATCAGAGGGAGCAAGACTAGGTCCCTCTCTTCCTCCCCCCCCCATCCAATTCAGAATCAGTGCTCTGTATGCTGTCTCAATTCTGTTACACTTGGGCATCACCCCAAAGTTTGTCAGTTTTTTGCACATGGGAACACAAATGGACATGTAGAGAGCAAGTGGGTACCTGCCCAATGAACAAGCTCAAAAGCTTCCAGAGCCAAGAGTCGCCCCCAGTACACAAAGCGAAAGAAAAGCTCTACAATTAAAACAGCTCACTGGAGCAAGCCAACCCCTCAAGAAGAGAAATTCTAACTGGTTTACCTCCATAGGAGAGTTCTATAGATCAGGTGCCCATCATACAGGGTAAATACTTGGCTACTAAACCCTACCTTGCATTTATTTTTTTTCTTCTTCTTCTATTTTGGCAGTTGTGAACTCTGGGCCTGGGCGCTGTCCCTCAGCTCTTCCACTCAAGGTTAGTGCTTTACACTTAAGCCACAGCACCACTTCCAGTTTTCTGGTAATTTATTGGAGACACATGAACTTTCCTGCCCAGGTTGGCTTTGAATTGTGATCCCCAGATCTAAACCTCCTGGATTACAGGTGTTAGCCACCGATGCCTAGCCCTACCTTGCATTTCTAACTGATGATGAGAAATGTGATCTCTGCTGAGTCATGTGCATGAGCCTGAACATTGAGAGTAATACAACTGAAAGACAAAATGCGATAAAAATTCCAACCCAAAAATTGCCCTCAGATGTGTAAATTGCTATGCAGAAATACAAGCATTTTGAAGAAAAACAAGGCAATGACTCCTCTAAAAGTTAACAACTCCACAATAAAAGACTTGAACAATCATGAAAAGAGATGAAATTTCAAACAATAAAACTCAAAAGATCCTAAGAATCATCAAAGCAATTAAGCAAGAGAGATAAGTTCAAAGATGCTACAAACAGCTGAGTGATTTCAAGTAATTCAACCAATGAGCTAAATGAAATTAAAAGACATTACTGGAAATAAAGGAGGCAATAAAGGTATTAAAAGTTTGAAATAAATAACATTGGAATAGTGGAAATAAAAAAACTCAGTTCCAATAAACACTTGTTTGAAAGCTTTATTAATAAAATAAGAAAAGCTGAAAGTATGGTTTCAGAGATCAAAGATAAAGTGGAATTTGATCAATCAGGTAAAGGCAAAGAAGAAATACTATGAAAATACAAGCAGAATATGGAAGACCTCTGGGACATCATCCAGTGTCCAAATCTATAAATCATAAATATAGAAGAGGGAGAAGAAATACAAACTGAAGGTATAGAAAACACTCATCTAAAGGTATAGAAAATACTTCCCCAATATTGACAAACATAAAAGACAATCAGAACATGAATGAGATTAGAAAACAAACAATGCCATTTATGTTAAATTCAAATGCCAAATATATAAAACAAAGGAAGAATATTCAAGACTAGAAGAGAAAAGTAGCAAGTCAAATACAAGGTCAACAATACCAGCAGCATTTTCAACAGAAACACTAAAAGCAAAGGATACATTTTAAACTCTGCCAAGAGATCCTACATATAGAAGTAGAACATAATCAGAAAAACATAGGAAAGAACAAATTCTTTTAGCTATGTAAAGTGGCAATTAGTGGGAATTAAAAAAGAAGAAGCAAACATCCTAAAAACAACAAAAAGCCTGACAGTTTTACAAACTTTTTCAAATTAACACTGAATGTAAATGGTCCCAATTCTTTAATCAAAAAGATATAGAATGGTTGGTTGGATTAAGACAAAAGGCCCAGCTGATAAGAAATGCATTTCACTGACAAAGACAAACATGAATTTAGAGTGAAAAAATGGAAAAAGATTTCTCGAGCACACGGAACTCTGAAAGCACGCAGAACTAGCTATACAAATATCAAACTAAAATTAGTCAAAAGAGACAAAGAATGTTATTTCATAATAATAAAGGGAAAACTTCATCAAGAGGAAATAACATATTAACAGATACTCTCCAAATTCGGACATGTCCAATTTCATTAAAGAAATACTTTGGGCCTTAAAAGTAGGTAAGACTTCAACTGAATAATTTATGTAACTTTAATACTCAACTCTTACCAATAGACTGCTCTACCACTTTGAGCCACAGTGCCACTTCCAGTTTTCTTTTAGCTAATTGGAGATAAGAGAGGAGGGGAAGGGGAATAACAAAACATTGAAACAAGGACACAGGATGACCCATTGCAACAATACTCACAATACGCTATGTCAGAAATGAATTTTATAACTTGGGTTGGGGGAAGATTGGAGGAAGGAAGGGATAGTGGGAGAAAAACAAAGGAGTAGGTAACAATGTTCCACAAGAAATGTACTTACTGCCTTACTCATGTAACTGTAACCCCTCTGTACAACATCTTTACAATAAACCAATAAAATTATTCTATCTCTTTGAAAAGAAACTGAGTCTCATGAACTTGCCTGCCCAGGCTGGCTTTGAACCATGATCTTAAGATCTCAGCCTACTGAGTAGCTAGGATCTCAGGCATGAGCTACTGGCATCTGACCTAACTATATTTATTAAATTTACAAATTTGGGGTTTTTTTCCTTTCAAAGAGACTACCATTTATTCAAGGAGCAGAACTGACCAAACATAATTGCAAGTTGCTTAAACGACACACTAGGGAGAGCCTAGAAGCTCATATTTCTGCCAGGTGAAGGATAGCTTTCATGCCAAATTTTCTTTCGACTGGAACTTTACATTTTGCAATCTAGGATAGTGCATCACTGTTCAGATCTGCAGTTCAAGCACAGGGAAGCTGGCAATTCCAGAGAATATTGCAAATGGGGCATGCTACAAATCCACACTGCTCACTCTCAGGCAATCTGTGTGCTGCTTTACTGACATGGCCACTTTCCCATGCTTATTCTGTAACAAGAGCTCCAGTAGGACAGAAGGTAGGATTTCCCCTACTGGAGGAGAGCCTATTCTGGGTTTAGCAGATCTCAAGGCTAGCAAAGCTTCTCCATCTCCTTGGGATAGTGGAAAGATTGAGGACTACATGTGTCAATATCTCCTCATCTCTCATGTATGACATTTCCTTTATTTCCACTACAGCCTATTTCATAATTCATCCTGTGTTGTTATGGAATTCACACTGCCCACATGGACAGATACTTCCTTATACTCACAGAGAGACAGAAAGGAGTAAGAGATCAAAGAAAACAAGGTGTTTATTCTATACATTTTTCTCTATATAAGCACAAATGTGCAAAGTGAATTAACCCTCTGAATATAGGAATGGATATCTAGGCATGATCATCCACACCAGTAAAATGTGGACAAATGTGAAGAGATAGAACAGAATGTGGAAACAGAAGTGGGCCTGAATGGCAAAAGAAGCAACTAAACTAGGGTTGTTGTGCCTTAAAGTACCTGAATGCAACATCAGTAGGACCATCCTACAGCCCAACCCAGCAGTGGCTTCTCCTGGCATAGTGTAAGGTGGCCTTCCAACCAAGAACCCTTTAGAAGACATCATTCTCTCCTAGCTCTTTTTCTTCCTTGACCTTTCTTCTTTCAGGAATGACAGTTATATAGTCACAAGCAAAGGGGAGAAAAAGGATTAAATCCGTCTAGGACCTGCCACCAAGGCACCAAATTGCCTCTTAGCTTGCTGCAGTATTTGTGGGGTTGTTCAAAATAAGTAGCGGGGTGATTCATGGTAGCCGCTGAACACTGTATGACAGGATTCTATTCCACTGTCTGACTGAAGCTACTTATATCTTGTGTCACTTTCTGCAGTGACTCAGTTCCAGGCAAAGATGAATGCCGTGAGAGCATTTTACAGAAATAGTAAATCACGCTTGCAACTGATTGCGACGCTGGAGCAGCCTAGCCTGTGAGTTATTCATGTCACTTCTCGTTGCTTTCATAAACAGCTATTGTTCCGTTGGTTGCTAATCATGTCTGCTGAAGTTTAGAGGAAGTCCAAGGCCAGGGGAATCACAAGGTTTTATTCAAAGGAACAAAAAGTTTGCAAGGTATAATAAATGTCAAGGTATGCACTGTTCTGGTCTATTCTTACATGAATAGGCACCAAGACATAAGGAAGTATTTTTATTCCATGTTTGTATATACTAAATATCTTCTAACCATGCCTTTTTTGTTCATGAATCCACTAAGTTACTCAATTTTCCTCATGCATCCTAATATTTATATAAATGCATCTTTATATGTATGTATATATGTATATATGTTAAATGCATCTTTATATGTATGTATATATGTATATATGCTAAATGTACCTTTATATGTATGTATATATGTATATATGCTGTGTTTAGTAAGATAAAGAACAGCGACACAACTATCATAGAGAGATTTACTAAGAAAACCAATCTCTTCTACTATTGGTAAAAATAAATAAATAAATAAAACCACTTCAACACTGTGGGCAAGAGTAGTTTTTGTGTGCAGCTACTTGGGCTTGAACTAAGGCCCCACATTTGCTTGATTGCTATTTCTTTGTTCAAGGCTGGCACTCTTCCACTTGAGTAATACCACCTATGTCTGGCTTTTATGGCTGGTTAATTGGAGATAAGGGAATCATGACCTTTTCTGCTGGTTTCAAGTCACAGTCATCAGATCTCAGCCTTCCGAGCACTTTGAAGTACATCTGGGGTTCAAGATTTTTAATCCTCGAAATAAGGCTGTGATCGTTTATTAGGCCAGGAACTATTTAAACACAGGGTATTTTGGAAGAGTACATATTGTATAGTAAAGCTTTAAAAAGTCCATTGAAAGGTGTTCTACCATGGAACAAGATCATATGTCTTTCTTGGGCTTTTCAGTAATGCTTATTTAGATATAAGAAACTTTACCTAATAGTAATAGATAAAGAAGTCATTTGAAACCCTCATTGCTCTCACTCCTGGAACTAGCCTATTTTGTACTTCAGTTTCTTATTAGATTCAATGCTCAGAAGAAATTTTATATTTCAAGTGCTCCACCAATCTTTGAAATAAAGTTGAGAGAAATCATCCTTGGAAATATCTTTCCTGCTCGGTTTTTCACAGAAGCCAGATGAAATGTCTTCCACATCTCCTTCTTCTACTTCCTACCTAAAGAGGCTTGGTGGCTAATTGTTAAGAGTGTCATAACTAGACAGGGGATGGAAGAGAAGACTATTGGATAAAACAGGAAAAGCTTTAGAGAAATATTTAGGTTCATTTCATAACCCTCCAAATAGCATCCTCTCTCTCTCTGTCTCTGTTTCTGTCTGTCTCTGTCTCTGTCTGTCTGTATCTCTGTCTCTCTCTATCTCTCTGTCTCTGTCTCTCTGTCTCTCTCTCTGAATCCCTGTAGTCCTGTGGAGCAAAAACTAAACACGTAATCTTGAAGTTTATTTCTTCACCTACCAATTACTTTTCTTCTCATTGTCATTCCAATTTCTCCTTTTGTTTCTTCTTCAATATTTGCACAGGCTCAATAATATCTTTCACTCATCTCCCATGTGTGAACTAGGGGCTAGAAAAAAAATAGACAGGCTAAATCATGACTCTTTGACCTTGTCAAATGTCAACTGGTAAAAATCCTTGTTCTCTTGCCATTGCAAAGAATCTTGGCAAGATGTAGAAACCAATACATAGGACCTAGACATTGGGCTCCGGAGATTAGAACTCAGGGACAGGTGTGCCCAAGCACACGGATAGAAAGTCATCTGAAATTATGTCACACATGTACTAGAGGTTTCCACTGGAATCTTAGGGTAATTTGCTAGACCTCATCTATGAGCTATTTTGGTCATTGTTTTTATATAAAACACAGGAGGTGAAACTGATCAGCCTTTGTTTTCACATAGCACATTTTCATAATTTTGCTTTAGATTAATTACGTGGATTAAAAGGAGAGTAGCCTTTAATATTTTCCTTTATTGGTTCTTTTTCCCCTGCCTTAGAAATAGCAAGGATGGGAAGGATTCTTCCTTGAAAATTGCTAAGGCAGAGTGATTTTGATGTACTGTCTGAGAATAAACCACTGCTCCAATATTACCTGCCTGCCACTATCACTAAGACACTGCTGGACTTGCCATATGAAGTCTAAACGCCCAGATGATTCACAAGAGCTCTGTGCAAACAGAACTTCCCACAAACAGAAATGTGCTCTTTCACAATTGAAACAGGATTGGTACAGCAAGGGAAAAGAGTGCTAAATATATGTACCTGTAGTTTACTTAACTACAAATGTCATTGTGTCCAACCACATTGGACAAGGCAGTTATGTGGTCTCAGTATCTTCTGTCTTCGTTCCTCATAGTTGCTTTGGTATTTTATTCAACCCACACGAGGCACAAAGTCAAGCAGTTCTTCATCACTGTGTTAACTTTTGAACCCAGATCAGGATCACAGGTCATATGATTTCATTTCATCCTTGGTTTTCATTGGGGGAAAAAAAGCTATTTTATGAACATACCTACACCCCCACCACACACACTTCCGTCTTATTTCCAGACACACACATATGAAAACACACAGTTTTAGAGTATGAGATTTAAAAATTCATAAACTTCAAAAGACCTCTCATAGTATGTAGGCAGCTGAACTTCTTATTCCCAATCACGTGACCAGAGCTATTAGAGTCAGGACCAACTTTTATTCAACCTTGTCTTCTAAAATAGCTACAAATGCTAGCAAGCCATATGGAAAACTGAGCTTGTGAGGAAAACTAGCAAAAAATAAGAAACAAGCCTTGGGAAATATGTATATTCTGGTTAATTGTGCATATATTTGTGGAAAGATATCACAGCTAAGGAAGCTAGCACATTTGTAAAGGTCATAAATGCCTGCATTCCAATTCCATTTCTAGGATGACATAGGCCAAGTTAATGAACCTATCTGAACTGGAGATCCCTCTTTATAGGTAAAAGAAGTTACTACTTCTTGACTTAAAAAATTATTGTGAAGACTGAGGATGAGAACATATGCAAAAAAGCTTTCATGTGTAGTAGACTTTAAATATGTTCATTTATTTCCTTTCTTGTTTTTAAGGCAAATATTTTGAAACATTAAAATTAATCGAATCCACACACAGTTTAGACATACCCAATCAATCAGATCTTTCTGTGAAATAAGACATCATTGTGGCTTTGAATGCAGGCACTAGAAAAGCACAATATCTTCAGGCTTCAGGCAGATGGTCACATTCTGAGTAAAGGAAATTTTTTGAAAGAAACTTCTTTTTTTCAGAAAAATTCTCTTCATTATGATTGGGCAAAATGCCACTTCCAACAGATGGATATGAATACGGGCAACCAGTGAGGCTGTGTTGTACCCCAAGTCCTGGCATATGTACCCGAGCCCCTCACCAGGCTGTTGGAGCAGCTGCTGAGTTGTGCTCTTCCCCCACCTACAGGTTCCAAGCTCTGCCAAGAGTGTCCAGGATCAGAGGAGAGCCTGCAGTGAGCACTGAAGGGATTTTCCAGGGCCAGAAGCCCCACACCTATTGTGATGAGAACGCTGCGGGGGAGGGGGGCAGAGGGGAGGAGGGGGAGGGGTCCCTGGGAATGAAGAAGGTATTTAATCAAATCCGTTTTCATTACCACCAAAGGGGCAGCAAGCAATCTTGGCAGACCAATGAATAAATAGAGATGTATTCAAATCTCATCTTGACAACTGGACTTTGCCATTCAATAACTTTCAAGTCATATCTGGGATCTTTAATAGCTTGTCTTTGAATGGAAATCAATGGTATTCAGGTGGAGGGCAGAGATGACAGGGTAACACCACAATGGAGAGATCAGATAGCCAGATGCCCAGAGCAACTGTACTAACAATACCCACACCTAACTCTGGACTTAGTATTCAAAAAATAAGATTTCAAGGGGTCAGGCTGCAGAGCCTACATCTGTAGCTATTAATGTAGTTAAGGGAAGGATGACTACTTTCCCATAGGGGGTGGGGGAAGATTCACAGGAAATTCTGTTAATGGCATCCCTATTGGTGTAAAGCAAAATGATTTCTATCTGGCACTTCCTGCTTTGGTGAGAAAAAAAAAAAAACCCTGCAGAGAGAAGGATAATTCAATGTCACTCCTTTCTATTGGAAACTAGAAATGGTGTTAACAAAAGTCAATTTCATTACATGTGTATTACAAAGAAACGCTGTAATTTAAGTAGTTTGGCAAATCCACAGAGGATATTATTTTATATTTTAATCTTTGACAGAATAAATAGAGCTAATGGGGATTTTATATTCTTATACGTACACTCACTATGAATCCTAGTATGTTTTATATGTGGTTTTACAAACAAAACATTAAACACAGTCTGACCTGACTGCAGAAATTTGCTTTATTAAATATAGAAAAATTAATTACTTATTGAAACTAGTTTCTTTCTTGATAAAGATTTGAAGCTTTCTTTATTAAAGATATTTCTAGGATTTTTCCCCCAATTGAGGACCATAGACCTAAAGAAAGGAATCTTAATTAAAGGCTATAGCAAAATTAAAGTTAATTCTATTTTTAAAATTTATAGCAGTGGAAATTCTTGAATCTTTTTTTTAACTTGGAACATTTAGAATATATAAGTTGGTGTTTTATACTATAAATGCAACACATCCTCAGCATATACTCTGGTCCCATATAAAGTCCATAATTTAAAAATAAGATCAGAAATCCACAAACTGACTGCCATAGAAACAAATACATTAGGAAAAGAGATAGTAGCAAACAAGGAAATGTAATAGATTAAGAAAATAACCCGTGTTATCTACACATGTGTGTATGTGTGTCAGAAAGAGAGAGGGAGAGAAGAGGGAAAGAGGAAGAGAGAAAGGCAGACAATAAACAAACACATGAACACCTACTATCATTTCATTTGGCTGGTTGATACAATTTCATTTAGCTAGGTCGTTTATACTAATGAGTCCAATAAGAGAGACAGAAGAGGATTCAACAATGTGCTTCCCAATGACAAACAATGAACAATCACATTTAATATTTAAATTGCATGCAGAGTTAAGCTGGCTTCTGCTGCTCCCAGTCAAGGGGAACTGTGTTGTGGAAAGGACCAGAAGGAACCTTTTCTATAGGCCTGGTCTACAGTCCTAGGGTAAAGGCACATCAATGTTTGGCAGCTGATGGTATACAGACTAGAATATTCTAGGATAAGGGAATAGATTGAGTGTTGACTGTTATTTAAGAGGCCAAATGGTCTGAAAAATAGTAATACTATTTAACAAAATGCTAACAGCGGGGGAAAGGTCTAATTTTAGATCATTTAATTATACATGTTTATTGCCATTATAGCTAGTGTACCCAACCAGCCTAAGTGTCTGTCAATCAACAAATTGATAGAGAGAATGTAATACTCCTTAGATATAAAAATAAAAAATCTCAATAGTTATAAAAACTTGGTGAATAGTATGTTAAGTGAAATAAGTTGGACATTGAAGAAAAATATACCTCCTGATTTATAAGTGCAATAAAAAATGTTGGTACATGTACTATTAAAAAAAAGGTTGGTACAATATGTACCTATCATACAAAAAGCCCTTTGGATCCCAGCACAATTTTTTTTAAAAGGTCATCTCATAAAAACTGAGAGAAAAATGGGATTGGGAGTAAGGGAGAGAGAATGAGGAAAGTCAATTGATACAATTGTCTGAAAGGAGAAATAATCACTGGTGCTCTATTGACACAGTAGGATAAGACAATTAATGCAACAGGTATATCAAAAAAGTCAGAACAGCGAAATCTGAATGTACTCACCATAAAAGAAACAATAAAACTTAAGGAGATGGATATCCTAATTATGCTGTTATCCTACCCAAATTTGTACATGACTCAGAAATCACATTGTACCTCAAAGACAGGCAAAATCTTATATGAAAATCAAAAATTCTTAAGGAAGATAGCCACATGGTAATGTCAGATAGGTACCTGGATGTGGAAGTACAAATTTAGAAGCTACCTTTAGGTCGATATGTTTGCTCATGGGTTTAAACCAAAGAAGTGACAAGGTTACACGAGACCGGGACTATAAACTGAAAACTATTTTAATATTCTGAAAATAAGGCAGAGTTAGAACCTGCAAAAGAGAATGAAAAGAAGTGGAGAGAGGGAGTAAGACAAAAGTGTTTCAAAAATAATCAACAGAGAAATCGGGTAACTACTGAGCCAAGTTTTCAAAAGGATGGAAAAGCTAACTAAATAACATTTTGGAGGAATTTTAAATATTACCAGATCTGCGAATTGGACTACAGATTCAACATGAGGTAGGGCATAGTGACCTTCCCAGTTAGCACAGGACATGAACAAAATGTGAAGGAGTGAAGGAATGATGGTCAGATACAGCCAGCGTAGCTTGAGGTACAGGCTCTCCAAGACAGCAGACAACAGTCAGATGGTAGATGCTGCGGTATGTTCATTCATGGCCCTGAAAATTAATCCTCAGAAAAGGAAAACAAAATAAGAATGTAAGAAAGAGTAGGGGGAATTGCAAAGACCATGTCTTGAATTTGGGATAGGGGATAAAATTTAGCTTGCAAATGTAAGTGTAGAGACAGCCCATTTACTATCTAAAAACAGCACAAACGAACAGAGTAAAAGAAGTCAAGTCCTTGTGGTGGATTAAAGTCCAAGGCAAGAAATTCAAAGGCCAGTCTGCCCCTGGATATAGGAGACAAAAATATCAGGAGTTGGGACCCCAATTGAGACAGAGTCCAGTAGGACAGGAGTTCAGCACTTTATTTTACAGGGCTATTAAACAATCAGTAACCTTCTATCTTTTTTTTGGAGGTAGAAAATGTTCCAGAAACTACAAAACAACATATGGACCAAAAAAAAAAAAAATCCATGGATGCGGATGGAGTCCTGATAGCATTCACTCCTTAAATTATCAGGAGCATTGTTAGTATGAAACAAGAAATCTTAACAGTTGCCTAGGTCAAAATCAACCACTTCACTTCAACATCAAAATGCTCTGGGTGATATAAAAATCGCTACCTGCATAGAGAAGTATCACAGGTGACCGTTCATGCCCAAGAATTGATTAGAAGAGATAGTGAAGTAATTATTGAGACTAGCAACCATTATTTCAAGGAATCAGCTACAGAGTCCTTTATAGTGAACACTTCAAAAGATTTGGTAGAGAAAAATGTCAGACATTGCAGTTTGTCTATCCCCAACTGATGTCCTTCATTGTGCCAAAGACAAGCTGGTACTGTTGCATGCAGAAAACCCGTTCATTCCATTTGCAGGCTACATAGCCCATGATCCCAGAATAACCGAGGTCAGAAAAACATGTGTCCATTAAATGTCACCATCAAAATTCTCTTCTACATCCTAAATGGATGCACTGCTCAGACATACAGATACCAAGAAAACTAGAGGATCTCAGCAGACATCTATCAAGCACTTTTCTATCAGACCAGTGGCTATAATGTTTCAAAGTAAATGGCATGCATAAATTGTGTAATGGCCTAGGGACTGACCAGGAGAGAACTGTTAACTACTCACCCAGGGCAGAAGCTGAGGCTGAGATCAAGGGAGAAGTTCTTTTTTTATTTTTGTCGGTCGTGGGGCTTGAATTCTGGGCTTGGGTGCTGTCCCTCAGCTCTTCAGCTCAAGGCTAGCGCTCTACCACTTGAGCCACGGCACCAATTCTGCTTTTCTGGTGGTTTTGGAGATAAGATTCTCAGAGCCTTTCCTGCCGGGGCTGACTTTGACCCTTGGATCTCAGCCTCCTTAGGATTACAGGCGTGAGCCACCGGGGCCGGGCATGAGAAGTTCTTTAAAAAATAAAAGCCATTAGCTATGGTAAATAATGCTGCAATAAACATAGTTGTGTGGGTAGCTTTAGTATGGTCTTGTTTGTGATCATTTGGGTAAATTCCCAAAAATGGGATTGCTAGGTCATAGGAGAGCTCTCTGTGGAGTCTTTTGAGGAACCTCCATACTACTTTCCAAAGTGGTTGAACAAGTTTACACTCCTACCAACAATGCAGTAGGGTTCCCCTCCAGCATCTGCTGTTATTAGTGTTCTTGATTATAGTAGCCATTCTAACTGGGGTGAGGTGGTATCTCAATGTTGTTTTGACTTACATTTCTTTTATGGCTAGAGAGGTTGAGCATTTCTTCATGTGTCTATTGGCCATTCTTAATTCCTCTTCAGAGAAGTTTCTCCTTAAGTCTTTAACCCACTTATTTATTAGGCAGTTGTTTCTTTGAGGATTTGTTTTTGGGGGATTTAATTTTTTGAGTTCCAGGTATATTTTAGATACAAGACCCTTGTCCATTTTATGGCTAGTGAAGATCTTCTTCCAATCTGTGGGCTTTCTATTGATCTTGCTAGCTATGTCCTTTGGCCATGCAGAAGCTCTGCAGCTTTCTTTCTTTTCTGTCCAAACTTTCTTTGATTTGTTGTGTTTCTGGGTCTCTATTAAGAAAATCCAACCCAGATGCCCCTCAGTAGATGAATGAGTCAAGAAAATGTAGCTGGGCACTGGTGGCTCATGCCTGTAATCCTAGCTACTCAGAAGACTGAGATCTGAGGATCTCAGTTCAAAGCCAGTCGGGGCAGGAAAGTCCGTGAGACTCTTATCTCCAATAAACCACTCAGAAAACCGGCTTGTGGCTCAAATGGTAGAGCACTAGCCTTGAGCTGAAGAGCTGAAGGACAATGCCCAGGCCCAGAGTTCAAACCCCACGACCAACAAAAAAAAATTTTTAAAAAAGAAAGAAAAGAAAATGTGGTATATATACATAATGGAATTCTATGCCTTCATCAGAAAGAATGACATCACCCCATTTGTTGGGATATGGAAAGACTTGGAAAAATTTATATTAACTGAAGTAAGCCAGGCCCAAAGAAACATAGGTCCCATGGTTTCCCTTATTTGCAGTATCTAGTATATGTCTGGGACAAGTAGTAAAGGTCAGCTAAGATGATGTTAAACAAAATTAACCCCAAGATAGGGACACAAGTGGCTTTTTTCTTCCTTGCTATTGTTTCTAACATATTTGTAAGGTACCATGTGATTTTTTGTTGCTTTGTTGTCCCTCCCCCACAGTATAACCCTGTTTTTACTGTATTTGATGTTGGTATAATTTAGGGAGGGGAAGGGAAAAAACAAATTGTTTAAATAGGGATACAGATTGACCCATTGCAACAATGATATGCACAAGATGCTATGTTGAAAAATGAACTTTACAATTTAGGCAGGGGTGGGGAGTGATGGGAGGGTGGGGCAGTGTAGCTGTGGAGATGGGAGGGAAGGTATGGTAGGGGAAAAACAAAGGAGGAGGTACCAATGCTCGATAAGAAATGTACTCATTACCTTGCTCATATAACTAATTCCTTTGTATAGTATTTTCACAATAAAAAAACCTAATTAAAAAATAAAATAAAAGCCATTAGGATACAAGCAGGGTCCCTGGTGCTGCTGTTTCTTTGAAGAATCGAATCAAGTATCATAGGTCATGTCCACTCAATATTTTGTTATCATTCAGCAAAGTCACCAGCAATTAAATCACTTTATATCTGAGCTGTATTTCAGAGATATGAATTGCCAGAAAAATTTAAATCTATCAAGGGGAGAATGCAATTAGATTGAGTTAGCCTGGGAACAGTATACAGAATAAACTAATAAGGTTGTTTAAACATCTTTCTCTAGGTAAAAATGCCTTCTTGACCTCTAGCATGGCTGCTGATCTATAAATGTCTTAGAGAATGTGAGAATGAACTGTAAGTGTACAAACACTCTCTAGGCTTTCCAATGTCCCTCAAAGGAATTAGGCTAAGAAACCATAAAATTTGTGCAAAGGCTGTATTATCTAAGACAGTAGCTCTTAAGTGAGATTTTTATTCCTCATTGATAGCACTCACATTTCAAGTGCCCACATGCCTAGCAGTTAATAATTGGTTAGGGACAAAGAGCACTAACAATCCTTGGAATTAATTCCAAAACATCCATTTTCTGGACAATACTGTTCAAGGAAACACATACTAAGAACAGTGATGGGAGAAAACAGTAAGACGCAGTGCACAAAAAATTTCCTAACCAAGAGAGAATCAACCAACAGACTCACTGGAGCGATAGGAAGCAGGATCGGCAGTACTCCATTATCTGAGCTCTGCCATTGTTACGTGGTGACAGTACCATGCTTCTCCTTTCCTTCTTTTATAATCCAGACATCTGATTTGAATTTCTGCTTTAAAAATCATTTTTCTTAATCTGGTGTCAATGGCTCATGCCTGTAAACCTGGCGACTCCAAAAGGTTGAAATCTAGAGGATATATTGTTCAAGGTTAGTCCAAGCAGAAAACGTTGCTAAACTCCTCCAAAATAACCAGGAAAAAGCAAGGCTGAAGATATGGCTCAAGGAGAAGAACACCTACCTAGTAATCATCAGGCCCTGAGTTCAAACCCCATAATATACATGATGTATATTTTATATATTATAAATACAATAATATGTAATAGTATAATATGTATAACACATTACATATATATTATTTATATATAAAGTATACTGCATAGTATAAATATATTATATAAATATAATATACAATGCCAGACATTATTATATACATACACATTTATATATAATATACTGCATACTATTAATATATTATAAACAATATATTATTTTATATGTAGTATGGAATAATGTATTATTTGGTATATAGTATATAATACATTATTTTATATGCAATATATAATAATGTATTATGCATAATTAATACATAGTATACAATTAATATGCAATGTATACTTTTCATATGTACACATATTTATATAAATCTAATTTAAATATGAGTTAAAATAATAAATTTATCTCATGACTATAACATTTTACAATTGCAGCATTATAAGTTGTACCAGAGTATTGCTTATCATTTAAGTCAATTTGTAGGAGGATTTGTTCATCTCTAATTTAATTAGGGAAAGCATGATACCCGAACTCAATGCTTAATCCTATCAGACAGGGTGAGCTCACATAAAATGCTGTCATGAATCAGTGAAAGGAAAGGAAAAGACTGCTAGGTCTTAATTGACCACATCAAGATCCAAGTATCTGGTTATGAAATCAATTGAGTAAAGTAGCAATATGATACTAATTTCACTTAAAAATTAGCTGCCTTATAATCATTATGAGCTTAATGAATTAGTAAGTAAAAGTGTCAACTGTTCAGTTATGACAAATGTAGTTTCCACATAGTCCTATGATGGAGCAAAGTTAGTAATTTGGGATCAAGAAATGCTTTCTCAAACATGTTTTCACAGTAACAATTGTATTTTGTGAATACATGATGATGGGTACTTATAGAAATGTCGCTTCTAATAGTCTCCTAATTGTGTCCCTCTTCCCCTAACTTTGTACATTCTGCATCCAGTAGTGGAAACTACTGAGCTAATGCTGTAATTGTAGAATTTTTAATAAAAAGGTAACAAAATTTTATGTTACCCTGCTACAGAGAGGTTGTCTATCTTCTGAAAGCCAAGAACTTTACAATTTGTTTTTCTCTTTTCTTACATACCCTGCAAATTAAGGCTCATATCAAATCCCAGAATGTCAAAGAATTTCAACGTTATGGGAAAACATTGGAATGATGGTGTGAATAAAATCGAAAGATTGTTACTTAACTTGATACAAAGTCAGTTGAAAATATTACAGATAAACAAACCAGAAAGAACCTAAGCTAGACTCTGCCCCTTGATGCCCCAAATCCCAGAAATTTCTGTTTCAATCAGACGAAATGGTTATAACTAACCACTCTTAGTGTGAGAGTTAGTTCTAATTTTAGCACAATTGTAACAAAATCATGTGGTGTGATCATCCTCCAAAGACCAATTATATTTCAAAATCTAAGCTTCTATATCTTGCCTAACTCAGTAATTTCACAAATGCCTCCCTAAAGGTAAATGATAAAGTTAATGAAGATGTATTTGTTCAATAATCATGACCAAGTACATTCTTCTAATATAGAAAATGTCCTAAGATCCAAAGGACAGTGACAGTGGAGTCATAAACTTGCAAACTTTCATACAGGACAACGAAGACGGTGCAGAGTAACAGAATGACTAGTATTCAAAAACAAATGGGAATAATAGAAAAGATGCAGC
Source organism: Dipodomys ordii (assembly GCF_000151885.1). Classification (NCBI taxonomy): domain Eukaryota; kingdom Metazoa; phylum Chordata; class Mammalia; order Rodentia; family Heteromyidae; genus Dipodomys; species Dipodomys ordii. The sequence goes on along the minus strand of NW_012267223.1, from coordinate 14,840,553 downwards.
CTCTATGAGGATGTTTAGATTTCAGTCTGGGAAGAGCTTTATGCTCCATTATAAAGTGAATACCGAAGTCACAAAATTCGTTACTTTTTGTTTTGTTAAAAATTGAACTCAAGGCCCCAAGTAAGCTAGAGAAGCACCCCTACCACTAGACACATTCTTAGCCTTAAACTGTGTGAAAAATTTTATGATCATACCTTAGATCTCTAAGCCATGGAATTCTATCACATGCCAACCTTTTGCAGCCTGAAATTTTAGGCATAAGTTATCTTTTAGGGGGGAATAGTGCCATGTGCACATACAGTTCATTCTTAGCTGTGTTGAAGGGCAAGAGAGTATTTTTACTAAAGATATTTGATATTTGAGTGACCTTATTAGTTTATTCCACATACAGTCCCCAGATTAATTCAATCCAAGCTGCCAGTCATCATATTTCACCTTACTGGAACACCTGTGGTAAATATCTCTGTTGCAATTAGGATAGAATAGATCATCTATATCGAATTACATTTGGCTATAGAATACATTTTAATGAGAACCTCAAATTTCTCCTTTTCCTTACTCATATTGCTTCATAGTAGAAATAACTTGGAAGTTTTAGATTAATTTTTTTAAATCCTTGGTAATACCACCTGAATAAATTCTAGGGAATAAAAATTTAATACATTGGACAACACGGTGCTCATAGATCATTCAAAAATAGAAAACTCAATATATTTTTTAAAAATTAAAGAATCATATTAGAAGCAATCATTTTATAGTGCTGGAAAGGGAGATATTCTCTGGGTCTTTGAATCATCATAGTATATAAATGAAAGGTACAATACATGGACTGCCCAAAACAAGCCACGGTTTCTCAAAAGTACTCTGTGAAAAAATAGTAGTTAAAGAAGTTGAAAATCTTTGCATACACATGTAGGCATGAATACACACACACACACACACACACACAACACACACACACACACACACACATCTACAGGATAAGAATGGGAAATTCCACATGAGGAAACATATCTGACTGATATTTTAAGCTGTATTTCCAGCTTAAAATATCATGGATTCTGGAACAATCTTGAGTGTGTTTCAAGTATGATCATGCAATCTCAGTAGTTTTATGAACTTGCAATACTTATTTTACACTTCTGTCTGTTTCTTTCTATAAATATTACAATTATACCTACTATAACCCATGTTGTATGTGGCAGTTTTACTTTTGTATATATGGAAATTTTGATGAGGTTTTTGTGACATGTTTGTGAGCATTCCAGAGCATCTCATTTGACATTTTTCAAATTTTGTGTGTGTGTGTGCATGCACGCACACACACATGTGCACTCCTCAGAGTCCTGTGGACATTTAGCTTAAAACTAAGAAAAACAACTCTTAAGAAGATGAAAATGTATGATTTATAGGACTCACAGAGGATAATTGATGGCTAGGATTAGAACTCATATCTCTTTATCCAGTCCTGGTCCATAGTACATTCCACTTCTTAACTAGCTGAATTCTGGGAAGAAATGCCTTTTCTGCTTGTCACTCTTCATATTTTCTGTAAGAAGTCAATTAGCTTTATGGATATCTTCTTCCCTAAAATCTTAAAAACCCATAGTCTTAGATATGGGCAGTACCTTGAAGTGTTCCACATTCAAAGTTTTCTGTGAATTTATCATGATAGTTGATACTGTTGTTCAGTAATGAAGAAAATGAAGTTGTAGGTGTGAAGTTTTCAAAGTTTTTTTTTCCCTAGTCTTCGCATTATCATCATATGCGGAAGAGAGAGAAATCTAAGGTTTCTGTGAAGCATTTTTTTAATATTAGAAAGGCCATTCATGTCATATTTCTAGTGGGTTTTTTTCTCCTTAATGTTTTCTAAAAGTTTAGCTGCTTCCCTGTTTTTCTGATATTGTAACTGCCTCTAGTGTACCAGAGTACAGGGTTTTAGAAATATAATAGCAGCTTTTAAAGGGAAACAAAGGAAGTTGTTGCCTTGGCAACAGGAACCAGATAAAGTCTCTGCACAACAGAGTTATCTCCAGCAATTCCCTCCATGTCTTCAGGTTTGCACCTAGGTAGCATGGAGCACAGAGCTCCTCTGTTGGAGTCTATCAACAAGAAAATTCTTTGAAATTCCCACTGGAATCAGGTGATGGCATGTGGGAACCTGATGGAATATTTAATATGTTTATTGTGAATGGAAAAAATGTATGTTTGTGAAAATGAATCACACATGGCCATATGGCCAAACTAAGTAAACATCTGCTCCTTGCATTGTGTTAGTGGAAACTGAATTTGGGGAAAACTCAGATTTTTAGATTACAGAAGATGTAGTTGGTGGAATTGGAAAATTCCCCTTTTGTCTATTCCTAAGCACCCTTTTTATTTTGCCTTCCATTCCCAGGTATTCTCATACACATGGAATTGACCCTAAGTCAAAAATGCATTACTAAACTTACTGAGCATCATAATGTAACCAGTGGAGTACAGAACAAATGGAGATTCTAGTGTTTACTTCTAGTTGCATAGCTAACTGGGCTTTGTAACTCCCTAAACAGGCCAACACCACAGGAAAGAATTATTGGTACATTGAGAGCCCTTGAAAAAGATCAAAACTCAAATTGTACAACATGGTTTATATTGAATAGATACCACATCCCACTATCCTACAAACTGGAAAGTCTGCAGGACAAACCTCAAGACGATCTATAATTTCTATATGATTATATAGAATAGCTTCTCCCCACACTGTTATAAAGAAATTTTTCAGAAATCAAATGTGATCATACCAAGTCCTTGCTTCAAACATTACCAACTCCTTGATTATTTCCATCTCTTTGGTCTCTGGTTCTACTGCTACCGATAAAGTGAAATGACTTCCTACTACTCGTCCCCAGCAATTTATTTATTCCAGCATTTATGAAAATAGACTTTCTTCAATGAGTCTAGATTCTTCTTGTCCCCTTGATCTAGAGTCTCAATCTCATTCCTCTACCTAGGAAGGTTTTATTCATTATTCATCTTCATAACAAACTGTAACAACCACCTAAAGCTCTTGAAATGCAAATCAAAACAACATTGAGATTCCACCTCACCCCAGTTAAAATAGCTATAATCAAGAACTCTAATAACAACAGATGCTGGAGGGGATGTGGCCAAAAGGGAACACTACTGCATTGTTGGTGGGAGTGTAAACTTATTCAACCACTTTGGAAAGCAGTGTGGAGGTTCCTCAAAAGACTGTACATAGAGCTCCCCTATGACCCAGCAATCCCACTTTTGGGCATTTACCCAAACAATCACAAACAAGACCATACTAAAGCTACCAGTACAACTACATTTACTGCAGCATCATTTACCATAGGTAAGATATGGAACCAAGCCAGATGCCCCTCAGTAGATGAATAGATCCAGAAAATGTGGTATATTTATACAATGGAATTCTATGCCTCCATCAGAAAGAATGACATTGCCCCATTTGTTAGGAAATGGAAAGACTTGGAAAAAAGTATACTAAGTGAAGTAAGACGGGCCCAAAGGAACATGGGTCCCATGGTTTCCTTTATTTGCAATAACTAGTATAAGTCTAGGACAAGCAGAAAAGGTCATAAGCCATGTACATATGACCATATAAGATGATGTTAAGTAAAATGAACCCCAAGACAGGGACTCAAGTGGTTTTTTTCTTTCTTACTATTACGTTTAACATATTTAAAATGTACTATGTGATTTTTTTTTGTTTCTTTTGTATGTGCTTCCCCCATGGCATAACCCCTGTTTTCACTGTATTTGGTGTCAGTGCCCTGCATCTTGTATATAGATTTTTCTAATTTGGGGAGGGGAAGGATATAGGTTGACCCATTCTAACAATGAGATGTACAAGATATTATGCTGAAAATGAACTTTACAACTTTGGGGTGGGGTGAGGGAGAAGTTGAGGAGGTGAGGAGGGAAGGGATGGTGGAGGGAAATCAAAGGAGAAGGTAACAATGCTTGATAGGAAATGTACTCATTACCTTACTCATGTAACTATAACCCCTCTGTATGGTATTTTTACAATAAAAAACATTTTTTAAATCTCCATAACTCCCCCCACGAGCTACAGAACTGCTATTTCTGTGTTATCAGGTTTGCTGAGTGTTGTTTTACCCTGTAACATTTTTCACTAGCATGAAAATTGTTTACAACATGAGCTTGCTCTGAACCTGTGAGCGTCTGCACAGTGAATATGATTTCTGTGCTTATGTAGCTGTTCGCTAAAGATCAACGACCAAAGAAAAGAGTGAAGGAAATGTGATGGAATTCAATATGAAGAATGAAATTAAAACTGTAGAGGAAAAAAAAAAGATATGACCTATCCCAAAGTTGTTCATTCATCATGGTGGTTGTATGATAATATTTGTTCAATGTTTGTTTTTAAAGTATTCAAATGCACTGTAAATCTAACCTTCCATCTTAATCCCCTTCCCAGCCTCTGTGAGATTCCTTCACTATAAATTAAATTTGTTTATACGTTACAGTGGGATGGACCCCTTTACTTTTCCACAGCAATCAACGAGTCCTTTCCTTTAACTGAAAGTTGTTTTATGAAATTATTTGTTAGCCTGAATTAAACTCTCAGATAAATTAGTATTTGATATTCACATGGCACAGTTAGGGCCAGCATTAATCTAACTTTATTGGAAATTATCAGGTTTTTCTGCACTGTAATTCAGGACTTGCTGAAAAGAAGTATGAAATTTATAAGGACTTTGGTAAGAGAAGAAATATATCTTACCAATGCATTCTTGTTCAGAATGTGAGGAATGATACCAGGGCCAGATAACACAGAGAGAAACATGCAGGAGATATGAGCAGAGTAGAATTGGAGTTTGCAGAACCAAAGACTTTAAAGAGTGTGCAACACACAGCGTTTGCCATGACGTCACTAGTAAAATATTGCCCCTAAATTCTAAAACCCCATGCAGCGATTCTCCACTTGCCAGCATCTTGGTCGGTTTTCACAAGTTGATATTCATCCACATTTTTTGTTGTTGGTGGTCGTGGGGCCTGAACTCTGGGCCTGGGTGCTGTTCCTCAGCTCTTCAGTTCTAGTGCTCTGCCACTTGAGCCACAGCACCACTTCTGGCTTTTTGTTTCTTCTTATGTGGTGTTGAGGAATCAAACACAGGGCCTCATGCATGCAAGGCAAGCACTCTACCACTGACCCGCCTTCCCAACCCCTCATCCACATTTATCTTACAATTAAGAAATTTGCTATGACCAAGCTGATAGAAGAGCTTGGCTCAGGTGGTCTTAATGTATTTATCTCTAGGTTATATTTTGGGGGGCGGGGGAAGTCTGGTCATGGGGCCAGAACTCTGGGCCTGGGCGCTGTCACTCAGCTCTTCCGCTCAAGTCTAGCACTCTATTATCTCTAGGTTACTGTAACAACTTACCATACACTTAACTAGCTAAACCAATGGACATTCAACCTTTCCCAGTTTCAGAGCCCAGGATTCCAATATCCAAGTGTGGTACATCTGTGCTGACTCCCAAAGCTCTAGTAGAGAATCTTTCCTATTCTCCACAGTGTCTGGTAGTGTCCAATGGAATCACCTTCTCTGCTTCTGTCTCTATGTTGCCTCCTCTCTCAAAATCCTTTCTGTCTCCCTCCAATAATTGTGATGGCATGTAGGCTCTCCCCATCCCCACCTCCACCCCAACCCCAAAACAGATAATCAGGGAAAACTTCCAAAAGGACTTCAACATTCTTTATTGTACCTATTTGGTACAATCCACTCTTGTGTCCAATGACTCCAACTTATTCTGGATATGAAAATGTGTCCATATCTTTTCTAAGGATCACCATTTGACAACCCACTACCCCTGGAATGGTTGCTAGAGTGAAAGAAGCCATGTTGGTGATGGTTACTTCTGTCAGAACAATTTATTTATTTATTTTTTATTTTTTTATTGTGAGAATACCATACAGAGGAGTTACAATTACATGGGCAAGATAACCAGTACATTTCTTATCAAGCATTGTTGCCTCCTCTTTGTTTCCCCTTCCCATCCCTTCCCATACTCCCCCCTCCCCCCACCCGATCTTTTCCCCACCCCCTACCAAAATTGTAAAGTTCATTTTTCGACATAACGACTTGTACATCTCATTGCTGCAATGGTGTCAGAACACTTTCGAATGTTTACATTTGTCTGGTGCCTTGCATTCTATACCAGAAAGAGATCTTCCAGGCTTTCTGAACACAAGGCTAAACACCAGACACAACAGCTCCTGTCTGTGTGTATGTCTGTGTGTGTGTGTGTGTGTGTGTGCACATGCATGTGCATGTGTGCATGCACACGTGCTCCAAGACTAGAGCTTGAACTCAGGGCCTCATGCACACAGGGTCTCATGCATACACTTAGTTTATTTACACAAGGATGGCACTCTACCACTTGATCCAGTCTGTGCTTCTATTTGGACCACTAGAGCATCAGAAACCTAACGAGTCACATACTAAATACAGTACGTGATACATTCATGAAAGCTGCCTAAAATGAACTTTCAAGTTCCTTATCCCAATGACCCCCCTAGCACATGTACTTTCTATTTGATGTTTCTATGTTTCTGCTTTAAACTTTCTTGGAGAAAAAAATGTTACATTATTTGTTTTTATTCTTTATTTTAGCATCTAAACTACTAATTAGTGTTCCATGTGTGTGGAACGAAATCTTGTTAGAATTAAATCTAGGTTTGCAAAATATTTATTCTTAGGGAAATGTGTCCAGGGACAGTAGGGCTTTTGAGATCTCTTGTCCTTTTAATCTTCAGTGGGGAGGTGTCTTTCTATTCTTTCTAGAATTTAAGTGGCTCTGGAAATATTGTCTTTGTGTTGCTCTTTTTTTTTCTGGATGAGACAACTGATTGACAGCTCTTCTGAAATCACAAGAAATACTGACTTTCTCTTTCTTACCAAACACACTCACGACCCACCCAGGAATTACTGAGGAATTCACTTACTTTTGTGCTTTCAGATATCTAGAAGTTTTCCTAAATTGTGTGGGAGAATTATCTTTCTGAATACTTGTAGCACAAAGTAGTAATAATGAGGAAACCAGAGATACAGATAATACTCTCACTCCATGTTTATACACAAATATGTATAAGGGATACCACTGGAAATTTCAATCTCTTTATTATTCCTGCTAATTATTTCAGTGCATTATTGTGCACAGTCATCTAATTGGATCAATTTAATTCAAAGGGAACTAAACAAATACAACCATGACAGGAATTTGAAATGATCATTGCTAAAAATCAGGATTTATAGGCCCTGGATATTTGCAAACATGCAATTAGCATTCAAAATTACTTTGTAAAGCACCCAGCTTGTACATTGTAAGAAGTGAAGTAATTCCTTCTTCATTTGACAAACAAGAGAAATAATACACATACATTTGTTTCTTGCTTAGCACACAATGAGGAAAACTGTCTTATTATCACTAGCCTCTCCTGGATGGGGGAAAGCTGACCCTGGTCCCAAGAGAAATACTGTCATCCAGAAGACTAAGAAAATGCTGAAGCATCTCATCATACCAAACTTTTTTTTTACATTTCTATTTTGATTCAAAACTAAAATCACTTTAATAACTTGCAATGGGGAAGAGACATGCTGAACAATTGCATTAGATAGTAAGATCCTGTCCCAGAAAGCCTAGCTTATCAAATAGTCCCCTTACCTTAGGCATAGATCATCACGGGACATTATCCTTCATGTTTATCTATCAAGTAAGACAAGGCTTAAAGTAGAACAGTCAGGTAAGAAATGGAAAAAGGAAGACACAAATATGAAATGTTTAATCAAGAGTGTGAAGGTGAAGACTGCAGGCTGAAATCCAAAGTTTGATTTATATAATCCAAGCAGAACTATGGAATTTGACAGGATCATGAAACAGGAAACACCTGTGGCAAAGAGGAAAGAGTCGCTCACCTGGCCAAGCAGAAAAGCTCTAGATCAGAACTAACAACCTTGAGTACTTCTGGAACTTCTGTTTCATTTATCATCTGTTTTCTTTCAAGGCCATCAAATTGCCTTGTTTCCAGACAAACACATGCATGACTCCTTTAATCTTCTTATGATGAGGAAGTTCATCTAGTTTAACCATTTCTTCACAGGCAGGTTTTACTATCTTCAACTCAACAAAAGGCCTTTCTGTCTTTGCTATTCAAATGTATCATCCTGAAAGGAGATGATAAGGAAAAGCCATTGTAGCTTATTTTAAGATCATTTTTTTTCATTCCTCTTTCAGAGTAATTTTCAAGTCTGCTTTCATTATGCCGAACTTTGCTAAAGAAATTGATGACAATATAGTTAAATATTTTAACAGTGGTGAGTCTAGATTAAAATCTTCCTTCTGAAGAAAAGCTGCTTTTCAAGACTTCGGCTATCCCAGAAAATCTTAACTGGCCCACATGTTCAAGCCAGAGAGAGCAGGCTGAAATTACCAACCAGTCCTGAAGAGCGCTCATCTTCTTTTAACACACAATTCTAGCTAATATGTAAATGGCTTTTTCTGACACCTAAGTGGAATTTGCATAGGGAAAACCCAGTAAATTCTAATATATGGTGACATTTTCACCAAGTATGTGACAGTTTGCCCTCTAGTTAATAGGTAAGACATTGGTAACATAAAATGTACCTTGTTAAAAATATTGTAAGAGCTAAGGCAAAGGACAGATCGTGATACATCTTAAGGTGTTGAGGTAAGCAGGAAAAAGCATGTTTTGTCTCAAAAACAAATTGCCCAGGGAATAAATTAATTATATCACATGAAGCTGGAATTGGCTTTCATATCTAACAACAGGTGTTTTTTAAAACAGTTTTGTGTAATTTCAAAGTTTTTTTTCCCCTCTCCTATATTTAGCTGCAATCTCACTTGGTAAAACTAAGAAGATAGAATATTAAAACCTTAAGAGAAAATATATTATTTTTAATGCTTTATCCACACTCCAATGACTCTGAAAACTGGTAGACCCCTGAAATCCAAACCATTGATCTTGTCTGTCAATCAAAAACTATCAGCAGTGCAGTTTCAAAATCCAACTGAGGATTATATATGAATGCTGATGGTCAAAAATGACTGACAGGTATCACTAAAGAGGGCCTTGCCCCTCCTTGCCTCCTGTTCTTTAGCAGACATGATTCCTACCTGCCTTTTTTGTCAATCATTCTCATGATTTACAAGAAAACACCCTTTCTTCCTGGATGAGTTTAGAGTAATACTCATAATCTATCCCGATGCCTTCAAATTTTAACTTACATCTGAACCATTTGTTGAAACACAATTTTGTACTATCCCAGAGCCTCTGGGACAAGAAATGCTAATAAATATAACTTGGGTTATTATAATAGAAACTACCACAACAAAGACTTCTTGCTACAACAATCAGACCTGTTAGACTTGATGTCTTTCACGTGTAACATGGTTAAAAGTAGGTCTTGACCATAACACAAGTTCTGCTTCATATTAAAATGGGAAAATTTTGATTTGTTGTGTTTCTGGGTCTTTATTAAGAAAATTTTGGCCTGTTCCAAAGAGCTTTAGAGTGTCTCCTATTCCTACCTGTAGAGTTTTCAGGGTGTCCCCTTTTACCTCCAGGTCTTTGATCCATTTGGAGTTGATTCTAGTGCAGGGTGATATATAAGGATCTAACTTTAGTTTCTACAAGTGTTTAACCAATTTTGCCAGCACCATTTACTGAAGAGGCTGTTTTTCTTCCATTCTATTTTTTTTTTTTTTTTGCTCTTTTATCGAGGATTAGGTAGCCATAGGTCTGCAGGTTTATTTCTGGGTCTTTCTTTCTATTCCATTGTTGCTCAGGTCTGTTCTTGTATCAATACCAAGCTGTTTTGATTGCTATAGCTTTGTAATAGAGTTTGAAATTTAGTATTGATATTCCTCCAGCACTGTTCCTTTTGCTAGGGATTGTTTATGCTATGGGGTCTTTTGTTGTTCCATAAGAATTTTTGGTTTGCTTCCTCTATTTCATTAAAGAATGAGGTTGGGATATCTGCATGGCAATAGGCATAGCTAGAAAGATCAATATAAAGCCCACAGATTGGGAGAAGGTCTTCACAAGCCATACAACAAATGAGGGCTTCATATCTAAAATATACTTCTAACTCAAAAAATCAAATCTCCCAAAAACAAATCCTCAAAGAAACAACCACCCCACTAATAAGTGGGCTAAAAACTTTAAAGAGAGACTTCTCTGAAGAGGAAAGAAGGATGGCCAATAGACACATGAAGAAATGCTCAAATTGTCTGGCCATAAAAGAAATGAAAATCAAAACAACATTGAGATTCTACCCCACCCCAGTTAAAATGGCTATAATCAAGAAATCTAATAACAACAGATGCTGGAGGGGATGTGGCCAGAAAGGAACACTACTACACTGTTGGTGGGCGTGTAAACTTGTTCAACCACTCTGGAAAGCAGAATAAAGGTTCCTCAAAAGACCTCACATAGAGCTCCCCATGGCCCAGCAATCCCACTTCTGGGCATTTACTCAAATGACCACAAACAAGGTCATATTAAAGCTACCAGCACAACTATGTTTACCAAAGCATTATTCACCATAGCTAAGATATGGAACCAACCCAAATGCCCCTCAGTAAATGAATGGATCAAGAAAATGTGGTATGTGTACACACACACACACACACACACACACACACACACACACACAAAATGGAATTCTATGCTTCCATCAGAAAGAATAACATTGTCCAATTTGTAAGGAAATGGAAGGACTTGGAAAAAAATCATACTGAGTGAAGTAAGCCAGACCCAAAGAAACATCGGTTACATGGTCTGCCTTACTTGTAATAAATAGTATACATCTAGGATAATCTTTGCTGATGAGCAGAACAGCTCAATAGCTATGTACATATGACCATGATGCCAAGTAAAATGAACTCCAGGACATGGACACAGAGGTTTTCTTTGTTATTGTTGTTTTTCGTGTACTATGTGATTTCTTTTTTCTTTTGTGTTTTTGTTCCCCCTATGGTTTATTCCCTGTTGTCACTGTATTTGATTTTAGTACCTTGAATATTGCAATACGTTGATTTGAATCAGGGAAGGGAAGTGGTACAAAAAAATGGTGAGACAAAGGACAAAGAGGAACCAATGCAACAGTGATACTCACAAGACAAATGTTGGAAATGATCTGTACAACTTGGGGGGAGGGTGTTGAGGAGGATAGAAAGAGGGAGAAAATGAGGGAGGGTATAAGAAGTTTGACAAGAAATGTACTCACTACCTTACTTCTGTAACTGTAACCCCTTAATACATCGCCTTGATAATAAAATCAAAATTTAAGTAAAATAAAATGGGAAAACTTTTTTTACTGGAAAATTTAAGACATTTTCTAATAGACTGTAATCATTTGTCTTTTAAATTGTATCAGCTGTTGAAATGACTGAAAGTAAAATCCTCATGAGCACAAAGCAAATCAGAATTCTGCAACTCTAATACAGTATTGTAATTAATGTATGCAACATTGTTGCCCAAATATGCCAAGTTTCTTTTTACACTTTTAATCAGCAAAACCTATTAATAAATTCTTCTGGTCACACAGAGAATTCAGAGCAGGACTTGTAGTCATGAAAAAATACGTCAAAAACCATAAAATGCACAAACAATTTGGCAGATAAAGGAGATGGACTCTAAGTTAGAAAATTCCTATTGTAGTGTAAATGGCTGACTTGGGGCTTTATTAAGTGACTTAAACATTTGCTTGTTAACGTGTGGTTTGTAACATTCAATGAATGGATCTTTCCGTCGTAAGTGTTTTCGTCACTTAGGAGTGTGAAAGCTTCTTGAAATTTAACTAATCTCTTTATCCCCTCAATTTTGTCTGGAGAAGCTCTATTTTGGGGGAAGGAGAAAAATAAGCTTTCCACTTACTCTTGATATAGATAACTCAATAAGAAGCAATTTTCAGCCATACCTATAGTGATAATAGGGAGCGTTGAACCAGGCTCTACTCCCTCATTCCATCTATAAACACCTGGATGAGTAAAGAGGATGCTTATTCCAATATCCCTTCTTGGTCCTCTTTTCTCCCTCTAGACAGTTAAATTAATTTTGCTCTTCAGGTCAGAGAAAGCCTGCTCTAGGTGCTCAGAAAGAATAAAGGCAACTGGAGATTTAAAAACTAAATATGCATGTAAAAACAGTATTGAATAGGATCTGTGAACAGGTGGGTAAATAGTGAATGGATATATACATAGAAAAACAAGATTTTTTTTCTCTGATGATGCTTGGCTGTTTTGCAAGAATTAAAAGTGAAAGAACTCAAAGACAACTTTTCTGCTAAGAAAATTAGAAAGTGAAACTTTATTTTTTAAAATTGTAAAAATGACAGAAATAACCTAGTAATTCTTATCAACTTTTTATCAAAGGGCAAACATATTTTCTTTATATTTTTACATCAAACATAGTGTAAAATACCCATCAAATCAAGGTCCAATTTTCTTTTCCAGTTCCTTCTCTTTCTCCAGAGGAAATTACTCTAATAAATGAGTTTTGCTTTCTGCTTATACATTCATTGTATGTATGTAGCCATTGAAAAAGGTATTTTTGTTAATCCTTCATACAATGTTTGAAAAATAGTATTTTTCTATCAATCTGCCACACACAAATACACAAAAGAAAATTACATAACTTTTTCTTTTTATGTTTCTTATGCCAGCCTTGGGGTTTGAATTTGGGGCCTAGGAGCTGTCCCTGAGCTGTTTTGCTCAAAGCTAGCACTCTACCACTTGAGCCACAACAGAACTTCCAGCTTGTATGTATGTATGTATGTATGTAGGTAGGTAGGTAGGTAGGTAGGTAGGTAGGTGGGTAGGTATTCTGGTGACTAATCCTTTCAAATGTGTGTTTGTCTAATAAAGTGATGTACTTGTCTTAATGCTCACTTTCACTGATGATGTGTTACACTTTTTGATCAGCAAGTTTATTTGTAGGAACAATTTGGGATTTATTAAAGACAACCAAACAAGCTCTTCCGCCATTCAGGATATTTCAGTAGTACTAAAGAAATTAGCAGATGACTTTTTGTGTGTGTGCTGGTCCTGGAGCTTGAACTCAGGGCTTGGGCACTGTCCCTGAGCTTTTTCACTCAAAGCTCATACCCTACTACATAAGCTGCAATTCTGGATTTTTGTTTTTTTGGGTTTTTGTTTTGTTTTGTTTTGGTAACCAAGTGGAAATAAGAATCCCAAGGGGCTTTCCTATCCAAGTTGTCTTGAACCATGATCCTCAGGTCTCAGCCTTCTAACTAGCTAGGATTATAGGTATTAGCCACTGGCACCAGGCATTCTTTTCATTTCTTTTCTTTTCTTATAGAATTTTTTTATCAGTTCATAAGAAAAGAATTACATAAATACATTTCCTGCCTTTAGACCACAAACTCTTGCTTACATTCAAAATATCCTTAAGATAGGACTTTGTCAGCTATATAGAGACACGTTTAGTAAAAGCTGGGCTCCAGTTAACTCTGTGATTCGTTCTCAGCTTCACACCACCATCCTGGGACTGGAGTGTAGACTCAGTGGAGCCCTAAATCCGAATGAAAGATCCAGGGAACAATTCCCTTGGCTTACCCATCCATCCACACTGCCCTGGAACAGTCATCTCAAGCCTACCAAATGTATTTATAGCACAGCAAACATGTGTCATAAAAACTGCAGCAAGCATTTTCTTGATGAAAAACCACAGGGTTGGTGCCCGTTAACCCTTTCTTTAGAAGACATCCTAGGGAAAGATGACATCGCTTCTCTGGGAAGATAGGGAATTTAAGTCGTTTGGATCAAAATTATTTCCTACACATTTAAATTCATAAAGAGCCCTGTGTGAGATGAGAAGTGAGTTTCTCGGGATTGGATATTTGGGGAATGTTAAATCATTATGCCTCTTTTAGAAGCGTTCATTTGCATGAAATAGTATTGGAAGTGGAATATTCTAAATTCCGACACTGGGATCTCACTGGTTAACTCCATGATGACAAATTGCAATTGCTATTTTAATACTGTAGAATGTTATTTGTAATATAGCGAATCCTTTATCTTATTATAATTGTCTTTGCATAAATATCATTAATAAGCAGTATTCTTCATAGGATAGCTATGGGAACACTTTCACTTATCTTGGGCTTCAGTTTCTCTGTCTACTGAAAAGCTGGGATCTGACAGGCTGGGTAAGTTCAAGACTTCTCTGGTGCTATCCATCTTTCACTCTGACTCCACCTCTATCTTTCTCCAATATGCATGTAACGTTGTGACATCAACTAACTTAAGGTGGAATAATAGAAGACTAATGAATTCTGCTTTATGGAACAGTAATTGTGTGCATGTGGTAAGTGCTTATTGCATTCCTTGCTATAACATAACAATACTTAATCCCAATGGCATCCTTGACAGTTGAAACTATTCCCATTTAATAGATTAAATTACAGGAAGCTCAAATACTTTATTAATTTCCTCAGGAAGGAAGAGCAGCAGTTTCCATTGGTGTTTTGTCACACCTTCCACATTCAATGCCCTTGGTTCCAGCATATTACCCTCATTTGCCCACTGTATTTTACTTGATTTGTAGATTTTGATTCTCATCCCTGAAACAAACACCAAGCATCTGTCATTATACTCAAGAATGGTAGATCTTCAAACTAATCAGAAGGAAGATTTGAATCTGGAGCCCTCATCAATAATGGTAGCAGGCAGGGCACTCAACAAGGTTGAGGAATCTACCTTTGGCCAACTCTCCAATTATCCAGAAAACAGGAATTCTCAGTAGTTAGTATTGCCAAACAAGGAAATGTTTAAATCTAATTGAGATGAATGGATGTAAATACCATTTCCTGCTTAAGGGAGGGGAAATGTTCAAAAGTCCAGTGTTTTGTAGTGTTTAATGCATTAGTAATAACATGTTTGTATATAGTACTTTATATTTTATAAAACTATAAAAACTACAGTTAGCATTTTGATCTGTTAATGGCTGGAAAAGCAAACCAGTCACAACTGAAAAATAACAATAATCATGAAGTCATGTTTTAATTATTTTGGAAAGTATTTCTACCAAGCTTTATTTATGTTATTCACACATTTTTTTATTTGCATGGTACTGGAGTTTGAATTCAGATCCTTAAACACACTTACCTAACAGATTCTCTACTACTTGAGCTAAGCCCCACCAGATCTTTTTGCTTTCATTATTTTGGGGATGGGATCTCAAGTTTTTGCTCAGGGTGAGTTTTTGGACTATGATCCTCCTACCTATGCCTTCCATTACAGATATGTTCCACCATGCTTTGTTCATGGATTGAAATGGAGTCTCACTAAATGTGTTACCAGGCTCGCCTTAAGTCACGATCATTCATATATTAGGATAGTTGTAATTACAGCCTTGTTTCACCATGCTAAACTTTTGGGGGGAGTTCAGATAGATAGATAGATAGATAAATAGATAGATAGATAGATAGATAGATAGATAGATAGATAGATAGATAGATAAAGGGACTGAGCTTATCTTCCCATATATCACAAACTTAAAGACACAGTTTTTTTGCATTTGAAATGTCTAAATAATTACATTTTATATATTTTTAGATTTTTATTGTAAAGGTGATATATGGAGGGGTTACAGTCACATAAGCATGAAAATGAGTACATACCTTGTTGAATAGTGTTACTCTTTCCCTCCTTTTATCTTGCTTTCCCTCTTCACCACCCCACCACCTCTCCCCTCCCAGTTGTAAAGTTAATTTGTGACATAGTGTCTAGTGATATCATTGTTACATTGGTCCACCCTTTGTCCCATTTTTTTCTGATTCCCCTTCCTTCCCCAAATCAGATCAACTTATATACAAGACAAAGGGTACAGAAATAAAAAACAGTGACATCAGGGAATAAACTAAAGGAGAATAAAAGAAAGGACAAAAAAGAAATAACTGCAAATAGTACAATAAAATACACCTCTTGCTTCTATTTCTTGGAGTTCTTTTCAATAAGCATCATTTTATATATTCATTTGCTACTCACAGCACTTGATCTACTGTGATCCTCTAGTAAGAATATCCTAGACATTTTATAGTTATTACAAATGAGGGAAACCATGCAGCCCATGATTCTTTGGGTCTGGCTTAATAGAACTTTTTTTCGAGACTTTCCATTTCCTTACAAATGTGGCAATGTCATTTCTTTTTGATGGAACATAGAAGTCCACACTAGAGCTACCAGCACAACTATGTTCATTGCAGTATTATTTATCATAGCTAAGATATGAAATCAACCCAGATGCTCCTCAGTAGATGAATGGATCAAGAAAATGTGGTATATACACAATGGAATTCTATGCTTCCATTAGAAGCATAGAAGTATTCTCTTTTTTTATTTTCTTTATCTCCAGCCTTATAACACCTACTCAATCATGGTAATACATAGGAAGAATGTAAGTTATCTATGGATACTGAATGTCCCTGCCATTTATTAATTACTATTGTAATTGATAGCAGTGCAATATGTATGAAAACTACAGTAATTTATTCCTGAGAATGTGATGAGTTACTATCTAGGCTGCTACATTTATTTCATTCCATTTATTTCATAAATAGGCAGGTAATTGCTAGATAGATAAATGGGTGGAGAGAGAGAGAGAGAGAGAGAGAGAGAGAGAGAGAGAGGAAACTCTTATGGCTTTCTTTCTTTTGCTTTAGAAGTTTACAACATGAAATTGCCTCCTACAATTTTCTCTCATGCTCAAAAATAGCTTTTCCCTCTGTCCACTCATCTTTGTCTTTAATACCTTCAATGTGAAAATCAGGTGTCACTTTTATGAAGAGGACAAATGTGAGGCTGACAGACACCTAAGTTGCTATTACCACATTCTTATTAGAAGAGGCAGAATTATAAGGGGTTAGAGAGGGAAGGAGGGAAAGGAGAAAGGTAACAATAAAAAGAGGAAGAAGAGAAAGATGAAGTGGCCCTTCCTTTATGATTGCACTGCTCAGGGCTCCATCAGAACCATGTTGCTTCACCCATCCCAGCATCCAAGTTACAAGAGCAGAATACAAAGAAAGCTGAAGTCTTATCTGTGAATTTAAGAAGGTAATAAATATTTCTTTTTAATATGGGAAGTAATGATTTGTTCTTTACCATCAATACAATGGAAAGTTGTAAAGTAATTGTGTCATCTATTAGCCTGAATTAAATGGAGTTATACATTTTCTAAAATCTTACTTTATGAATATAGGCAGAATGCTAATTAAAGTTGCTTATTTATGGGAAAACATTTCAAAACATCCAAACAGCAACAAATTGGCAAAATTAATACTTTACCTCCCTCCTTTCATATTTAGCACTAAAACTTCAATAAGCAAGATTAGTTTAATTATTTTGTCTTCTGCTGAAGTGGACTAATTTACTCGATCATGACAAATAGGTATCTCAATACTCTTATAAATCTCAGTTATGAATTATTCTTAAAACAGAGTGTGAATTCATCTAAATGTGTAAGACATAAAATATGACTGTGATAAACTATTCACAGTGTGAGAAAATATGTTGCATTTTTGTAGTGATCAATAGAGTAAAATAACAAGGAGCATGTTAAAAAATCCACCAATTATTGTATCTGATTAAACATTGGTATGGCTCTGTCATGTTTACACCTTCTTCAGTTAGAAAATGTGATTTCAAGCTCCTTGAAGTCAGGGAACATTTCCTATTTCACTCATAATCCTCTACATTGCCTAAGGCAACACTTTAAAATGTAATGTATAGGTATTTTTTTTAATTTAAGTTGACCTAGAATTTTCAGAAGCATTCATGAGTTTACTTAGTCCTATAACAATAGAATTTAATAATTGCAAAAATCTTTAAGGAAGACTGTAAGAGAAAAGGTTGCCAGTTAAACTGTAAATTTGTCAGTATATTTAAGAGTACATATGCATCATCCATGGCTTTTTTTTTTTAAAGAATCCTTGCAACTCTTTGCTTTACTGAAAACATTTGAGTTCTGAAAAGTAAATTATGTTTTGTGGACTAGAATCTTCTTTCACATCTTGGATTAAGCTCTATTTCTTTTCAAGTCTTTTCTGCTCTCTGAAGCCAGGTTAAATAATGTACATATCGTGGACTTTGGTTAAATAATGTACATATCGTGAACTTACTTTGGATAAGTACAGAAGTTA
Organism: Dipodomys ordii; assembly: GCF_000151885.1. Lineage (NCBI taxonomy): Eukaryota > Metazoa > Chordata > Mammalia > Rodentia > Heteromyidae > Dipodomys > Dipodomys ordii. The sequence goes on along the minus strand of NW_012267223.1, from coordinate 14,822,320 downwards.
ATTTAAATATTTGTTAATTTACTATTTATTAAGCACACGCATAGTATTATGTTCTAGTATCTTTAAATATTTCTTAATTTACTAGTTGTTAAGAACACAACTAGTAATATGTTCTAGCCATCTTGAGAGAATAGACCAGATCTGTCTTGTTCACAGCTCATCCCACAGCCAAGCATATTATTACTTGACATTTTGCTAAAGTTCAGAATGTATTTGTCCAATAAAGGGGTGCATGGAAGTAATACTCTCTATTAAAGGAGTGGGTACCTAATTTCTGTGCGTTATACATAATGCCAGGGAAAACACTCATAACACTATATCAAACAACCCTGTGATATAATCCCAGTTTTTTTAAAATATATACACAATCATTAGTGGATAGAATACTGCAAAATATTATCTCTGAATTATAGGGGTGTCATTTTTCTGCCTTTTACTTTGAAATCGCTGATACATGTTTTATTTTGAATTTAATCATTGTTTTTAATATGGGTATAATAATCTAATTAGTCAACATTTACAAATCTTAAGGAAAAAATTGCAATCTAGACATAATTGCTTTCAATTGGTTAGGGCATGTATTGATTTATTTATAAGTAATAGTGTATACCTCAGTTTCAGTATTTTCACTTTTAAACATTGTTAGTGAATTGCTACAGCATGTAGAAACCACATATATAAAGTCTACATATGTTATACATATATATGCATGTACATATGCATGCATGTATGCATGTATGTATGTATATAATGTTTTTAAAGAGGCTCAACAGCTTCAGGACTGAGCTTTCAATATTCACTTTATGTTAAACAGAAAAAAATCTATTACTTGTAAACTAAGCAATTATCTTCCTAAGGGTTAGAAAATGCATGAAATGAGTTGCAATTCTGAAACAAAGTTAAAATTGACTCTTCCCTTTTCCATAAGACCCAGAAAACTAATGTGACAGTTTTGCCATATTAGTTGTATTTGTGTGTGTATGTGTGAGATACTTCCATTTTGTAACGAAGGATGATCATTGATTTGTTTTTGTCTCACAATTTGTCACTACTTCCTGACATAGAAACCTCTACGTTTATATGAAGGCAACATTAAACTGTATCTGATAAAATGGAGATTGCTGTTTTGTTCTCATTTTCCTTATGAAATTATTTCTTCGATGTTCCCTATAAAAATATCAGCATAATATATTAGTTTATTTGTTTTCATTTTCTTGCTTTACTTTATATAAAGCACTACTGTTTCTTCCAAGCTCTCCAAAAGAACTTTAAAATAACTCTAAATATAATCCTGTATATGAAACAATTTATAATATACATTTTTTACCTAAGATAATTCTCTTGTTTCTACATCATATTACTCCAATATGATTTAGTTTATCTAGGTTGATACCTAGCAGTTATCCTGGGTATTATTTTCACAATCATGGTAGAACCATTCGATCTTTTTTTGTTGTTTTTTGTTGTGCTAAGCCTCCAGTCTGTCTTCTCTGTTGACTTATAGCTTTATTGCGATAGAGGAAATGTACCAAAAACTTTCCCGTAAAAGTACCTTCATTAAGATATAATTTGCTACGTGTTTATTTTATTCATTCTGCCTGGTGATAATTCATTTAGAGCAAGTATAAGTTGAATATTATCTTACATCAAAATTTTAATATACTGATTCGTTTTGTTTCTTTCAGTAGAGGTGCAAATGGGTTTCAATTCAATGAATCAGTTTATAGGTATTACACATCTTGATCAATGTCACCCTTTCCATCTTTTGCCCAAGTCTTCCCCAAATAGTGATTCATTTTTATTTCCAAGGTATAGAGAAGCCTGATACCAATATGTTTTGTGCTCCTGTACCTCTTATGATGGAGGTAGTGATGTTCTCCATAAGCCTTTAGAATATTCTATGTATCTCGAACAGTTTGCATTTCTTTTTATGTAAATTTGGGTGGCCCACTTTTCTTATGGATGGTAATTTTTTTCATGGCTGGAAATTGGCTTTCGGAACAGTGAAATTTCCTAATAGGGAAATTTTCTAGTAGTGTACTTTGAACATTGTCCTCCCCTAATTCTATGCTAGACATTCTTCTGTCTGGGATATCTAATAGTTGGATGGGCATTTGACCTTTAAAAGGAGACTCTGGAGTTGGCTTTTTCCTCTCTTTTTTTGTACCAGTCCTAGGTCTTGAATTCAATGTAATGACCACAGTAATCAGTTTATTGCACAGATTAATCATTCTTGAACATATAAGTCCCAGAGGAGCAACTGAGTTGTAAATTGGGTCTGTAAACTACACAAGTATTTCCATTAACTGAATTTTCACCCTTACATCAAGATAGACCTTAACAGTTAAAAACATAAGAAAAATAAGAACTATTAGCTATGTATTAACTAAGAAACTATATAAGAACCAAAGAATACATACAAATACACACATACACACACACACACACACACACACATACACACAGACATATATATAGAGAGAGAGAGAGAACGAGAGAGAAGAGCAAGGTTGAAGGTGTAAAGAAATGTAAAAGGGTTGGAAACAAAGCCATCATACTTTATGTATTAGTAGCTCCAACCCATTTAAATGTTGACCAGTTAAACATAGTTCATGGGCTTTTGGACTCAAGGTTAGCACTCTACCACTTGAGCCATCACAGTGAATTGGAGATGGACTTTCCTGTCCAGATTGACTTTAAACCTCAATTCTCAGATCTCAGCCTTCTGAGTAGCTATGATTATAAACAGCTGTGAGCCAGGAGTGACCAGACTTTGTGTTTTTCCTCTATTCTTTATATTAATTTTCCTTATTACAATGTTCATTTTTGAGCTTCCATTCTTCATTCTGATTTCAGCACTGCATAGCATTTCTAATGTCTTTCAGCTTGTTCACACTTTTGTACGGTAAGCCCTATAGATTCTGTTCCATATCCAATGGCAGTGTTGATTTCCATCAGTGATCCATGGGCATTTGACCTTCAACCTTTTTTATTTCCTTTTCTCTTATTAACTTCCCATTATGCTAAAAGTGTGGATGTTTCTTTTTTTATTGTAAAAATACCGTACAGAGGGGTTACAATTACATGGGCAAGGTAATGAGTACATTTCTTATCAAGCATTGTTGCCTCCTCCTTTGTTTCCCCTTCCCATCCCTTTCCATCACCCCCTCACATTCCCCCTCCTCCCCCAAAGTTGTAAAGTTCGGTTTTCGACATAATGACTTGTACATCTCATTGTTGCAATGGGCCCACCTGTATTCCTATTTAAACAATTTGTTTTTCCCTTCCCCTACACAAATTATACCAACATCAAATAAAGTGAAAGCAGGGGTTATACAGTGGGGGAGGGACATACAAAGCAACAAAGAAATCATCTTATAAATATGTTAGAAACAATAGCAAGAAAGAAAAAACATTTGAATACTTATCTTGGGGTTCATTTCACCTAACATCAACTTATCTGACTTTTTCTGCTTGTCTCAGACATGTACTGGTTATTGCAAATAAGGGAAACCATGGGACCTACGTTTCTTTGAGCCTGGCTTATTTCACTTAATATAATTTTTTCCAAGTCTTTCCATTTCCTAACAAATAGGGCAATGTCATCCTTTATGATGGAGGCATAGAATGTTATTGTGTATATATATCACATTTTCTTGATCCATTCATCTACTGAGGGGCATCTGGGTTGGTTCCATATCTTAGCTATGGTAAA
>NW_012267223.1:14805579-14816060 GCF_000151885.1 Dipodomys ordii | reverse complement strand
ATCAACATCGTGAAAATGGCACTACTTCCCAAGGCTATCTACAAATTCAATGTGATACCTATCAATATTCCAACCTCATTCTTCAAAGAAATAGAAAAGGCAATCCAAAAATTCATATGGAACAACAAAAGACCCCGAATAGCAAAAGCGATCCTTAATAGAAAGAACAGTGCTGGAGGAATGTCAATACCAAATTTCAAACTCTACTACAAAACCATAGTAATCAAAACAGCTTGGTACTGGCACAAGAACAGACCTCAGGACCTATGGACTAGAATTGAAAACCCAGAAATAAACCTACAGACCTATAGCCATCTAATCTTCAATAAAGGAGCTAAAAATATAGAATGGAAGAAAGACAGCCTCTTCACTAAATGGTGCTGGCAAAATTGGTTAATCACTTATAGAAAACTAAAGCTAGATCCTTATATATCACCCTGCACCAGAATCAACTCCAAATGGATGTTTCTTACATTGTGGGTTTTTTTTGTTAATACATATTTTTATGCGGATTCATATAGAAATAAATGTATTTGATCTATATCATTAGAAACTATGCTTTTCTTTTATATGTCTTTATCCTTATCACCTCTGTCTATAGTTCTAAAATCACACTAGGATCCAGGCCCAGGTGGCTCAGTTCTCTAATCCTAGCTACTCAGGAGGCTGAGATTTGAGCTTCACAATTCAAAGCCAACCGGGGCAGCAATTAATCACCAGAAAACTGGAAATGGCACTGTGGCTCAAGTGGTAGAGAGCTAGTCTTGAGCTGAAGAGCTGAGGGACAGTGCTCAGGCCCAGAGTTCAAGCCTACAACCGACAAAAAAAAAATCACACTAGGGAGGATTTTTCTATCCTGCAAAATCTGGACACTATGGTTTTGTGAATCCCATTTGTTGTGTGCACTTCGTAAGCAGTACTGATGGCTTATCTGTTCGTTGGATCTATTTACACTTGGCTGAATATGCATATGGGTTTATACTTTAATATATATATATACATGATATGTGTGTGTGTATATATATATATATATATATATATATATATAATCTCATTGAATATGCCCAGCACCTCTTTCCCTTTCCTTTCTAGCTGCTATTACACTTATCCTTTAGTTCCTCATACTAGAACTCCAATGTATTTCAATATGATCAAAGAAGTGTCCTTCTATATGCCAAGGGTAGAGTGGTGATGGCTCACCAAGCCTTACCTCCAGTGTATGCATTATTCCCTGGTGGGAATGGCAAATTCTATGAGTAAAAGGACAATACATATCTAAAGATCTCTATAGAACAGTTGTCTCATGTTTATTCTTTAGTGAATATTTTTTTGCCTTGGATCACTGTCATACAGATTCAACAATGACTGAAGCTGTAAACCATCTTCATAGTGACAACTAAGACACTTCCAAAGATGCTCGAATAAAAGTCACAAAACGGTTACATAGATAAATCCATGCACTCTGGAAATATTTGCCACCAGATTGATTGTTAACATGGGATTCTAAGTGTCCATAAGTCTAAATCCAAAGCCAATTGTGTATTTAAATTGCTAATTTACACTATCTGTGAGCTGAATACCCACCAATACTTACAAAAATATAATACCCCAAACAAATATATTGTTCTCAGTAGTCTCAGCTTAAATCTGAGGCTATTCAGCTTGACTTGGAAGCTGAGATCTGCCAATGATGGTTCAAAGCCAGGCCAGGCAGGAAAGTTGGTGAGACTTCTATCTCTAGTTAATCACCAAAATGCAGAAACTAGAGCCGTGATTCAAGTGGTACAGCATTTTCCATGAGCAAAAAGAAAAGAAAAAAGAAAAAGAAAAAACTCAGAGACAGCACCCAAAGCCCTGAGTTCAAGTCCCAGGACTGACATGCAGATAGTCTTTGGCCTTAGTTGACACCTGCCAAATACTAAAATGCCAGATATCAGCTTAGCTGTGTTTATTTTATTCAAATTCATATCATTCCTAAATTTTGAGCAAATTCTGTGGCTATCAATAGGTGTTGACTTGTTGAGAGAACTCTCTGGCTAAAAGACTCTTGAGGTATGGAAAGCAGAAGTGAGTGAATGTACATAGCTTTAACCTGCTTCAATCCAGGTGCCTACTCCATGTATGAGGGGCACCCTGAAGAGTCAATGGCCACTTGGAAAGCTGGGTTTAAATGAGACTGAATCTTACTACAAAATCCACTCAGCTTTGAGCATCCTGTGGGATAAATATTGATTCCACAGATATACTTCCAAGCCTAAAATCTAGATGACTTCGGCTGTTCCTAATAATAATGGCATTGCATTAATTATTACCCAAGAATACACAAATAGGGATATGCTATTTTGGTTTCCACTCTGTATGAATTTTGATTTCCAGAACTGTCCTTTATAGAATAGTCCCCAAACAAACATCCTAATCTGGAAATAATTTTCATGATGAATGAAGATTTTTCCGAAGGAATTGATAGATAGCACTATGTATTATACCAATAACTATGCTGTTTACTCATCATTAAAGATATATTATATGAAGACGTTAATAAGACTTATCCACAAGGCAGTCACAAGACTCAAGCCTGTGAACCCAGTTAATTAGGAGGATCATGGTTTGAGGTGAGCCTAGACAGAAAACTAGTAAAACTCTTTCTCAACCAACAACCTGACATTTTGGCATGCACTTGCTATCCTAGCTATGTTCAAGGCAAAGGCTGGAGAATCATGGTACAAGCTGGCCATGGAAGAGGTAAGACCCCAAATAAAAATGAACTGAAGCAAAAAGGTATGGGTGTGTGGCTCAAATTGTTGAATACCTACTTAGCAAGTTCAAACTCCAATACTGCAAAAAGACAGACAGACAGGCAGAAAGACAGAAAGGCAGAAAGACGGAAAGACATAAAGAAAGAAGGAAGGAAGGAAAGAAAGAAAGAAAAGACAGACAGAGAGAGCGAGAGAAAGGAAGGAAGGAAGGAAGGAAGGAAGGAAGGAAGGGAGGGAGGAAGGGAGGAAGGGAGGAAGGGAGGGAGGGAGGAAGGGAAGGAAGGAAGGAAGGAAGGGAGGGAGGAAGGGAGGAAGGGAGGAAGGGAGGGAGGGAGGAAGGGAGGAAGGGAGGGAGGGAGGGAGGGAGGAAGAAAAGAAAAGAAATCCATATCTATAGATTGTCTATCCATAACCTGATAAGGAGAATAAATACTTCTTCTCTTGGTGAACTTAATATCCAGAAGGAAAGATATATAATTCCTGCTTCTGTGAAGTCTTCAATCAGCAATTACAACAGGGCACACAGCTGCACAAGTTGATAGGGAAAAAAAAAGTTTGAACTACAAGTGTCTTTACCAGTCTAGCTGAAAAGCAAATATAAATACACCTTGAAACGTTTCCTCCTTTACTCCTTTGTTCATAGGTTTATTAATTGAACATGTAAGCGTGGGTCCCTAGATACCAGGCACTTTGCCAGACCAGGGACACATCAAAGTAACAGAATCTGTCCAGGTTTCACACTCTGAGAGCCGAGAAGCCCAACAAAATGACTATCATTGAGACCTTATCTGTAGATGTGATCAATATTTTGAAAGTTGTCTTTTTAGAATCAAAGTGTTTTTAAAATATAAACCTGGAAAAGACTTCTGGAAAGTAGAAGCATTAACAAGTAACACCGAGAGCAGATGTTCATACCCAAGGAAGAAGCTTCCGCAAAGAAAGAAACCCATTTGATGAGCGTCTGTTCTTGGTTGCCCAGGGACACGCAATTTCCTGAGACATGGTGCTTTCATTGATGAATTCAGGATAGTCCCTTACCAAACTCGGAAAAGTTGGTCATTCTCCATCCCATATCCACTCCCCCAGAGGCAGGGGCTTGCCCTCCTCAGCCAGCTCCTAGTAGCTTCATTCCTAAGAGTAGTTTTGTCCATACAAGGAACCAAGAGAACCCACACACATTGTAGCATTAGTCCAGTTAGGTACCGTACCTCACTGCAACTGTTCGCTACTACAGGTAGTACTGTAGTGCCCAATGCTCAGCAACCTTTCTCTGTCATCTTAGTATAAAGATTCAAATCCATTTGGAGTGTCTGAATCACTGAAATAATCTTCAATAATACTGAACAATCTCTAAAGACTACTTTTCTTGGCCAGACATACTTCTAAGTAAGTTATCGGAATAGGAATACACAGGAGAGTCAACAACTCGAGGGGAGGAAAGGTCAGGAAACCAATCATTTATCTCTTTGTATTCCTCCTGTACTGGATACATCTGCTAACTCTTCAGTACGCAGATGTTAACACAAGAACTCCACTGATTAACTCATAGAGCATAGCTTCTCTCATCCTTCCCGTGTGTTCATGGTTTTCTATTAATCATCACAATTAACATGTCAAATGTCAAACACATTAATGATATTCCCGGGTATTCCACCATCATCACCACCCAATAGTCACTCTAAGATGTACTCCTAGAAAAGATCATTTCACAAAAGACGTCTGTGTCAGACACCAAAATAGCACCTCCTATCCAGCTCCCAACTTAGCATCCAATAAAAAGTGTGGCATCACAAAACAATCTTATAATAATTCAATACAGGAAGTGGTGCTGTGGCTCAAGTGGTAGAGCACTAGCCTTGAGCTGAAGAGCTGAGGGACAGTGCTCAGGCCCAGAGTTCAAGCCCCATGACAGACAAAAAAAAAAAAAAAAAGGAATTCAAAACAGTCTCATCAAACTCCGTGAGTTTTAGGTGCTAAAATTGGAAACTTCACCAATGAAAGTTTTAGAAATATTTTTGATTGAGATACACTGGCCGGATAGAACAGAGGCTCTTTTGTCTATCCATTCAGTAGATTTGTGAAGGTACTTAGAAATTCACAAGGCAAGATAAAAATAACTAAAATCAGTTAGTCAGATTTTCTAAGATTTACCCATAGATCATTTAGTATGTATTATTCTAGTGTCTTAATTTTGACCCTTTTCATTAATGAAATGTAAACACAGATTGCACCTAATCCATGAGGCTATTTCTCTCCAAATAGGCATTCTTCTAAGTATGAGATCAGCATTTAGCACACTTAAGTTTTAGGCAGTGCTCTTTTATTCCTAGTGTTTGTACATGAGACATTTTAGACAATGTGCATTTGCCATGAAATTTGTTAAGGTAGCTTGTGGCCTAGCTCTTGTTTAAATTAATTCATAAGAATTTTATCAGGGCAGTCTGAGTACTTGGCAGCTTTGAGAAATAACATTTTCTGTATCCAGTGTGGGATAATTATGGACTGAAAAATTTAACACTGTTCTGATTTCACCGGTGATGTATCACTAGAGTCCTGTAAAAGTTGCAATAATACAGGGCATGTGAAATGTGAAAGGATCTAAGTGTCTCAGCTTACAACCATAATGAGTACAGCAGTTTGCTACAGTAGCTGTAAATCAAATGTACTGTAGCTATTAAAGAAAACCCATAAGGCATTTGGATAAGATCCTGTACTTCTGGCATCTCCTAGAAATTCTGAATCCAAATGAGAAAATGGATTCCATGTTGTCCACAGGGAATGGTTCAGCCCTGAGCAGAAAAAGATGATGATGTAAACTTGTCTTTGGAAAAGTGCTGAAGTTCAGCTTCATCTAGCAGGAGCCAGCACAGGGCAATTATAACTGGTACACACTCTAAAAACAGTTCAATAAATAAGAAATCTGAGATCTCAGAGAACAAATTACATTCCAGGCTGCAAAATTGAGAAATGTGTTTCCCAACTCTGTGTTCATTATCTTAGAATAACTACAGATGTTTTTTTTTCCCCCTTTCACCTCAAAAAAAGATGTGGAGAGAACCTTAGATTTCAGCCTCATGTACACAGCCCTTCTTTAAAAGTACATTGCATAGTAGGGTAATGTGAGCCAGCCCATTTCCAATCCCTTGTCCATAGTTTCAACAGTCACTTCCTGGATGGCCCTTCAGTGGAGATATAGATTTCAGTCTACTTACACATGCTTCCTCAGGGATAATACACAATGGAGAGAAAAATTTGAATCCATTCTGGAAAATAATAAATCATAGAAATTAGATCTCAGTACAAATGAATTAAATGTATTTTTTGGTATTACACAGCTGAGTGGCTGAGTTTTGTATGGAGAAGATGTTAATGATTATGGGCAAGAAAATGAAGCGCCCCATGTTGCCATTCACATGCTATTTTGAAAATTATTAAAAAAGAAAACCTCTAGTTGTGGAGAAAAGGCATAAACATAAGAACTATTTAAGTAGGGGCACTAATAGTCATTTTAACAAAATTACCTTTGCACAGAAATGGAGATCCTCTCTCCATGAGATCACAGAAAACTAGTGGTGCCCAGTTGGGCCAAACTTAGGGGAGCATTCCTCTGGGAAGCCTGGGTTAGCGTAAGCAGGATAGAGGACTGGGTGTGAGAGTTGTAATAGGACAAACACATGGAATGTGTCTTATTCTATGGTCGATGCAAGTCCTATTCCATGCACTTGGAAAATCACAGATTGAAAGATAGTAAGCTGCCTTTAAAATGTTCATGCATGTTTTGAGAATCGTACATATATATCTTTGGCTATCTTCTTACACAATGATAGTCATCTAAGTCATACCCAGAAAATATTTATTGAAAAGTCTAAGATACACCAGGCACTTTGAAAACTAATTAGGTTAAAACAAGAATTGAATTGTGAGTAATCTCAGCCCTTCAGAAGTCATGGTTCAATGTTGAATACTACAGAGGGAAATAAGAGTATGCTATGTGTGATAAGAATATATATATAATAGTATATACTTTATCTTGCCATGAGATTAAAGGAGAGCTAGTCAATAATTCTGTTGATACTTGTTTATACTGGTTATTTTATAAGTGGACAGGCAAATTTCTAAAATGTTTATAATTTCTATGATTCTTTGCTAATTTTCTCATACCACATCAGGACTAGGTGATTTTATCACCATTTTTTTGTTCCCAGTTTTATGAGTTATTCAGGTGGTTATTTCAGTTTTTCACATATTGGTTTACCTCTGTTAACAGTTGTCAGTTTTTCTGGGGCTAAAATGTCTAGGATGGCTCTATTCACCTGTTTGGACAACCAGCTGATATTGCTGAAGATTTTAGCATGACTAGTCTCTTGTCTTCCAGAACCTTCATCTGGATTGTCCATAAGGGATTTCAGAAGATTCCCAATGGGAAGGTAAAAGAAGACCACATTTGCATCCACTATTTAATAAGTCTCTGCTTATTTAACTTTTTCCATTGCAAGGTTGTCCAAAATAAGCCACAGAGTCATACCCAGATGTCAAAGATGGTCAAGTAGATTCCTTTTATTAAGGTGTGGATCTGCAAAAAATAGTCCCAACTGGATTTTTTGGAAGGTATAATTTTGCTCTCTGGCCATTATCTTCTTGAAAAAAATTTAACTCGCTGTTAATGTACGATTGTCAATAAATTACTAACATTGTCCTAGAAAGTTTTCTTTAGTTCTTCCCATTTAATTTTGTTCTCTATTACTTGCAAGTATTAAATCTCCGGCATGACAGTTCTATAAGTGCTTATTTCAAAGCTTTTCTACCAATGAGGTTCCTCAATTTTCAAAGGCTCTCAAAGGCTCCAATTAAGCTCAGGTATTGTCATAATACTCTGAACAAGAGTGATTTCCTGGCATCGTCCAAATTACTTTTAACTCAGTTGCTCTCAAGAATTATTTACTATTGATTTTCCTAAACTTGGAATGGTACTTATTTCAAGCAGTACTTTTTTGTTCTTAATCTTAAACTCCTTGGGATTTTTCCTAACTATTATAGAAAGTTTATCTTAACTCCCTAAAGTAGAAAGAAAGCCCCCTGAGAACAAGAACTATTTCCTTGTGCTTTATTTTTTAGAAGAATATTTTTAATCTGTAATTTGCATATCATATGGGGGCATTCTTCCATGAGAAAATGTGGGCTTTCTTATGAAAAATATGCAAAATGAGACACTCATTAATATTTTGTTCTCAAAATAATTGACCATTTCCCTGCTTTGATTTTCAACAAAGAAGCCCAACATAATGGAGACAACATAATTATGTATTTTATGAGTAAAGAATAAAAATTTGCAAGACATGGGAGTTGGCCAGATGTTGACAGGTAAGGAATCAGCAAACACTGATTTGCTTTCAATAACATTCAGAGAGGCTGTGCCATTTTTTTTTCCACAAAATCTTTGCTTCATTCACTTTCTGACATCTGCAGGGAAGGTAGGTAAACAGATGTTGTGTATCTGCTGAAGCAGATGCAGAGTATCTGAAGCAAAATAAAAGGTCAAGTAGTAGCCCTCTGCAAAGAAATGTGAGATTTCCCATGTGGGTATCATTTTCTTCTAATTTGTATTGTGTATTGGAATAAAGATATTTTTACGAGCCTGTTGACAAAAGTTAACCATTTTTCCTACTCATTATATATGAAATATGAAACATCTGTATATTTAAATCCATGAAAATTGTTTTGTTTTATTTAACAAGGTGTCTTAAGTAGACATATACTTTATATCTACTTCTTTTTACTTTGACAAAGGCACCCTCTTTCCATTTAAATATACAATCTTAGAGTGGAAAGTATTTGCTTCACATTCTAATCTAGGCTCTAACCTGTTATTGTCTAATCAATAAATTGGGAACATTAATGCCTGCCCTTGCTACTTTGTAGAGCAAAGAGGACACATAAATGAATATACAAGATAATATTATATAACTGGAAAACCAGTAATGTGTATGGTTATATTATAAAACCTATTGCCATTTTGCTTTCCTCTCTCTTCTACTCAAATTTCTCATTCATTACTGAGACCAGAATCTCCCGATGATTTGTTGTATAACATTTAGCAAGCCATTCACTTCTCTGAATCATATTTTTCTTATCCCATAAATGAGGGAAAATTACAAAATAGTAATAAAGGCCTTTCTATCTTCTACAGTTCTCTGATAAGACAACCCAATACAAATATCTACTGTGGCACACTGAAGAAAACAGGAAGTAATATGATTCCTCTCCTTTAACTGGTTGCCATTAGCATAATTTCATCAACTTCTTCCTGGGATTATATTTGCAAGTGTTTCCTCTGGAATGGAATAAAGTTAAATTTCCTAAGTTAACTGATCTTAGACCATAATGCTTCTCCTTGAAATTCTGCAATGGCTTCTTATAAATAGATTAAAATCAAATTCATATAATAGCTTAAAAAACCTTTCTTCACTTAGCTCCTGGCAATAGATTGGCTTTCAAAAATGATCTCAGATTTGTTGCTTCTTCTCTTGCAGGGAGTCAGCATGTATCCTCCCTTCCTTTGAGACCAGATGACTTCTCCAACCAACATTATTACATGGATGAAGTGATGCTCTAAGACATGAAATTCTGTGTCCTTGAAGGCTTAAACGCCTCCTCCCTTATATATTCCCACTTGGACCATTCCTCAGATATTGACCTTCATGCTAGAGGAAGCAAGAGCCATAGAAGAAGGTATAAATATGAGTCTTGATCAACTGTTTGAGTGGAGTACAAGTCGAAGTGCAGGGAGAGGGGGTGAAGTTGTTCTGGTTTCCTCCAAAATGAGACTCCAGACAGGATACAGCAAAGACTCACCATTTCTTTTTTAGCCCCTGGTTAAATCTTTGACCACCAGATTTGTAAGCATTAAAAAAAATAAAAATAAATAACCTCAGGGCACTTTGCGATGATGTAGCCTCAAGTCCCCAGCTTGACCAACTTCTCCAAGCCCTAACTCTTACATATGCTGTTATACATACCATATATCTATTTATGTATATCTATTATACATACCTTATATCTATTTGATTCCTTCATTATGAAAGTATTTCCCTATCAGAGGACCTCCTTACCAACAGTGGCCTCTTCCCAGCAAGTTTCTCTTCTTGGTTCAATTTGTGAATGCCTGCCTACTTATAGATGGCTTTGTTCAATGTCTCCTCTTAAGGAAGCATTGTCCCTAATCTCTTGCTGCATTACAGATGCTTTTCACCATCTAAAACTATTTTTTGTACCTATCATGGCATGCATTTGCCAAGTGAGTGGGTATTTCCTTTTACTTCACTCATATACACAAACAGCAACTAAAACACACTTTGAGAATAGCAAAAAAAATGAGGATTAGAATCCCTTTTATAAAGGCTTAAAATATATGTCGTTAGTTGCCTCCAAGAAGAACTCAACTTCTAAAGTTTATAATTAGAACTGGAGCTCTGAATTTCGAACATGTAAGCTAGGTTATTTCAAATCACATATATTTTGTCTATTGTCTTAGAGACAACTCAAACTTTATATACACACCATTTCCTCACAAAATTAAAATATCTAGAAAATACGATGTAATGGGATGCTACGTGATTAGTCCTATCTATAACAAAGAATGGAGAAAGAATTACCACAAGATGAAATTTATTCTCTATCCCCTAAAGCTACTACTCATTCATCCATGCTTTTTTTTTCGGGGGGGGG
>NW_012267223.1:14804080-14805529 GCF_000151885.1 Dipodomys ordii | reverse complement strand
CGTGAAGATCTTCTCCAATTCCATGGCTTTCTATTGATTTTGCTAGCTGTCCTTTGCCATGCAGAAGCTCTGCAATTTCATGCAATCCCATCTGTCCAACCTTTCTTTGATTTGTTGTGTTTCTGGGTCTCTATTAAGAAAATTTCAGCCTGTGTCAACAAGATCTAGGATTACCCCTATTCCATCCTGTAATGTTTTCAGAGTGTCTGCTTTGACTCTGAGGTCTTTAATCCATTTGGAGTTGATTCTGGTGCAGGGTGATGTATAAGGATCTAGCTTTAGTTTTCTACAAATGATTAAATTTTGCCAGCACCATTTACTGAAGAGGCTGTCTTTCTTCCATTTTATTTTTTTAGCTCCCTTATCAAAGATTAGATGGTTATAGGTCTGTAGGTTCATTTCTGATAGAAAGACTAAACAAAACAAAGATTTGGTTCTTCAAAAAAATTAACAAAATTGACAGACCCTTAGCAAATCTTATCAGAAAAAAAAGAGAACGCACCCAAATAAACTCAGAGATGAGAATGGAAACATCACCATAGAAATAACCAAGATCCAGGGGCTGGGAAGGTAGCTCAGTGGTAGAGCACTTGCCTTGCAGGCTCGAGGCCCTGGGTTCGATTCCTCAGCACCACATAAGAAAAAAGCCGGAAGTGGTGCTGTGTGGCTCAAGTGGTAGAGCTCTAGCCTTGAGCTGAAGAGCTGAGGGACAGTGGCCAGGCCCAGAGTTCAGGCCCCACGACCGGACCCCCCCCCCAAAAAAAGAAATAACCAAGATTCAGAACATTGTAAGGGAATACTTCTCAAAACTTTATGCTAATAAGTTTGAGAACTTGGCAGAAATGGACCTTTTCCTAGCAAATATCGACATGCCAAAACTAAACCAAGATGAGTTAAACCATTTTAATAGGCACATATCAAGCATTGAAATAAAAACAGCAATAAGAGACCTCCCATCTAAGAAAAGTCCAGGAATAGATGGATTTACAGTGGAATTCTACAAGGCCTTCAAAGCAGAGCTCACACCAATACTCCTCCAACTCTTCAATAAAATTGAAAGAGAAAGTTCACTACTGAACTCATTCTATGAAACCATCATAACCCTCATCACAAAACAAGGCAGAGACTCATCAAAGAAAGAGAACTATAGACCCATTTCTTTGATGAACATTGATGCAAAACTTCTCAACAAAATTTTGGCCAATCAACTTCAACAATTCAGCCAAAAAATCATACACCACGATCAAACAGGATTCATTTCAGGGATGCAAAGCTGGTTCAATATACGCAAATCAATTAATATAATTCATCACATTAACAAGAGCAAGGATAAGAACCACATGTTTATCTCAGTAGATGCAGAAAAGGCATTTGACAAGATCCAACACCCCTTTATGATGAAGGTACTGGAAAAACTAGGAATCCAGGGAACATTCCTCAATACAATAA
>NW_012267223.1:14658885-14802055 GCF_000151885.1 Dipodomys ordii | reverse complement strand
ACCACTTGAGCCACAGCGCCACTTCTGGCTTTTTTCTTTCTGCTTATGTGGTGCTGAGGAATCGAATCCAGGGCCTCAGTCATGCAAGGCAAGCACTCTACCACTGAGCCACCTTCCCAGCCCTCATCCATGCTTTTAAATTTATTTTTATGCATAGTTACAAGTGATGGAATGAGCAACCATCCTAGATTTTTGTCTTCACTTCATTTACCTTCCTTGTTTCTCTACCTAAAACAAATTCTACCTTACACCTTCATTCCGAATTGATTAGAATCACTTTTGCTTTGTTACCATCTTCCCACATTTGCCATACTGTGTGGAGTTTCCACATAGAACAGTTTACCTTATTATTATAAACATTTTTAATTGAGGTGGCACCAAGGGTCATCATTTACATTAAGGATTACAGTGCTCATGTTGCAAACTCTATGCATTTTGGAAAACACACACTGTCATATAGTCACCATTACACTATGATCCAGAAGAGTTCCATCACCCTAAAAATCCCTGGGCTTCAATTACTTGCTCCCTAACAAGATGCCCTCCCTCCCCCAACTCCTGGCAGCTGCTGACCTTTGCACTTGCTCTGCAGTTCTGACTGTTCCAGAATTTCATTTTGTTGGGATTGTGCAGTGTATCACCTGTTAAAATTTGCTTCATTTAGCCAGGCACTGGTGGCTCATGCCTATCATCCTAGCTACCCAGGAGGCTAAGATCTGAGGATTCCAGTTCAAAGCCAGCCCCAGCAGGAAAGTCCCTGAGACTCTTATCTCCAATAAACCACTCAGAAAACTGGAAGTGGTGCGGTGGCTTAAGTGGTAGAGTGCTAGCCTTGAGCTGAAGAGCTGAGAGACAGCACCCAGGCCCAGAGTTCAAGCCCCATGACTGACAAAATAAAATCAAAAAAACAATCTGCTTCATTCACATAACAATAAATATGTTAAATGTTAAATTTTCTTCTCTGTACTAATGTGGCCCCATAGTTCATCCTTTTATTTCTAAATCATATTCCATTCCACAGGTGTTTATTAGGTCAAGGGTATCTTTGTGATTTCCACTTGTGAATAAAGCTTCCATAAGTATTTGTGTGCAGATTTTTGCAGTGTAGCTATTATTTATAATTTATTGTGATTTCTTAAAAGCAAATTTCCCACTATCTCTCAATTGTTAAAAACAGTATGTTTGAACCAGAAGGATCTAGATTGAGTGTCTGGTCATTCATTTGTTCATTTGTGGTTTACCACCTTGTGAAATGTTAAGTCTGTTGCTGTTACAGTTTTGTATAAAGCCTCAACGTTGTGCTTAAATGTGTTTAAATATTTAAAAGAATAGATAGATAGAAGATAGTTGATATATAGATGACAAATGGGTAATAAATAACAATTAGATGATAGATAATAGATTATAGATAATACATACATTCATTTATACATACATACATATATACATACATGCATATGTGATAGAGTTCTTTAATCATCAAGTCTCAAAATGTTGTTACTAACTTCTAACTCATGCCCCACTTTGGTGTTGTATGTACCTCTAGGAATTATGATACACCTGTCTTCTAGGGTGATGATTATTTGCCTCTGGGACCTACTAATATCTGGGCCCTAAGTGGCCTTCTCTATCTTGTCAATCTCTTAAATTACTCTTACTTTTTGGCACTCAGGAACTCATGTCTACTAAATAACTATTCTATTACTTATTTTGCACTGTTTCTTTTTGAGAAAGGTTCTTGATTCTTGCCATGACTCACACACAGAGAGTGATCTGCCTATTTTCAGCCTACTGTTATAGTTCAAATGACAGGTACACATCCAACTGTGTGTTAAGAAGGAGTTTTACAAACTTTTTGACATGGGCTGGTTTACAATATTGGCCCTCTCATCCTCAGCCTCCCACGTACGAGGACTACAAACATGAGCCACTGGTGCCTTGTTTAGACTTTGAATTCTTACTCAGACATCTTTCTCACCTTGAGGCTTTGGTAAACTCTTGAAGTAATCTTTCTTTCCACCTTCCCAATGCACCAATAATAGTATGTGTCTCAGTACTTGAAAGTACTTGGAAGTAAATTGCAATAACTTTCTTGCTTTCTTGTCTCTCTTCTGAGTTGGATTTTGTGTTCATTGTAGGCTAGGTTAGAAAGTAAATCGTGATATTTTATTTTATTGATTGATTGATGGATTAAACTGGGCACTGAAGACAAGGCCTTTCTGGTAGTTACTCTTCCTCCAATTATATGTGAAACTTCACCCATCAGGAATCATCAACATACCTCCCTGTGTATTGCATCCTTTTTCTTCCAGAGATAAAGCACAGTCTTTTATTTGCAAACCAAGTTTTTGAGGATAGTTTTAAATTTCACCTGCTTTTCCTCTATCTGATATTAATGAACACACTCCTCAGGACTTCCATTTGCACGATTCTGTGTTTTTTAAGCACATTCTTCTCATTGCATATTTCAGATGTTTACAATTCAGATCAGTGTATTTATTTAAAAAGGTGAAACTAGATGACTGAAGGTAGCTAGTGATGGGGTGAGATTGTTTAATTCATAGATGTAGGGCTGCTCCATGGTATGGAGTTCATAATTGGTAGATAAGTTTATTATATGTATATATGAATATGTGTGTGTATATATGTTATAATGTATTATTCCCAAGTGGCAAGTTCTAAACCACAGTTATCTATCTACTTTATCAAGAAGGACTCCAATAGACAGTCGAGTGTGTCCATGGCCAGCTTAATAAAAACATGAAATTGAATTTCTTAGTGGGAGTGAATCATCTCTTAAAGGTAAATTTACTTTCAAAATTGTCAAACACCAGGGAACTTTAAAATTTTCATAAGCTCCTATGACTTTCAAGATGCATCCCATTTTATCATAACGAATCCTTCTTTAAGCCTGTGTCTATGTTGAGTTCTGCTTATTACTGTGTGACCTTAGGCAAACCCTTTGACCTATTATGATCAAGATTTCTTCATCTGTAAAATTAAAGGGAGGGCTCAAATTAACTCTTTAACCACTGGCAGCTATTTGAATCTTGTGATGATAATTGGCTCAGAATTTTTGAGCAGGGTCAGAGAGACATTAATTAAAATGTAAGGTTTCATACATACCCATCTATTGAAAATATTGAGAATATTTTACATGGTTCATACCACAAAAAAATCTTTAGGCTTGTCATTTATTACACTTCTGTGGGATACGTTACAATCAAATAATACATTACTGCAAGCACTGCATACATCTCATTCAGCAAGTTATCCCTCACATCTTTACCTACAATAGATACACCTTGTATCTTTTGATAGAACTCTCTTTTGTCCATTGGCATATCTTCCTTATGGTCATAGTAATTACATTCTATTCAGGGCTATTCCAGGTGGTACAGAATTTTATTCTCTGCTTTCTGCCTCATTTGAGTATAAAATTAGTGTTGGGGGAAAATTGCAGTGAAGTGAAAGTCACAGGTATTGAGAGGCAGTTGTTAGAACATGGTTTTCTTAGATGACATAACCTAATCATTCAGCCTCCACCTTTGGTTGCTCTTTTAAAGACTTCCTTGAAAGCTCTCATATGACAAATGCCAGAAGACAAACATTTGCACTATAAAATAAGTGGAAATGTCATTTGTGATAATGCTCCAGGTGCTTGGCACCTATACTGATTGGATCTAATCATATTGCCTAGTGAGATTTCCTCTCCAGAGATAACTAATTAGAATGACATGTGATAACGGTGAGCTCTGGGTGCCATAATCAGACATTGCCAATCTGAATGAATGGATTTTTTTTTTGCCTTGCAGAGAAAAACCATTGCATGTAGTTTCCAGGGTGCATAAATAGCCTTTGTCTTTTCCTTCACAGGAAGGTAGAAAACATAACTTCTTTCTTCTGCTTCTTTAAATATTGTTCCATTATTGCTTATTTTTCCTCTCCTTCCCAAAACAATATCATATCTGTGTATATTATTGTTTTATTTTTCATTTTTCCATATTCCAATAGTAGTATTCAATTAGAACTTGTCACCGTCTAATTATTTTAGTACCAATTATGACACTTTCATACATGATAGCATATTCAACACTTAGAAAAAAATGCCATAATCATACATATGGAAATTACTGAGATGGAACAATGAAAAAGAAGCCTGAAAACCACAACTGAAAATGTGGTTTCAAGTTTAACCCAATGCCATAATCCATATCCTTGATCCCTGCTGACTCCTCCAAGATTTCCTTGAGGACCAGTTTTGTTTCAGATATTTAAAAACCTTCCCATTATAATGTTTCCAAAGTCTGTGTGACAAGCATTTGTAGACAAGAAAATTGAGGAGCAACTGAATGAAGAACTCGGCATAAAGTCACAGAGGTACTGAGTAACGGAGTCTTGATTCAAACCATGTCTCTATCCAAGCCCACCATCTATTCTCTTTCTCTTCTGCCACATTTATCTAGAAAATGATTCCCTTTACTCTTTTGCAAGCACAACTCTATCTTTTCTTCAAATCCAGCTCAAACATCACTTCCTTGATGCCTTTCTTTAAGCTCTTGTGGAACTTACTAAAGCTTGTAGTTAGTAAGTGATGCCTTGTTCTTTAACAACATATAACATGATAAAAACCAATAGCCTCTAAGAATATAACATATTTAATCCTAAAATCTGGCCTCATTGTCTCAATTCCACACAACAGGTTGAAGTAACTTATTCAAAGATTATTTATCTACCACAAGTTTTAATTCAACACATACACAAGCATATGTGTACATACATATACATACATGTATTCTTGAAGTTGCAAAAGCATCTCGAATTACAATTTCTGTTTTGTAACTTAGCACCAGTTTAGTTTTTCACATAGCTCTAGAAAGTGATTTGTTTGCTTATAACTTCAGAGTTATGTACTTACTCTACACTTTTATTGATTTCCCCAATTAAAAAATTGTGAATCATTCACTGTACACTCAATATGACATTTACAAAGGGTTGATCTGCTTTAAAACTCTTTAGTGACTTTCCTTGGTTTTCATGATTAAGACTCAGATCCCTCCTAAATATGTTCTAGCTCCTTCTGACTTTTCTGATCTAAATTCACACTGCATTTGCAACTGCTTTGAGTGCCTTCACCACATTCTTTCAGTGCTCAGTACTATTAAATGATGTACTATTAAACAGCTTATGGGGAGAAACAGATTTCCCTCTACTCACTGGGGATTGTATAAATGTACCTATGCTATTTCTTACCAGCAAATGGATTAAAAAGATGGAAGGTATGTAATTTTATTAGGCACAAAGGGGCATCACAAGGAAGAAAACACTGAAAACCCAGTAAGTGAGATGTGAAGCCTTGTAGTTCATTTTCGGGGAAGGTGGGGACAAGAAAATAGGAAACTTACAGGAGAGTAAATGATTGTTGGAAAGGCAAATAGATAATTGCCATGACAAAACCTGTCAAAAAGTGGTACTAACCAACCTCTCCTGCTGTGGTAAACTGATAGCTCCAGTTAAGGAGATTCTATGGGAGTAGATGCTTATCAATGCAGTTCCTTTTAAAGACGATATCTTCAGGCATATAAGAGATAGTCTTTAAAAGGACTACTTGCATTTGCTGTTTATCTAGAACCATTAGTTTTAAGTCAGTACATCATAGCAGCACAATTTGGGATAAAGTTTTCTTGGACTCTCATAGTACATGCATGCACACACACACACACACACACACACACACACACACACACACACGAGTGTTTTTTGATCTAGCAATCACTACTCATAGTGCTTTCCAAATGCTATCTCATTTAGTTAACAGTTAAACACAATTTCCACAAGAGGAACCTGAGGCCTAGAAATCAAATTGTACATATATAAGGTCACACATTCATCTTAGGAACTTGGTCTTTTCTTGGCCAGTGACATACTTATCCTTCCAATTGCATATGGCGTCATTCTTCTGTAAAAGGGCCTCCCAATTTCACATTGCAATTTTCACACTTTCTCAGGGGACCATGCTTTGTTTTGGTATCTGTCAACAAACTGCCATAATCCCTGCAAGTTGCACATGCTCACCTCTGTATGCCAAGCATGGTATTTGCCAAATAGTAGGTACTCAACTATATGCTGAATTAGAAAATGACGACTAGTTGGACCTGGAGCCCTACTCAGAAAAATACTTGTACTCAAAGATTCCTTAGTCTAGTGACAAATATGGACAGGTGAACACAGGATAATATGACATAATAGGTACAACAATTAAGCCAGATGCTGAGAAATAAAGAAGCAAGGGCAATTCATTCTGCCTGGTAATTCCATAGGCATTTCATAATCTATGACACAAAGGGTGTGGGCAAAGTTCTCCAGCCAGATAAAAAGGTGAGGTGGGTCAGAATTTCTGTGAGATACAGAGACATAGATAAGCTAAAAGTGAGACTTGAAACAGAGGTTGCTTTTTTTGTGTCTGAAACTGGGGAAAGCATTTTGAGAAGTGGGAGAGAATGTCACTTTCAAAGAAGGCTAAGATCAATATTAGGAAAGATTTTGCAGCCTATATTTAAGGAAATGGAATTTTATTGTCCAAGGAAGACGAAGCCAAAAATGGTATAATAATTTTAAAAGTGCTTTTGATGTGCTCTATAAAGAATAATCAAACCACTAAATAGACAATTATCCCCCTATCTTAGGATTTAGTTCTTATGGCCTTAATGCAAATTTCAAAGCTTACCTGAAATGGTCCAACTTAATGTGAGTAATTTTAGACCTACTGGTTGGGACAATGGGTCAAAAAAAAAAAAGAAGTGATTGGAATGCAGCCTGACATTACAGTAATTTTCAATAAATCTATGTAATTTGTTTTCACAATACTGGCCATGCTGCATTGAGAGGCAATCCTAGGATAGCTCCAGCTCTAGGTATACTGCTATTTCCAGCCTTTACAGTTTTATTTTCACATAATTGTCCAGCTGATATTAGGCAAGACAGTTGAATTCTTAATAACATGAATTGTTTCCTATACTGTGCTGATCACATTTGGTAAAAATCTGTGTCTTTGTTTTCAAGAAAATCTCAATGAAGCACGAATTACTTTGAAAATGAGTGCACATGCATTTGGTTGCTGGAGAGTTTTAATCGTCCAGGGTAAAGGATTATAAACTAACTTATGCAAATCTTCTGGAACTGATAGAGAAGTTGAACTGTGACAAAAGAGGCAACACTTCATGAAAACTCAAAATCATCCCCCAACTTTGTTCTTCGAGTCCTGAGCATGACTTTTAATATTAGAATTCCTGACACTAAGTCCATAGATGTGTGTGTGTGTGTGTGTGTGTGTGTGTCTGTCTGTCTGTCTGTCTGTCTGTCTGTCTGTCTGTCCTCAGAGCCTGAACTCAGAGCCTGGGCACAATCTCTGAGTTTGTATTTGTTCAAGTCTAGTACTCTACCCCTTGAACTACAGCTCCACTTCTGGCTTTTTATTTTCTATTTAATTGGAAATAGGAGTCTCATGGGCTTTCCTGACCAGACTAGCTTTGAATGTTGAGTCTCAGAGACCAGTCTCCTGAGTAGCCACTAGCTCCCAGATTCCATGACCCCTTTTTAAGTTGAGCATGGATTTGGGGGAAAGTTGCAACTATATATTATTTCTCTGACCCTGTGGGATATAATCCTCTACAAGGGCGATCTTCCTCAAGAGCATTGGAAATATAGCTATCACAAAAATTTGGAGCTACCTTCTCCTATCTCTCACACAGGTAAGTAACAGATGAGTGCATCACATTGACCAATTATTACATTAGCCTGTGCTAATATATATCTACTGCTGAAACAGAAGATATATTGTAAGAAACAATTTTTATACCTTTGATTCTTCTTTTTTCTCTTTTTTTAATCAAGCATTGTAGCCTCCTCCTTTGTTTCCCCTTCCCATCCCTTCCCATCCTCCCCCCCGTCCCCCACCCAATCCTCCCTGCTTCCCCCCAGCTCCCCCTCCCCCCGCACCAAAGTTGTAAAGTTCATTTTCAACATAACGATTTGTCCTTTGATTCTTCTTATAGTTGATTATAAAAATTACATATCAGGGAAATGTTGCCTTAGAAACTTACAGGTCTATGAAACATCCAATATTATTTTTTTCAAAAGGAAGATTTTTGAAAACTCTAACTTACCTAGGTTACCCAGCAGCAAATAGCATTTACTTGTTTATTTTTCAAGTATATATCTTAGACCTCTTCTATTTTTTTGTTAGGAGAGTACATCAGTCAATCAGACTGATGCTAAAACAAAAGTCCTAACTTCCTGCTGTTACTTTTCTTGAGATGAAACATACATTCTATTTTTTTAATAATTGGATAGCACAAGGTACTGCTTGTTGTAGCATTTATTTTAAGGATCTGTGTGTTCTACCACTGGGAGCATAATCTAAGTTATTTGATATTTAATAGATGACTGTGATCCTTATGTTGAGTTTAATAGGTGTATTGTTTACGAATGCTGTTAGCTGCCTCTAACAGAAAAATTCAAAGAAATGTAGTATAAAAAGGAGGGAATTTTCCTCCCCTCTATGCAACATAAAATGTGTGGGGACATACTGCTAGAAGGTGTGGTTCAGTATCTCAACAATGTGAGTTCCTCTCAGGCCCACACAATCATTACTGCAAATCCAGGCATCATAACCATCCAGACATAAAAACAAAGAAAAGAAAAAATAAGAAAAAAAGAAATTGTTACTACCGCCCAAAGTGGTTTTATGAATAAAGAAAACAAAACATTTTCCAGGTTACTGTCTCCAATAGTTATATTGCCACATTTATAAGGTAGAAATGTGTCTTATGTCTATTTCTATCAAGAGGAGTACCTTTGCCAAGTATCATTCTAATTTTCCAGATATGTGATTTTTTTAAAACGGGAACTTCTGTTGATCAAAATCAGCCCATATTGTGCATACAGAGCTAACAATGGGAAAGTTATTGTAAGGCTTTGTCTTTCTTCTTGTATGCTTTCATTCTGGTAGACATTCTTTTTAAGTCAATTTGAACTTTGTTTACTCTTTAGTTCATAGTGGTGACCCTTCATGTATTTCTGTCATAGATAAAACATAAATTTCATAAAACTCACCAAGATAATGCTCCATGTTACAGTAAAAAGAAGGGAATGAGATAGAAAATTAGACAAAGATAGAGAACACAGGAATACAATGGGAACATGGTTGTAGAAAATCAAGATAAAGAAAAGGATCTGATTGTGCAATTTTATTTCCTAAGTCCTACATTTTATGTATACAATTATTCTTTGTTTTCAGACTGGATTGAAGTAGTTTTTTTAATCTCATGTACAATGAGAATATCTTCTACAATGGATATCTTTATAAATGTTGTCCTACATGTTGGGGAGAGTTCTGATAAAAACTAAAAAGATTATAGCTATAAATCATAATCCATTGTTTTGGACAGCTTATCTGGATTCAGGTGACTTAATATTATCACACAGATCCTCACTAACAATCCACAAAATAAGTAATACTCTCCAATTCCATGTAGGAGATGAGATGTAGAAATATTGGTTAGTTTGCCAAAAGTCTTTCAAACAACAAAGTAGTGGATTAAATGCCATTGGAAGAACTTAAAGAATGGAAGAGATGAAAACTTCTAGCTGATGACGCTGACCCAGATGTGTGAATTTCAATGCACACAAATAAGGCAACATGTGTCCGACTGACTTTCACAGTTTTAAGCTGGATAAAATGCCAGAGAAAATACTCAAAATGATCATAAGTGATCAGTGAGATCAGAGAAGATAGAACAAACAAGGAAAGAAGAAAGGTAAGGTACAAAATAGCAAGTCAACACAAAGATTGTGTGTGTGTGTGTGTGTGTGTGTGTGTAAAAGCCAAATTGAAATCTTGAAAATAAGCAAAACAAAAAGTTTCAGTGGAAAGCCTATTTTATAACAGGCTCAAACATAAGACAGAGAAGGATTTGAAGACAAGATTCATCAGTTAGAATATCCAGAAAATATTAGAAAAACTAAGAGGAAATTATTTTAATATATTTTATTGTAACAATATTGTACAGAGGGGTTACAGTTACATGAGTAAGGTAATGAGTACATTTCCTATGGAGCATTGTTACCCCCTCCTTTGTTTTTCCCCTACTATCCCTTCCCTCCCCACCTCTCTATTTATTAATAGAACATACACAATTAAAAGACACAAACAAAAGTCACAAAATTTTTGGCATAGACACAGGCAATTGAACTAGAAATTTAAGGTCTTTGACTTCAATCTCCCACCTTTTACAAAATTCAACTCAGAATGTGTTAAAAACCTTATTGTAACAACTGAAGGTTTGAAAGTACCAGAGGGAATGAGAGCAATAAGACAAGACAAAGAAATAAAAGTGGAAAATAGAAAAAAGACTTCAAGATACAGGTTATCAACACTGACATTCTGAATAGAACTCCATAGAATTCCTGTGGCTCAGGAAATAAGACTATTAGTATTGTGTTAGATTTTAAAGCTTCTGTACATTGATGGAAACAATTTACTAGTATGATGAGAGGACTTAGAGATTAGAACAGGAAATCTTCTCCAACTATTTATCTAACTGAGAAGTACTATCTAAGATGCATAAAGAACTTGAAAAACTTAACACCAAAACAACAAATGATCCAAGCAATAAATTAATAAATTAATTGAAAAACCAATAGCCAGTAACTAATAGGGGAGGAGGAAATCTGCTGAAAATATTTAGCCAACAAGGAAATGAAATCAAAACTAAATGGTATCCATCTATCCCAGTGGGAATGGTTATCTTTGGGAAAAAGTAAAACAACAAATGCTGGGGTGAAGCATGGGATAAAGCTAAGCCTCTTCTCTCTATGAACTTGCATTCTCCATTTGGGAAGTATCCAGTTTTTCTAACCTATCATGGGTTAGAACATAGGCCAGACAATTTATTAGGATCCCATACATGGCCCAGGTTACAAAAGGAAATGCAGAATGGATCCAGGCTTCATCTATACATCTATGCCCCTCTGTGGGGTTCTGTTCATTCCAGATGGACATCACTGGGGCAAGGACTATGGTTTATGGAGCAGGGACATAGTCCAAATTCATTTGTAGGAATTTCTAATATTGCTTAATTGTACAAATTAATAGGATATATTATATTTCTAAACAATCAGAGTATAAACTACTCTGATAGAAGCCATCTTTTGAATTTTGATAATTTTCTAGGCTAGTGGCACATGACATCTTACCGTTGTGAGGTACAGATCAGCAACCTATCTGCTCTGTGAGTCAGGTGATCAAGAGAGTAAGTAATCAAGACTCTACAGATCCTGTGCTGTCAAGCTGTGATGTTCAATTAGTTCCACATATCAAATGTGTTCTCAAATAATGTTTTCAATTTACAAAAGATTTATCAGGATGTAATTCCTTTGTAATTCCAGGAGTACCTTCAATCATACCAGAAACCACAGAAGAAGCTGTTGTGGGGTGGGGTGGGATGGGGGTGAGGGGACCCAACAAAGCATGCACAGAACCGTACAGGATGGAAATGACTGAGCCAAGCTCCACCACATTGCAAGTGTAGAGTAACGAGTCTCTCTACTTACCTAGTCAGTGATTATCAAGAGAACAAACAAAACACGTAGAATGAGTGATTATACAATCAAAATTTAGAAAATTAATTTGATCAGTTCTAGGACTCCTTTCCATAATAGGAGCCATAGTTTATTTTTTTTTATTCCTATCCAGAGAATGCTCAGGGGAAGAGACCTAGTTTTGTCCATGATTCTTTGTCAGTTTCGTGAATTGGAAGCTGGATTCTGGGACAAACCGGTATACAAATGATGCTGACATCAATATTAAGCAGGGTTTTTTTTTCAGACTAACAGTTCCTTCTCAAGAGCCAGAGTATGACACATGAGTGTCCAAAAGTATAACCCAAAATCTCTCAAATTCTGTGAGTGAACCCCTTTGGAGGTCCAGCATACTGATTAAGTTCTGATGAGTAGTTTTCCCGCCTTGTGAAACCATAACATTAAAATGGCCCAGAAATAAGGAAACACACAAAGGCTGCCTCTCAACATTTTTTTTCCAAGCTGTATGGGAAATCATGAGTTTCAGTGCAGATTAGCCCTCTGTAAATTTCCCATCTTGTTCCTTTTCTGGGCTGTGTGAACTATGATGTCAGTTCATTTGGACATTGGGCATGGTGAGCGGGTGATAGCTAACGATTGCCTGACATATAAGATTATGCTGAAACTGTCAGTTTTAATGTAACCAGTTCCATAGAGCAGACACATTGGAGGGGGTGTAGTTCTGAGTACGGAACATCTGGAACTATACTTTAATTGGTAGTTATAACCGTTACACATCTGTTTGAAACCGTACTAGCTATGTTAATCATAGATGCAATGATGCTTATCAAGAAGTCAAACCAAAAAGACCAATTTGGGAGTTTCAATAGTTGTTGAATTGGGAAAGTTGTGTGGTGTATTTCCTTTTCATTGCTTAGCATCTTACAAAAATCAAAAGCATAAGAAAGGAAAAAAAGTAAAAAGAAAAAAGTGTCAATTCACCAATCTGTCAGCAAGTTTGAGTTTAGAAACATTAACAGATTGTTTGCAGAAACATAAAACCAACTCAGTCCCAAGAGTATATCACTCTAACATAAACAGTACTTACGGCACATATAATGATGCAATATATATTATATATATATATATACTGTAATATAATCAGTATATATTATATTAATCTGATATGAATTAGATGGGTATCAGTTATATATTATGTGCATAGTACATTACTATATATATATATATATATATATATATATCACAGTGATATAGCCTATTCTGAGCTGGCTATGTGAACTATCTGTGCAATTCATACATTACAGTGGCATATCAGGAAACCCTCCCCCTGTGAAATATGGAGAACAGCATTGTTGATCTTTTATAAATGATGTCCATCAGAATAGCTTTAAACAACTGAGTATGCCCTATGACACAGAAATATATATAACATATGCTAATATATGCTAATAATATATGCTAAGTAGAGATCTTTCATTTATAAATTGTTTTTTCTAGACTTGACTCCTATCACTTAGCACTTTTGATAATTTTTTTCTTTCTGCAATGCTGAGGATCAAGCGAGGGCTGTGTCAGCAAGCACCAAGCCAATGTACCACAGCACTGGCCGTAACACTTCTTTTCACAGTGTATCATTCCAAATCTATTTCGTTTGCCCAGTACTTTGTTCTTGAAGCCACATATTTTCTGAGTTCATTGCGAATCTCCTTTACTGGAGTCGACACACACCAAAACACATCTCTGTCAAAGATGTTTGCTCTGTTTGTGGCTATTCAGCCTTGTGGGAGAGATGGAAGAAAAAAGTGAACAGTTATTGCAAGATTATGTTGTTGGAATTGCACTGTTCCCGAGCGAATGGGTCTCAGCACAAAATGCTTGACAAATCAACAACTCAGCTGTATCTGTATGATTTATTAACCTCATTCCTTTGAGTAAGATAATATAGACAGACATAGGTTTCCTCAATTCTCACCCTACGTCTTACCCTAAAATAATGCAAGCAATGAACCAATAGAGCAAGACACTGCCCTGCTGCCTTTACTGGAAATGGCTGGGGTGTTTTTACACCATCAGTGGCCAGGGATTATTCACAAACCAGGGCTTCTGCAATTAATATCACTTTAACCTCATGTGATGGTAACCCTGTTAATGTGTTGAGCTCTGAGAGTCTCTGCTTCAGTCTTCCTTCTTCTCTGTAAAGTAGTGCCTTGCTTTGGGAGATCTAAAAATCATTTTCCCTGAAATGTAAATCTGTCCTTAAGGGAAGCATGTTGGGATCCTTGCACCGGGAATAAACCCAGATCATCCAATGATGCAATCTTGGCAAGTTTGACTTTGCTGTTATCTCTCACATAACACCTATAGAGTATCGGGCTTGGATAGCATTGAAAAGATCTTCATGCTTCGCTCTTTCTTTCTCCATGGCACACAGCAAGTGTCCTGCACATATAATCGATCAAGAAATATGGGTTGAAATGAAAAGACCCACCATAGCCTTTTTATGAGAACACTGCCTCTGAAATTAAAAGTACAGCCATTTCTTGCTACATTCTATTGCACCTTAAATATCTTTCCCATTTTTGTCCCAAACACGTACCACTCATACCATTTCTATGCAGGCCAAAACATCTAAAAATCATGCTCTCTACACCAGAGTCACAAGGGAGAATAAGAAAAACAGGCTTAAAAATTCCTTTGGACCTCTAGGGGTTATCTAAAGATGAAACATACATTATTTATCTTGAGAAACCCAAGTGAGAATTTGCTTTTCTCTAGTAGCTGAGACACAAACCTGTACCACTTATGTAAGATTTGCCTAATAATCTGAGACAGTTGGGATAAAACTCTTTCTGCCCTGACCATAAGCTACAGGGACAGGTCCAAAACTTAACCAATAGGAAAATAGATTACAGAATAAAAATCCAAAGTTCTGCTGAAGGAATGCTGGAGGGAAAATAGATACTATTTACTCTTGGTAATTAGACAGTTGGGAGAAATGTCAGCTTTCTTCTGAGTCCTTTCAAGGCAAAGGCCAATACATATGCTCCAGAAACAAAAGTATATAATGAATACTTATTGGTTTGTCAAGTCACATATTCACCCATCCCTCCATCCATCCATTCAGTCAACAAATATTTACTGGGTGCTTACTACAGAAAATATGGTAGGTAGTGAATATTTTAAAATATGACTAAATATAAAACTGTATAAAGCCTATGGGGGAAAGACACAAAGAGTACTTCTACAAAGGAAGCGATATTCTATTCAGTGATACCCAGTGTAAAAGTAATTAATTGAATCTCAGTATTATCTTCAATATTCTGCTTTGAGAAATGATTAGTTCATTTTTCTGTACAACTTCATTAAAGTGTAATTAGAATACTAAGCCACAAATGTCTAAAGTATACAGTGTGAGCCACATCCCTGAAACTACAATGAAGATGAAGGCCAGTTCCTTCACATCCATAACCTCCTAGTTCTGTTTCTTTCTTTTGGGAGGATGAGCAGGGGGTGAAGGGGGGGGGCCGGGGAGAGGAGGGACCTGGGCCTGGTGTTTAAACTCAGGGCTTGAGAGCTGTCCCTGAGATTTTTTTTGTCCAGACCCTTGCTCTACCACTTGAACATCAGCTCCACTTCTGGCATTTTTGGGTGGTTAATTGGAGATAAGAATCTCACTGACATTCCTGCCGATTCTGGTCTCAAACCATGACTCTCAGATCTCCGCATCCTGAGTAGCTAGGACGACAGGCATGAGCCACAAGTACCACACCTTCCTGGTCCTTTTTCATAATGCTTGCCACTAAGTTTTTCACGCTCCCTCCAAGGGCAACTGGTATAAATACTATCACTATAGATTTCTGTACATTTATTATAGCAGCAAAATTTCAAATAAATTGAACTGGAGATTAGTATATCATTTGCCTTTTCTTACTATAATCATTTTAAAACCAATCTACTTTCTCGAGTTTGGGAATAGCAAATTCATTTTTATTACTGAGCAGGATATAACCCAGTTTATACATAAAACTGCTATTGGAAATTTATATTCATTGTAGTTTTGAGATATTATAGGTACAGATTCTAGAAAGTCACTGTTGCCTCATGCTTATAATTCTAGCTACTCAGGAGACAGAGATGTCTAGAATTGTGATTTGAGGCCAATCTAGGCAGGAAAGTTCATCCCCAAAAACAACCAGCAAAAAGTAGTGTGGTTCAAATGATAAAGATTTAACTGGCTAGATGAAAGCCCTGAGTTAAAAACTCAGAAGAAACAAAGAAAGGAAGGAAGGAAAGAAGGAAGGAGGGAGGGAGGGAGGGAGGTAGGGAGGCAGGGAGGGAGGGAGGGAGAGAGGCAGGGAGGAAAAAAAGAAAGAGAATAAAAATAGAACACAGATTCTCTAAATATTTGTGTTACAACTCTACATGGATATACCATCGTATTTCTCTAGGCATTTAACTTGGGAAAGACTAGGTTTAGTGCTAGATGGCCACTTCATTCTTTAAAAATTTTGTCAAGGTGATGTACAGAGGGCTTACAATTATGTAAGTAAGGTAGTGATTATAATTCTTGTCTAACTTGTTACCCCTTCCTTTATTTTTTCCCTCTTTTCCTCCCCCACCCCCTTCCCCCACGTTGTACAGATCATTTCCAACATACTGTCTTGTGAGTATCATTGTTTCCCAGGTTCCCCCTTTGTCCTTTGTCTCACCATTTTGTTGTTCCCCCTCCCTTTGCTAGTACAGATAAATGTATATGCAATACCCAGGGTACCAAAATCAAATACAGTGACAACAGGGGATAAACCAAAGGTGGGGGGGGGAAGCACAAAAGGAAAAGGAAATCACATAGTACATTGAGATCAACAACAACAAAGAGAAACCTCTTGTGTCCATGTCTTGTGACACACACACACACACACATAGTGGCATTCTATGCTTCCATCAGAAAGAATGACACCGCCCCATTTATAAGGAAATGGAAAGACTTGGGGAAAAATCATATTAAGTGAAGTAAGCCAGACCTAAAGAAATATAGGTCCCATGGTCTCCCTTATTTGTAATAATTAGTATACATCTAAGATAATCATAGCAGATGAGCAGAAGAGTTCCATAGCTATGTACATATGACCATATAAGATGATGTCTACTTTCAAGCTAATTTTTTGAGTTGCCAGACCATTTTACATTCTCAACCAATGAACAACAGTTCCAGTTTCTCCAACCCTAACCCCAACACTCAGAATGGTCAGTGTGTGTAAATTAGACATTCTAGTTGGCATGTAGTATTTTATTTAGATTTAAGATTAATTGTCCAAAGGACCAAGGTTATTGATTATCTCTGTTGCTATTTGTTTATCATCTATGTATGTCAGATTGCCTAAAGTACAGGGGATTCTTCAGATATTTGATAATTATATTAATTTAATTATTAGCTCATCATTGAGTTCTAAGGATACTATATATTCAGTAATGCAGGTTCTTTAGCCCAGGGATATTTGTAAGGTCGCATGTAGTCATTTACATTTTCTTCATAATGGCTTTTGGAGAAACAAGAGTTAAGTTTGGTGAAGATTGTCCTTTTTCATTTAAATATTATGAATTTTTATTATTTTTAAGTAGTTGTACAAAGGATAAAGAAAGAAGTTTATGAAAGCAACATGTCTTGATCACTGACTAGAGGTGTGATTGTAGACAACCTTCTTTATTTATAATATTAGGGGGAAAACATTAACTCTTCCACAATTACAGATGGTATGGCCATAGTCATTTTAAATTTGCTCTTAATCAGTTTGAGGAAATCCCATTTTGTCCATATCTTGTTAAAAGATTCTTGTCAGGAATCCGTCCTAAATATTTTCAAGTAGTTTTATAAGTTTTGAATATAGAAACTGTTTTGTTTTCATTGTTATTATTTTTACTTTCATACTTTTTATAAGTAAAAACTGTGCTAGATAGCTTGTCTGCTATTAAACACTAAGCAAACCTTCTATTCCTGAAAAAGGTACACCTTGATAATAAGTATTATCTTTTAGCATATTGTTGTGCTTAATTTTCTAAAAGTCTTGTTTATATTTTTGACATTGTGTATTTATCTATTGTTAGTACTGCCAGAATATTAAGCTAATAAAAAATAGTTTTTAAAAAGTCATTTAAAATATTTTTAAATGTTACTCTGTTGGGAATAATTTCTATTAATCTCTCTTCAAGTTCATTAATTGTTCATCTATCCCCTATAATATATTATTAAATTCCAACATATTTTCCACCTAGACTAATACAGTTTGCAGTTCTAAAGGTTTGAATTAGATTTTCCCCCACATATTATATATCTCTTCTAAACAAACTCAATTTTCCTTTTTAAAAAAGTATGGCATAAAATTATAATTATTTTTTTGTCTATTGAATCTATCTTGTCTTTCATTTCCACAGTTTTTTTGTGTGTCCTACTGGTTAAAATTCCTTCCCCTGTGTCATATTTTCTTGCCTCCTTTTGTTCCTATAAACTTACTACTGGATAACAAACATTTTTACCCTTTTGTATGCTGGGTAATCTTTATTCCCATGAATACCCTTACTTTGTTCCTAAACATGATTAAATCGCCTGGAATACATTTGATTATTTCTAGGCTTGCTTTTAAACTTATCATAAAGGTAACATTAGAGAAGAGAAAATTAAGTGGAGCACGCATTATCCTCCACAATTGAGGTCATATCCTTCAAATTACTCTATCTAATAGCCTCAATTAATGAGATTTTTTTCATTGGGGTGGTGGTAAAGTTGCTATTGTGTGAGCCATGGTAATTGTTCTCTATTCTCCTTTGTAGTTGCTTCTTTTCTTCAGCTGCAATTATCACAGGGATTCATCATACACCTGCACTCGGTAACGTTTGCCTGAGGAATGAAAGGGAACCTTCCGTAGGTCTCTGAAGCCTTCTCTCCCAGGCAGATCTCTTCTGTTCAATCAACTACACTGTGACCTTGAGCTTGTCGAAATCTATAATTCAATGAAGCCACACATTCTGCCCAAATTTCTTCTTTTCTGTGTCACCACTGGAAATTCCAGGAAGAAACTTGGATCGCTACGTGACTTACCTCAATACCTTTTTCTTTTTGTCTCTCTAATTATCGCCATGTTGTGCTCCCCTGTTGTCCCATGTTAGAAGATCACCATTTTGCATATTTTTGATTGAGACAGGTGGATCTTTTTAGGTATTTAATCTCTATGACTTTGTCCTAGCCAAAGATGAGTGCAGATACTTCATTATTGATTGGTCTTACAACTGGACTTCCTTAATTAACTTCGCAAATTACCTTAGACTTCTCTTGGAAACAATCTTATTTTTCTTTGCTCTTGCAAATGTCTTTTTTTTTGTGTGTATGTGCCACAATTACAAGAGTGAATTTGGTCTTCAGGGAACAAAAAGGTCTATGGTGTGTTATATGAAATGTCATGCTTTAATGAGTTTGTTACAATGCTCTCATTGGCATTTTCAAATAGTACCCATGAGGAAACATTTCAATGAATAGCAAATTCTCTTTAATGATTAAAGGAACAGGGAATATTTAGTATGGGACAGAGAAAAATCCACAGAGACATAAAATCTGGAGTCTAATAGTAGCTCTCGAGTTGTTTTAGTTAGGTTTAAAATTAAGTAGAGTAAAACAGGAATGGTGGTTATTATAACAATCAATGTAGAAGGCAACAGTCTCATGCAAGCATTCAGATATTAATAAACCTTTGGTTCTTTTTGAAATGTAGACTAAATCCAGAAATATCGTTCTGTCTATACAGCTGCTATGATCATTATTCCTCTACCAGAGTTTTTGTTGTTGGTGTCTTCATGGGTTTACTTGTTATTTTGTATTTATCCAGATCTATTGACCTTATTTTGTAGATGTGTTTCTCTACCCTCCAGTTTTGCTCTGCAGAGTATCTTCCTTTCCTTAAATAAGACTCTTTACCATAACATCTGCACTATGTTTCACCCTTGTTGTAAACTGTTGTGTACTATAAATAGTTGTGTACTATTCGCATTGCCATCTACATTTGCTCATTTAATCCCCTTCCTTTCATCATTCTCCCCCATCCCTTCCAACCCCAACCTTCACTTCAATTTTCCTAGTTTCACAGGGCATGCATTGTGTATTAAATCTTATAATTCACCATTCAAGAATACAAGACTGAGAATTCCATTCACCCATCTTATCTTTGGTACAAGACCATATCAAAATTAACATTTCAGGGGCTGGGAAGGCGGCTTAGTGGTAGAGTACTTGCCTTGCATGCATGAGGCCCTGGGTTCAATTCCTCAGCACCACAGAAGCAAAAAGAAAAAAGCCAGAAGTGGCACTGTGGCTCAAGTGGTAGAGTGCTAGCCTTGAGCTGAAGAACTGAGGGACAGCGCCCAAGCCCAGAGTTCAAGCCCCATGACCAGACCCCCCCCCAAAAAAATTAACATTTCAACTTATTATCCAATAACCAGGAGTGTAGCTATTGAAAACTTCAACATATTAATATTGATAACTTCCTTAGTATATATTCATACATAACACAATTTCTTAAATAGGTGCTGTGGACTAAGAAATCATTCATAATTAACAGAACTGATGAAAATTTGGAGAGCAGAACTGGAAATAATGAAAAGATTCAAGTGCAGATAGATTTGGAAACAAAAGAAGGACTGAAAAAAATGTGACTAGTAGAAATACTTTCCATAAGACCCAAACATGGCATAAGGTTTAACCTTCAAATTTTGGCTTCTGAGAATTTAAAATTATATTCAAATTATCACAAATCACTGGATTATTATTTAGCTTTCATACAAACCTGAATACTGGCCTTTCTTCAACGACTAAAATTTGCAGTTTGAGTGCAGAGAGAGAGAGATTAAGAGAGAGGGGAGGGAAGAGAGAGAGAGACAGAGAGATAGACAGACAGACAGACAGAGAGAGGTGGGGGAAAGAGGGGGAAGAGAGATTTCAATCACTTATTGCTTTCTACCTTATCAAGGTTAATTAGTGTGACCAGAAGGGAGTATGAATCAAATCCTAATGTGTTTGTAAAAGGCAAAAAGTGTCTCCTGATTGTTCTTCTAAAATTTAAATGTGAAGAACTGTCTTTCCTCACCCTGACAGATTTTCTTGTAACTAGAAAAACATTCAGAAATGCCTCTGATAAGGCTTGTCTCCTAGATGCCTCCTATTCACCCTTGGCTATCTGGAAAGCACTAGCTTCCATCAATGACATTTTCTTCTCACAGGGTTAATTGCCCATCATTCAACATCTACCTTCACCAAATGTCTGAAATGCTTGATAAGGACAAAGGTATCACAAAACAGGCAGTATCCTGAATTCATAATATTATGATCTGTGATATTAGTCATAAAGTTGACTCTTTAGACTTTGAAGTCTAAATTAGAAACCTAGTCGTAAAGTCTTAAACATTTATATTAAACTGTCCTTGTTGATCTTATCAAATTTGGAGTTTTTAAATGTAAGGCTGTCATGGAAAAAGTGTTTAATAAGAAGTGCAACATCATAAAGAACTTCCATAAAGTAAGACTTTTTAAATAGTAAAATCAAGCACATCTTGAGTATGAAAATGGAAGAAATGAATCTACATAGATGTCCCTATTCCTTTAAGAGAAGAACAAATGTAACAGCCAGGAATTGGAAGGTCATTAAATTAAAAGTGATTTTGATAGTTAACTATCTGGAAACAGAAATATAAATCTGAAGCAAAGCTGTAATCACTCTGTGGAAACTCTCTGGTATTAAATACTTGGCAGAATGGGACAGCTAACACTACAGTAAAAATCCTCCGCACTAAACTCAGTCTGTTACCCCTGGTAGAGATTAAAGATCATTAGATTTTTAGCTCATACTTCTGTTATGTTGCATTAAATGGAAGGTTCTGCATTTATTTCACAGAGTTGATTTCAATGGATACATTTTTTAACTGTGATTGTAGTTTTAAAATTATCTAGTAATTTAATGACTTCCTATTGAGCAACGTAATTGTTCAGACTTTTGCTTTTGCTATAAACTGCATTGACTTAAAGAGACCATTATCTTTTTTGCAGAGTTTTCCATTGCGGGGCTGGGAGAAATATGTCATATCATTAGTTAGGTAAGCCATATTCAAAGACAACTGTTTTCTTCCTATGTCCCTTGTAGTTTAAGAATGAAGCAGGAGCTGGGAAGGTGGCTTAGTGGTAGAGCGCTTGCCTTGCATGCCTGAGGCCCTGGGTTCAATTCCTCAGCACCACATAAGCAAAAATCCAGAAGTGGCACTGTGGCTCAAGTGGTAGAGCGCTACCTTGAGCTGAAGAGCTGAGGGACAACGCCCAGGCCCAGAGTTCAGGCCCCACAACCAGACCAAAAAAAAAAAAGAATGAAGCAGTGCCAAAGAAAATTTCTAAGCATCAACATGTGATGGGATACACAAAAGTTCAATGCTACAGTGCTACAGTGTAGCACTGAACTGTAGAAATAATAACTGCTACATTTTTTAATGAACTGTATGTAACTCTGTCCAACCTGGAATATTTTCTTTAAACCTTCAACACTTTGGTTGAACCACTTTGGTTTCATTCTTTCTTCCTCTGAGAAGCAAACATTCTGTGAGTACCATCTCAGGGTCTCCATTGTGCTTTGCTAGGCAAAGCCCTTTTGATTTATTTTTATTTTTTTATTATTTTGATTTTGATTTTTGTCTTTTTTGTTTGTAAGCCCAAGCTGGCCTGGACTGTGATTCTCCTACTTATGCTTCACATATAGGTTGGATTACAGACATATACCACCATGTGTAACTTTCTGTTGAGATTTAGGTCTTGGTAATTTTTTTCCCCAAGGGTGGGCTTAAATGGATATCTTCCTGCCTCTTTCACCTCCAGATTAGCTGAGATCATAGGCATGAGCCACTATGCCGGGCTAAGAGTTTTGGTTTGTTAAAACAGTAAGGATAATTGTGATGCTTGCATCCATATATAAAGTGTACTGAATCATATTTGCCCTCTCTATGATTCTTCCTTATGCTACCTAGTTTGTTTTCAATGTGTTTCCTTACTCTAGTTTCATATAATGCACGTAATGTTCTTGCATGATATTTATCTCCACAGCACCCTGCCCTCACACTAGTTCCTCCCCAAACAGTTTCCTTTTTCTATTCAGGTCGCTCTTTTCTTTTGTTCTTGTTTGTTATTAAGTCTAAATTCTGCATCTGTGAGTAAACACGTGGTTCATTTTTTTTTCTTTCAGAACCTGGCATATTTGGCTTCACATTATATTCACCATTCATTTCCCTTTTTTACTACCATCATCTTAAGCAGGAGAAAAATTGTTTTGTTCTCACTCCAGGTTCTAATTCGGCTCAATGCTAATAAGTGTAGGATAGTGTTACTAATGTGTAAATTTCTAAAATTTAACAACATGCCTCTCATAAAATATGAAACGGATGCATGTCAAAGCTATCATTGAACTTATTACTCGATCAAGCTCTGCTCAGAGTGATTGAAATGAGGATTTATAAAGCAAAATATACTTACAGAAATTTTAAGAAAGATAACGTATAGATATTATTGCTGAAGGGGATACAAAACTAACCAAAGTCTGAAGGTTAATATGCCATAACCTTTGTAGCTATCTATCCTAGTGGAAAGAAATTATTTACATCTCTACTGGACATCAGACCTGAGGTCAGTTCTACCCCTTTCATGCTGCAAAATAACACAGTCAATAAAAAAGCCAACCAAAAGGTCAAACAGTACTGCATTCAAACAACGTTCAATAATCTCTTGTGTCCACTCCAAATTTCCACAATATCTTGACAGTGCCTGGAACATAGCTGACATTTTTTTAAATGTATGTGGAATTGGCTGAGTGAAGATCAGGTGGATCTGAGATCTTCATATCATGTTGTAGGGTTATCATTGCTTAAAATTTGTTCTGATGAAAGGCCACATAAATGCTGTCAGGCAGGCTCCAATAGACAAATAGCAAGATCAAGGAGGGCAGGGAACTCAGAACAGATGCACATCTGCTTTCTGAGCAAAGCCAGGAAAATATCCCTAAGTAAAATACAAATGCCATTGCCCTTATAATATCCTGAAGACTTGAAAGAGATAAAAGCATTTTGTAGGCTTCTGAGACTGCAGCCTTCTGTGCCCATCCTGATAATGATGTTTCTATAGAAGTCCTTGCTGAAATTGTTTCTATATGGGAAATCCTCTGCAGAGTGGAGGTTCATTTTCAGTCATATGTTAAGTGACAAAACCGATTTAAAAAAAATTCACATCTGAGCACGGGTGATATCCAACATTACGTTTCCACTCCCCTCATGTCAACACCATTTGCATTTTTTTCCTTCTAATTTTGAAGTTACCACCTTGAAAACCAACTTATTGATCTGTATTTGTAAAGTTCAGCCAGAGATTAGCTTTATAAGAACAATGTGACATTTAAAAATGAATAAAACAGTATAATCTTATACAGAATGATAAAAAAAAATTCTGCAGTCTCTTGCCCCTGTGCTATGAATTATTTTTTTCTATTATAGAAAATAATATGATTTCTCTTAAAGAACAATCTTTGTCAACTTCTGTAGTTTTTTTCTCAGACTAAAATTAGTATGAACGATTTCAAAATTCTGTAATAACTATAGGTTTTACTTCTGTTTGCATTGAATTTGTGTTTGATTTTTACATCTAGAAGTGATTGCAAAAATTTCTTCCATGAAACAAACTCTTAAACCTTCTCTTACTTCTTCAATGGGCAAAAAGACTTCATTCCCCACAAACTTACTCACCGCAACTAAAAGACAAGAGTCAATGTTAAGTATACAATTATTGTGGTCTGTATAATACTCTGAGGAACTAAGAAACTATACCAATGAGAATGCTGTATCAAAGTACTTGACTGAATAAAGAACATTCATAGAGGGACACTATTATGACACAAGATTTAATATCCTGGTAGGAAGTGGCGCTGTAGCTCAAGTGGTAGAGTGCTCGCCTTGAGCTGGAGAGCTGAGGGACAGCGCCCAGGCCCAGAGTTCAAGCCCCATGACCGACAAAAAAATAAAAAAATAAAATTTATTAATATCCTGGTAAAAGTCCCAACAAAATGTTCAATACACTCTTGGAATGGCGTGATGTTAATCAGGGTGAGGGTTTATGGGGTTCCTTATACCAATTTTTCAGATTTTAGGCAAGTTTCAAATTATTTTCTAACACATAGACACAGACACACAGACACAAACACACACCCACACATATATAATTTGTTCCAGTATTGGGTCTTGAACTCAGGACTTGGGCACTATTCTGGAACTCTTTTGTTAAAGGCTTGTACTCTACCATCTGAGCCAGAACACCATTTCCATAAAAACTTTTTAAACATATAAAATTTGGAATTATTTGGGGGGAGTATATTTTTAATTCACAATAACTTAAACTTTTTTAACTTTTATTTATTTTTGTTTTTGTTGGTCATGAGGCTTGAACTTTGAATCACAGCTCCACTTCTGGTTTTGTAGTGGTTCATTGGAGATAGGAGTCTCAGGCCCAGGTTGCCTTTGAACTGTGATCCTCAGATCTCAGCCCCCCAAGTAGCTAGTATTAGAGGCCTGATCTTCAAGTACCCAGCCACGGTAACTTTGGAGCTTTATTTTCTTTTTTTTTCTTTTCTGGACAATTATAAGGCTACTATAGTTGATAATAGCATGATTATGTCACAAGAGTTTTTCAAAAATCATTCTGTACTGAAATGATTTAATACTAGAAGGATAAAAGTATAAAGAAAACAAATGTCATAATTTAATTACAATGGCTCCCTACCTTGCAGCATTGTGATGCCACATACATGTACACACACACGCGCGCGTGCACACACACACAGCACTAAAACAATTCATGAATAACTCTGTGGCTCTCATGGTTGTTCTAATGCCTTTTCTGATTTTTTATGGTTTTAGATTATGGGTTCTACAAAGGCTTCATTTACTATTCCTTTGATTTTTATGTTTGGTACATATAGATGTATTCACTAATTCATGCTTGTACTCATTCATTCATGCACTCACTCATTTGCTAGCAAATATTGATTATGTGGTAGAACCCAGTGGACGCTACTTTGGGTAGTCTTAGTTTTAAATTTTAAAAGATGAATATAGTTATCTACAGTTTTCTTACTGTCCTATATGTGACTTTCATTTGCCTCTAAAACCACTGTATTATAATTAGCACTCATGAGTTATCTCAAGTTTACTATGTTTAAGAGAATATATGTGTGTGTTTGTGTGTGTATATATACTCCATAGTAATGAATACTTTATAGCACAGTTCCATCCACAGATCTACATATGGAAGAATCACATAAGGCATCTGAAAACTGATTTGGATAAAAATGTTTGCCTAAATGAATATATCAAGCCACTTTCCATCTTCTAACCAATCTGACTGACCTGCTAGTTTCACCAACTTAACTGTGTAGAGAGGCAAGGTTTGTTCATAGAAGTAAACTCATACAAAAGCTACAGTTTAGCTTAATACAGTTTAGCTTAATGTCAGATAGATAGATGTAATATTCTAAGGAATTGTAATATTTATTTTCCCTTTTATATATTATAAAGTAACATTGGTCATATCCCTTGGTTTCTTATGGAGGAAATTTAAGTAACTTAAGGCTGAGGGTCTTTGTGGAAACTAAAGGAATAATTTCACCTGTCTTAATAAGTTATGGTTGCCTCTGAAGAGGTTTAACTTATCCTGTAGCCTAAAATAATAATATTGATCCTAAAACACTAGAGAGTTTTTATATTGTATATTTAATCTAGGAACTTGCCATATTCTAAAATATATTATTCTATCTTCTTTAAACGGAAGTATAGCATGGTCTTGCAGATGAATTGACACAATAAAACAAAAATTAAGTTTATGATGATGTAATGGCCAGAGTTGAAGAATAGTTATTGATCAACTTGCCCAAGTTATATTAATGATGACATTCTTTTACTCCCTAAGAATCATTAATGGAAAAGTTTTGAGTTAATGCTAAAATAATAATAGCAAATCTTACCATAATCTATAGTCCCTCCTCAGTTCTGTAGCCTTTTGTGATCTATCAGGAGCCATATATTATATAAAACAGTATTACTTGATCTTCTTTCCTTGCCACTTAACTAAGGAAATTTAAACAATGTCAAAAAATGAAAATACAGAATAATCTGTCCCTGCTCTGGGTCATCAGCAAATTATGTTTCTTGTTTCTTAGACTCTTCAGGTGAAAAACCAATATGGTCTACAGTCTAAGAAAAAGGCATTTTCAGGCACTTGGGTGTTTTCTTGCTGCTGACTTTAGCACATTTGTGTAGCACTATCTTTTAGTCACATTACCTTTAAGTCGGATTACCAAAATAAACAATTCTGTTCAATACATTCAAGTGTTCGATGCAGAAAGAAACAAAGCAATGAATTCACCTCTTATCCTCATAGGGCCAAGAGATCAGACAAAGTTACATGTTTAGAAGATTCAGGTTAAACCTTCCAGCTTTTCTTTCTTCATTTCCAGTTTTCTAGCCAAAAATTTTTGCCCCGAGTTTTAAACTTTTTGACAATATCTTACTTTTGACTTTCTGATACTTTAAAATTGTTGTTCTCTTAACCTTAAGCCATTCCGTGGCTCATTCACTGGATTTCTATTCTCTGTTTACATATTTTGTAAGCTTTTACCATCACAATAGGTCAAATAACATCTGTATATCCATGCTTTCAAATGTATATGTCTCTCAAATTTCTCTTCCTTTAGTCCAGGATCATTTATCAAATACCTACTATACATTGTCACTTGAATATTTAATAGTTATCTCAAAATTAACAGCCAGGATTCTACTCATGAAGTATATTTGTAATCCTGCTGCACTGTGATTCTTCCATTCTCATCTAAAGATAATTCAAGCTTTCTATTTCCAGAACATAAATCATAGGGTAAAAGGGTGATCTCTGTTTCTCACAGTCTTCACCTAATCTGTCAGAATCACAACTGCTGATCTAACTTCAAATTGTTTCCAAGACAAGTACTGTAACAGTCTTGTTGCAAAGAAAAATCATAAATGATATTGAAATCAGTGTGAAGGAATGTGATGGAAAAGAGGATATCTTGGTAATCTCGAATCTCCTCCCACCAATATACTTAACAATTACAAATTTTAAAAAGTTACCTTACAGGAAACCTATTAATCACAAAATAACGAAAAAAGTCAGCACTAATAATGATATATTCCAGCCTCATATTACTACTTTTATATTGTGGCTGAAAATGTACACGGAATTTATCCTAAAGAAACATGAATAAAAACAAATTTGGAATCATTCTATAAACAACTCTTCAAATATATTAAGATCATGAAAGATTGAGGGACTGAAAAAAATGCTCTTTGGAGAAGCACTAAGAAGACATGACAGGGGCATGCAACATGTGATTTTGTTGTTTTATTGTGGAGCATTGTCTTAATTGTCTCTTCTAATGTTGTTCTTGTTCATGTTACATTGTCAGTGCTATATTGCTTTTGTGGTTCCAAAGTCTGTCCAAAGTAGGCCCTTCATCAAAGACAGTAATTTCCATAAGAATGTTGCTAATACAACATATTTGGAATATATATTCTATACTTTCTGCTTTACTATGAGATTGAAAAGCAGTAACACACAGTATTCTGGGAGTGCTTTCAACACCAGTTTTCTTGGGAACACTAAATGTCAACAGAAGCATAACAATATTGTCTCCAAGTGAAGTTAGTGGTCAGAATCACTGATAAATCCTGTTAGAAGCAGAGATCCCCCAAATTCAACATTGATAAGTTTGACCTTGAGAAATAATTGGATTATGATAAGAGAACTTATCTTCTTTGTGAATAAAGATGCTTTATTTCACAAAAAATGTAAAGTTTTTCATTGAACTTGAACATATTCATGCTATTAAGTAATTAACTTTTTTACATTATTACTTACAATTAAATAGTCATTATGACTGGCTCCAGCTTTTAGATGTTTTTTTTCTTTAACAACCTGGTAGTATTTTACATCCTTCTATCTAAACCATAGTTCAGCCCAAAAGCTGATATATATAGAGGTTTTTCCCTAAGGATTTAACAAGCACTTGAGATTACAAATTATTCATTATGAAAACTTTTCACAGCATGCATTATCTTATTCAACCTATAATATGAGATTGTTTTGTTCTGGAAGCTCAAATCTTTAGATATACACCAAAGGAGCAATGCAAAAAAAATTTCAAAAGTTGCATCCAGAACTGAGAACAATAATGCACAGCCCCAGGGATGCAAGATTTAAATTAAGAATATTGCTTCTACTGCACTATGAACTATATTTGCCTCTTCAAGCTGAGACATTCAGCCACTAACAATGTTACTGCTAAGCACACATTAAAAAGAAACTAGGATATTTCTTTGTGTAGAAACACCAAAATGGAGCAAACATTGTAATCATATTACATTTCCTAAATGGCACCATACAGAAATGGACAAAGAACAAATATAAATATAGATAAATCCTTTAGATGTGCCATAAAGCTATCTAGTATGAAAGGAATTTAGAAACATCTTCATAACAATC
The DNA here is from genome assembly GCF_000151885.1 of Dipodomys ordii. Taxonomy (NCBI): domain Eukaryota; kingdom Metazoa; phylum Chordata; class Mammalia; order Rodentia; family Heteromyidae; genus Dipodomys; species Dipodomys ordii. The sequence continues at coordinate 14,772,825 of NW_012267223.1, read as the reverse complement.
AGCATTGCCTTAGGAGGCTCAAGCCACAAGCTGTTTTATCTGCTATGAAGTACTGTTGGGTTTAAAACACTCCAAAATCTTTGCAAGCTAGCAGAAGTTGGTAGAAGTTACTTTTATTAGTTATTAAACTAATTATCGGTGAGACAATCACTTAGCGAATTGCTTCTCAGTGATAATATTGGTTTCTCCCTAAGACCAGGTTCTCATTCATATTTGAGCTCAATTATACACCCTTTCATTAAGAGATCAATATATTCACTTTCTCTCCCTTATAGCGAACTCTCTCTCTATATATATATATATATATCTATATAATTGTCGCGACCGCCTCAACCCGCAAGGATGACGCGACAACAGGTCCTTCTTTCAGACGGTTTATTCAGGACCTTATTTACAGCTTCTTTTCTCCTACTTCTCTCCTGCCCGCTTCTTCCTTCTTCTTCCTGCTTCTTCCTGCTTCTCCTTGTTTCTCCTACTTCTCTCCTGCCTGCTTCTTCCTTCTTCTTCCTGTTTCTCCTTCCCATCCGCCCCCCCCCACCCCCGCGCTCCGGTTATAAGCCTCCTGGATGGCCAATCCTGAAGCGCCATGTGGCATATACTGATAGGGCTGCAAACACGGAAGCAAACTAGGAGCCAGGTCATAGCCATATAAGGAGTTGTTTTTTACAGAGAGCACTCCTCACGGGGAAGACGGAAGGCGGAAGCCCGCGCCATCTTAGGTCGCAGCCGCACCACGCGGCCCTGCCATTTTTGCTTTTGCAGCCGTCTTTGGTCGCGGCTCCCGCAGCTCTCCACATATAATCAGATTTTTATTTGCAATTTTTAAAAAGTTATTTTAGAAAAGACAACAGCATGGTTAACCCTGTATTACTTATATGAATATACAATCTCTTCCATCTTATCTGGAGAATGTTTTCTTCAAAACACAATCCAAAGCCTTCTTGGGTCCTCTCTCATCCATAGATTTATCATTTGGAGTGAAGAACTCTGTTAACAGATCCTATTGGTGACATTGTAAAAGAACAGTGGTCTTCCCATCTGAGAGGTAGTTGCTACAATGTACAGGTATTAGGGTCTGGTAATTCCATGAGGACCCTACCTCACAGCATTTAAGGTAAGTCTGAGAAGCCCATTCTTCTCACAGTCCCATACCACTACTTCTTCCATTATAAAATAGATCATGCATCACCTGCCACTTCAGTAGTTCTGGATTTTAAAAGATAACATACCTAGGTACCTAGGCTGGGTACCTAGCAAGTGCTCAATGAATTATCTTTCCCTTTTCTTTTTCTTGTCTTTAGAAAGTATACATCATGGGATTGGTATGGTGGTATATGCCCTTAATCCCAACTTCTCTGAATGCTGAGATGGGAAGATCATGGTCTGAGAGCTGAATCTCTGAAAACAAATTAAAAACCAAAGGAATGGGGGCATAGCTGGAGCAGTAGAGGGCTTGGTTCATACCTGAGACCTCTTGAGCTCAATCTCCAGTGGCAAAAAAGCAAAGCAAATAAGAGAGATATGCATTGTAGAATTGCATGAACCCTAACTGTAATGTTGAATTTTTATTTTGTTATAAATCTTTGGTGTGTGTGTGTGTGTGTGTGTGTGTGTGTGTGTGTGTGTCCAGCAGGCCAAACTTGGGCAGCATCTATGAAATTTGGATTGTGAAATCACATGGGTTATTTGACTACAGTATTCCTGAAGCAACTATAGGAATCAGCCTTGATAGGTTCCCAAAAAGAAACCAGAATGTCCTCTATGGCTTTGGTTTTAAAGTCAATTACTAGGACTAAAAAAGAATCCAATTTTTACAGTGTGGGTTAAAAGTATACTCTGAATTTTGTGTTGTAGAGTTGCTCAAATATGAGAACCCTGCAAATTTCAATGGTTTTAAGTTTGTGAAAGGACTAAATAATATTCACACTGATTGCATTTCAGTACCAATAATAAATCTTTAGAGTATTGCCCTTGAATAGAAATGGTGAGCATTTCTGTTGTTATTGGTTCCCCTGCTATGGTATGCAATGCAAAAAAGTTGGGCAAGCACCATCTGACTATAACAGAAGCTTCAACTTCTCCTTTTCCATTAACTCCCTTATTGAGAGGGGGTGGGTACAATACCCTGAGATAGATCACAGAGGCCTCAAAGGTCAAATCACTAAAAGTAAAATTTGCAACTCCTAAAAAAACTTCACACAGATAAGAAGCTCAAACACTTTACCTTAAGTCAATTTCAGTGAAGCCAACTCAACTCCATCCCAGTTCATGTTGAACCCACACCATCTGTGCCTTCATTACTCCACTGCAGTTCCGTAGGCAGCATGCTGTAATCTGTAAAATTAACTTCACTTACAGCACCATTCACAGAACACCTTGTAATTACAGACTAGTATGGAACCAAGCCACAATCCAGAAAGGTAGAAGAAGGCAAAGCTGGCAATCGTGTGACTTTAATGCCTCCCACAAAAGCAACCAAGGTGCTACCATCAGCAAAGGAGCTTCATTCTACGTGCAGGAATGGAAGGAAGTAGAAGAATAGACTCTTGAGCTCCCGCTACATGTCATGTTCAAGAGAACTCAAGATGTTGTCCCAAAATAGAGAGGTAGAAGCTATCTGAGGAATTATGACTATGCTTCTGGGTAGACTATACCATGGCCCTATCCCCAAAAAAGAAAGAGACTAACTAGAAGTTTACAATTCATTGGAATTCAGGAGTTCTCTATATAGAACTTTACTTTCACTCACTTTAAATTTATCAAGTGATGGAGCCAGGCACTGGTGGCTTACTCCTGTAATCCTAGCCACTCAGGAAGCTGAGATCTGAGGATTATGGTTCAAAGTCAGCCCAGGCAGGAAAGTCCCTGAGACTCTTATCGCCAATAAACCACCAGAAAACTGGAAGTGGTGCTGTGGTTCAAGTGGTAGAGCGCTTGCCTTGAGCTGAAGAGCTGAGGGACAGCGCCCAGGCCCAAAATTCAAGTCCCATGACTGACCAAAAAAAAAAAAAATTACCAAGTGATAGAAAAATTCTAAGATAAAGGTAGCAGGTCTGTCAGTGCCATCCTTCCAGAGCTAGGGCTTCTAAGAAAAAAATGAGATCTATACAGGTTAAATTATAGTTAATTCACGCTACGTGTGACTTTAAATTTCATCCGGAAATAGAAATGTTAAAATTTCCAGTGTGCTTTCTCTAAATAGATGTCAGAAGCTATATCTACCTCACTTAGGAACTGGGAGAAGAGGAAGCTTCATGCAAAGCCTGCTCAGATAAAGGACATTACTTGATCCTGTATGCATTGGCTTCACCTTTACTTGCTTATATTTCTATATTTTTTGCTGACTTCAATCTTAGACATACTTCCTCCCATTTCTTGGAAACAGTTCCATTCCTGTTCTTCATGGTTCAATCCACGGCTCTGAATCTCCCCAGAGCTACTCCAGTTGCCTGTGTCTCGTGGTTTACGCCTCCAATCCTCCCATCGCATGCTCTTATTCCCAGTATAGTTTTTTCCTAGAGACATTAGAGATTTATTTTTGCCATTTCTCTATTTTGGTTCTTTACCCTTCCTTCTTTTTGCAAGACCAATTGGACTAAAAGGTTATCAGATATCCCCTCCCCACCCCAGAAAAGCAAGAACAAGGGTCTCTGTCCATACTGAGTATGATATAAGAAATGCTAGCTGGTCTTTGGAGCAGAGGATATTAATAAAAGCTAACAAATGAGTAGCTCAGTGCTGGTGACTTATGTCTATAATCCTAGCTACTCAGAAGGCTGAGATCTGAGGATCATTGTTCATAACCAACTCAGGCAGGAAAGTCTGTGCGACTCTTACCTACAATTAACCACCAGAAAACTGGAAGTAGATCTGTGTCTCAGAGTAGTAGAGCACTAGTCTTGAGGAGAAAAGCTCTGGGACAGCACCCAGGCCAGGAGTTCAAACACCAAAATTCACACACACACACACACACACACACACACACACACACACCACCACAACCCCCACCACCACCACCATCATCAACAACAACAGATTATAAATGTTCAGCAGTAGTGAATTTGTATCTTAACCTAAAAGAATCATCCTGATGAGCTTATTAAAAAAGTAAAAGATAATCTGGATACAAAAACATACGACAGAAATCAAGATACCAAGATGGAAGTCACAATATACATTCATCCATTCATTCACTCATTTACTTTAACTCATGTACAAAATACCAGTCAAGGAATCATGGAGTCTTTGTAGATTTTTGTCTGCCACACTTCAGCACTTTGAACAACATCTCATACGTTACGGGCTGAGCACTTGAATCACAGTTTATTCTTCTTTCTTAAAAATTCCAGGGTGTCTTCTCATTAACACATAAGGTGATTTATGGCAGAAAGGATTCCAAATAAAGAATGCAAAGTGGAAATCAAAAATATTCCTTATGTAAACAAACTAGCTGTCATTTATTGGCAACTGCTCAGAGATGTGGCTTTAAACCTCGCTCATATTTACATTTGGGCACACAAGATGCTGTATAAGGGTCTCCTTGTAAAATTGAACAACAATGAAAATTTTGTATGTAGAAGCATTCTGTAAATATAATGTGGCACAAGTGAAAGATATTAATATGTAGAACCAGACAATTTTCTTCTGTCTTCTGATTCTTTTTTATCTTTCCTATTCCAACGCATTTATTGTTCATTCTATAATGAAAAATTGTCTCAATGTGACAAGCTGTATAGGGAAGCTCTAAGAACAGAATACCAATGGTATTCACAGTGCAAGCTTCCATTGTAGATTGTACACCATTCTCTAGATCTCTGTAATGAAAAAAATTAGAAAATCTAGGCCTGCATGTGTTGCTGGATTCTTGTTTCTGGGTTGGTTGGTTTGTTCATTTGTGTTCAAATGTCAGCAGGTATTCTTTCCAAGAAACTATTCAAATTCGTGAGATTGGAGTTTCCATACTGAAGTTCATGGAGAGAAATTTACCTTCTTCTCTTTCCCTTTTACAGATTACCTTCACCAACCTTGCTATTGTCAACCAGAAGGCAAATGTTAAAGAGTGAACCAAGCCAGCAACAAGGCTTAATAAGAACGGGAAAGTAAGATTCTTCTAATTCTAGGAGTAGAAGGGTAATTATTTCATAAGATCAATCAGCACACGTAATTCATGCAAACTGACCTATGCAACTCAATGCAAAGTAGCCTTTCTGCTTGTACAATAGGATCTTTTTTTCAAATAATACTTACCCCAGTTTATGTTAGTAGATAGACATAAATCCAGTCAGAACACTAGACATCATTGTTTTCAACAGCTTGACATTTGAATATTGGATGAAAGGTAAAGTAACTTATTTAACTCTTCAATGATTGTTCAAGTTTTAGCATATTTCTTTCTCTTTACATGTTTTTCAAACAATCCAGGATTGGCTAGGTAGTTTTATTAGGCATATCTTCAGCTTCACCAAATTGAGCTGGATGAAAGAATTTAAAATATAACAAACAAAGATAGTAATGCTCAGCCTCGTGCAAATTTCTTGTGAACCATACTGAAAGGCAGATGGTAGGGAAATAATGTTTCTTAAAGTAATCCATAATATGGTCTAATAAATGAGAATATTTCTTGGGACATGTTTTAGAAATCTTCCTCATATTTATTATGCTTGAGACTATCGTTTGAGGCTTCATATGTATACCTAGAAGAATTCTAGTGTGACTTGACTTTTAATAAATGAATCTTATTCATAACCACAAAAAGTGAGCTATCATGTTGCTTATTATCCAAATAACCAAAGAGAAAATTTCAGCACATTGGATATTTCTAAAGTAAAAAAAGCGTCAAATGGATAGAAATCATAAATTCATTTTATAATAAAAAATACATTTAACTTGTTCATTGTGAGATAGCCAATTATTATATTGTCAGTAGCCACTAAACTTTTGTTTGTTTGTTTGTTTGGAGATGAAGATTACGTTCACTGTATTTTTTAAAATTTTATTTTATTGTAAAAATGCTGTGTGGTGGAGTTACAGTTACATCAGTAAGACAATGAGTACAAAACTTGTCGATCATTGTTACCCCTTCCCTTGTTGATGTCCCAGTATCCCTTCCCTCCCCCACCTCCCACTCTCTTGCCCACCCCACTGGACCCTCCTCCCGCCTGAGGTTGTAAATTCCTTTCCAGTATACTGTCCGGTGGGTATCATTGTTGCAATGGGTCATTCTGTGTCCTTATTTCAGCAGTTTGTTATCCCCCTTCCCTTCCCCAGATTAGACAAATGTATATACAAGATGCAGGGTACCAAAATCAAGTACAGGGACAACAGGGATATACCATAGGGGGAAGAACATACAAAGAAAACAACAACAAAAAATCACATAGTACAATTAAAAAATAACAAAGGCAGAACTCTTGTGTCCATATGTGTCCATGTCTTGGGGTTCGCTGTATTTTTTCCTTTTCTTTTATTTATGTATTTTTAATGCCAGTACTGGGGCTTTAACTTACAGCCTCCTGCTCTTGCTTGGCTTATTCACTCTAGGTTGATGCTCTACCACTTCAGCCATACCTCCATTTCTAGCTTTTTGCTGATTACTTGGAGATAAAAACTTCATAGATTTTTCTATCCAGACTGGCTTTAAAACAAGGTCTTCATATCTCAGTTTCCTGAATAGCTATAGAGGTGAACAATCCACACCAAGCACTTTATTTTTTTTCATTTTGCATAATGAGGTTTGAACAAAGGACCATGAATTTGCTTGGCAGACCCTCTACCACTTGAGCCATACTTCACTATTAACCAATTTCTTTCTACATATTTCATTTCCTTGCCAACACAATCTCCCCTGCAATTTAAAATTTTACATTATAAGAATATTTCCCAGCCAGGTGCCAATGGCTCACGCCTGTAATCCTAGCTACACAGGACGCTAAGATCTGAGGATCACGGTTCAAAGCCAGCCCGGGCAAGATAATGAGTACATTTCTTATCAAGCATTGTTGCCTCCTCCTTTGTTTCCCCTTCCCATCCCTTCCCATCTCCCCCACCCCCCTCAAGCCTACCCACCCACCCACCTCCTCCGCTCCCCCCTTCCCTTCCCCTCCCCAACTACTCCCAGCCAAAGCTGTAAAGTTCGTTTAGAGACCCAGAAACAACAAATCAAAGAAAGGTTGGACAAATGGGATTGCATGAAATTGCAGAGCTTCTGCCTGGAAAAGGACACAGATAGCAAGATCAATGGAAAGCCCATGGATTGGGAGTAGATCTTCATTAGCCATACAACAGACAAGGGTCTCATATCTAAAATATACCTGGAACTCTGTGAGACTCCTGTCTCCAATAAACCACTAGAAAACTGAAAGTGGCTCTGTGACTCAAGCAGTAGAGCGCTTGCCTTGAGCTGAAGAGCACAGGGACAGCGCCAGGTCCAGAGTTCAAGCCCCATGACCAACAACAACAACAAAAAGAATTATTTCCCTAAGTTCAAAACAAAAAATCTTTCCTTTAGAAAAACTCCATTTAGGTAACTGATTCCTGTTTTTTTTCTGTCAGAATTAATAAATACATTCCCCGATCAATGAATTACAGCTAATTCTTTTTACATTATTCTTCATTTCTTATATTCTCATGGCCTGTTCCCTGGATTCATATCCACGGTAAACAAATAGTTCATCCTGTCTCGCTGTTCTCTGCATTGCTCATAATTGTCTTATGATATTTAAAACTGTAGATAATCCACGTCCAAAATGTGTTTATCTTTAATGTGTTCGCATTCCTCACATCAGCTTCAAAAGAAACCTGAAGCCTAATTTAAAATGAAGTTAAAAATAAGATGTGTAAGGCATCCATGCCAGAATTGTCACTTTGAAGATTGATGACCAGCTGCAGCCTGGCTTTTATTACAGGACCATGAAGAGTAAACCTCAGTACTCAATGTCCATGTGTGGAAGTGGAACCAGAGAACTTGAGGGGAGATGAAGAAATGGGCTAGCTGGGAAGAAGAGGAGGAGAGAGCTAGAGGGAGTAGAATTAATCAAGATTGTGCATACACTGCATGGTGAATTGGCATGCTTTTGTACAACTATTTGAAGATAATTTTTAAAAATTAGTGAAAAGAGGAAACATCAGGGTGAATTCCAGCTCAATATTCCCAATGGGGTGAGAATTCCTTAGAACACACTTTCTCCTACTTTGAATGAGTTCATGCATCCCAGGCTGCACAAAATTGTTTTGCAAAACAATGAGAGAGTTTAAAGGTATTACCTCATGGCTATGTCTCCACTGTTAGTAGAGAAATGCTAGACTGACTAAGAAGATACAAGACTTACATACTACAGATGAAAAAGATCAAAACACTGAGAAAAGAAATATAAATACCTAGAGAGAGGAGAGACATCATCACTCAACATCTGGATAATTCAGAGTTTATTAAGTTATCTGACTAATGAAAGTGTTCTATCCAAGCTCCTGTATACATCAGAAACTAACTTTTGCTGGTTTTTGGTTTTTTTTTTTTTTTTGCTTTGCTTTGCTACCCCTCTTTCTTTCATCAGTCCTAAAATGTAGCGGATTCTTTCTTAGTACCCTCTGTGGAATCTATCCAACCCTGTTGCCACAAACCCTGCCTTCCCTCATCAACTTTGTAAATGTTACTCTCTTGGTTAAATCTTGTCTGTTTCTCTCAGGCAGATGATTGCCTCAGACTTCCATCTTTGTCTTTTGACCGATTTTCTGTAATAGATTTCGAGATATTTTTGATAATTTTCTTCCATTTTTCTAGTCAGTGCCAACTTATTTCACCCAAGCACAAATATTGTGCCTCACACGGGTTACATTTAGTATAAAGTAGATCTTGATGGGAAATTCTATAGTACTTACTAAAAAAATTCCAGTTACCCTCCTGAGTATGTCTTCGGTGTTGTTTTGCTTTAGTCTCAGCAGGTCAGAGTGAGATGTTTCACTTTTTTCTTTTTTTTTTTTATCCAAAATCAACATTACAGCCTTTATACTGCTTTCTTACTAACTCCCCATCTTCACGTTCCCTCAATTTCCATTCCCAATGCATAAGGCTGGCTTGAACTTCTCTCATTTATATCAGATTTTGACTTCTAATTATAAGATGTATAAGCTAAGGGGTATATCCCCCATAACATAGATAGATTCAAAATGATGCCTGATATAACTCAGGGCCTTAGAAAAATAACTATCAAAACTGAAATCCAGCTATAATTCAATCCCTTATATTTCTTTGCTTCAGTATAAGTAAGACAAATGATCACTCAGGTAATGTAAAAGGGTAACAGCTTCTTTTACTTTTCCCCCAATGTGCCAAAAAGCTAGAAAGTAAATGTTCCTGTGTGTAGCATTCACTTATAAAAGAAACTTGTTGCTGTTGTAAGCAGCCAAAAAATATGAATTATTCACATACTTACATACATTTAGCACTGGCTCTGTGCATTAAAAGCAGCTTCTGTTCAGCTGGACTAATGGCTCCAGGATATTTCCTGAGAAAAGATGCTGCCTTATGAAAATACACGGTATTACTCTGATTAACAATGTGGTCCTTCCACTTAAAAGAGGAGTTGATCTAAGAAGCAAGCCTGTGACATTTGAAGCAGCAACACATATTCGGACTAATTGGCTGAAGCACAGCTTGAACACTGCCAGAGCAAATATAGCATCTGATTCTTTCCTGTAGGTAAGTCTAGGGGCTGGAGACAAAACACCATAAAGAAGATTCACCATGGACTAAAAAGGATCTTCTATGATTCATCTGAGAATACAAGCTTTAAATCTGTATTGGTATTAGGATTCTGTATCATATGCTAACTTGCACACAAAAAAATCTCTTATCTAAGATACATACCTAACTCCCAATGAAACATCAAAAATAAAAACACAAACATTGATAAGATGTTGGAAAATGCATGTGATGCATGAAAGTTACAGAGGGGTTGACTTTACTTTCTCTCTGGTTTTGTATATGTTTGCGCCTTTTCTACAATGGAAAAGGTAAATAAGAAGAAAAACTAAATGTTCTCGGACCAACCAAAGTACATTTATATCTTAAACTTATTTTTTAATCACTTAAAAATTAAAATTTTTAAATGTTGAAAAGAGAGATACTGGAAATAAAAATACTTCATTTGTGGGAAAAGGTAGTTAGAAAAACTGTTAGGACAGGTAAGAATGAATATTAATTAATTAATATTAGTGACATAGGCTATTAGTTTTTTTAATAGAGAAACTGCCACTTAGGTTACAATTTATGGAAAATATTTTACTTATGCTGTTATAACATTGTGACTGAAGTTTTCTACATAACTTGAGCCAAAATTATTTCACCAGTGATCTTTTTGTTTAATAAAATGGTAACAAATGAGGTGGGTATTGGTGGCTCATGCCTATAATTCTATTACTCAGAAGGCTGAAATATGAGGATTACAGTTAAAGCCAGCCCTGGCAGGAAAGTCTATGAGGCTCTTATCTCCAATGAACCACGAAAAAGCCAGAAGTGGAGCTGTAGCTCAAGTGATAAAGTGCTAGCCTTGAGCAAAAAGCTTAAGGACAGTGCCCAGGCCCTGAGTTCGAGCCTCAGGACCAGCACCAAAAAGGAAAAAAATACAAGTAGCAAATGAAAAATGGTTTTAGAAATTGTAGATCTAAGCAATTGTTCATTTCTTTCTTTTGATACTAATTTTTTCTTAACTATATTAATGATGATGACTAGCAATTATTGAGCCATTAAAAGAAATAAACTCAGCCATAAAACAAAGGATCCAATCTAGAAATGCTGAATGTGTGTCCCAGTAACCTTGTAACAGACCACAGGCAAACCAGTTCTATCAGCCATGTGAATCTCTTAAACTCTTCAAATTTTTTTCTCTCATTAGTAAGTGGAATTAATAATGTCAGGCTCTACACATTCCAAAGCTAACTGAAATCACAATAAGTTCCAGAAAAAAATGGGATTATGAGAAGGAATAACTATGATTGCTTATGGGAATAATAAATAAAGTGTGTTGTTCTTCAAACACATCCCAAACATCTTACAAAAATGGTCTCTGATATCTCCCAACAAGCCTTCAGACTGGTATTTGCAGATGAAAGCCAGTGTCAGGTTGAAATGCTCATCTTTCCTCTCTTATTCCATCCACTCTCCCAGGCTGTCACTAGAGAAACACGGAGGAAATTACCCGAGTACAAGTACATCCTATTATCTGCAAATTTCTTGATTATGGGATTTGAAAGAGTGATAGAAAAATTGTTCATCAGAGGTAAAATAGAAAAACCTGCAAACTGTCAGATCCCAATTCCCTCACTTCTGAATGGCCCCCTCTGAATAACTCAGAGCCATGCAAAATACTGAAAGAATGCTTGCTCCTCGAATAAGCAACCAGGAGGGAAACAATCCCCCCCCCCATTTATTATCCCTGTTTATGCTACATGTAATGTCAATTAAGTCCCTCCAAACAATAGCAAAGGTAGCTATTTAAGCTATAATTGTGTTGAATGTTTAACAGACTTCTTTGTGTCGATTGTTTCATAAATGGAGAGACTGTGTCAACAGTGAAGCCATGTGGCAACCTGGCATCCAGGCTGAGCTCATTAGGAGCTGAGAGGCAGGGGGACTCGGCACATTTAACATTCTACGTCTGAATTTTTATTACTTATGCTGACGATCCTTTTAGTACATTCATAAATCAGTAGGCAGTGCTAGGGAGCCACCTACTGGAATCATTTTACAGCCATGTTCCCAACAAACAGAAATTCACTATTAATTTGATTAGTAATTAGTCAATTCGTAATTCTTTGCCATGAATATGTATCTCTCTCTTCCTATCTCTCTCTCTCACATACACAATCTCTCAAACTACATTTTGTATGAGAGTATAATTACAAAAGAAGATGTAAGCCTGATAAAAGGAAAAGCTACATTCCATGAATCTTAATAATAGATTCACATGAGAAAATACAAGACTTAGCAAAGAAGTTGCAATGACATTAGTCAGGTGGTTTATTTTTTTTTTGTACCAGTCCTGGGGTGGGGCTTGAATTCAGGGCCTGGGTGCTGTCCCTAAGCCTTCATGCTCAAGATTAGCACTCTACTACTTGAGCCACTGCTCTACTTCCATTTTTTTGCTGGTTACCTGGAGATATGAGTTTCACAGGAGGTCCCACGTGGGCTGGCTTTAAGCTTCAAATCCTCAGATCTCAGCCTTCTGAGTAGTTATGATTACAGGCATGAGAAACCCCAGCACCCTGCTATTAGTCAGATTTTTTTTTAAATCAGGCTATTTCCATTTCATGATCTCTTTATCTTTAGCTTACCAAAAGGATTCAACCTGCATCCTAAACTTGAAAGCAATTTATATGAAGGATAAAGTGTCACTAACATTACAATGTATTTTTGAAAAGAACTTGCTGGTATTTTTAAAAATCTGATTTGGAATCAAATGAGCTAGATTTTGTTTGTGTTCAGTTCTGTTTTATTTTGTTTGTTTCCTTTTCCTTTTCTGGGCTACCTACAATCAATCTCTTATTGATTTATCCCCTGTGATTCTCAGTAGTCTGCAATCAATGTCTTTAGCAAAAGATGATTCATGTAACAGTTTTCCATACTTTGTTATTCAAATGTTTGTGTTAAAGATAGCTACCTATTTCCCTGCCTTTGCTACACTATACCTGTAGAGGACATAAAAGAAATATTCTTTGATGATGCTTTTATGTTGCCAATGGGTCATCTTTCTAAATATACTCTCTTTGTGCAGCAAAGAAACTAAATTACAAAGGCTGGAAAAAATGGTTGGAATGTGTGCTATCTCCAAAACAGCCTGGTGTAATTTGTATCCCATTTTCAGTTTGCTTTGTTGTCATTTTCTTCCTTCCCTAAAGAACATGCCTAATGCTTCCACTTAATTGAGAGTTCTAGTTAACTGAGTTATGGTTGCATGGGAACCTTTGGCTATCTAAGTGTGCAAGAATACTTATGCAACCGGTGGTGCTAATATTATTGGACACAGCCTTTACCAATCACAGTTGCTGATTTCAGAAATGTTTTCTGTGATTTGCAGATTCAATTTACCCTGACCTATTTGGCAGCTAGCAATAACCTAGAAACATCTATTATGTCCACTCTACAAGTAGGGAAGGGAAATTCAGAGAAGTTGAGTAATTGATCCCACTCAACACCTAGGTGAATATCTAAGGAGAGATTCAAGTTGTTGCTAAAAGCACATTAATTTCAGAGGTCTTAAAAAGAGCCAAACACTTCTCTGCATGGCCTGTTTTGCCTTCTGTTTACTATTATATTTGAATTACTTATTTCAGCTTTTCTTAACATATATAAGGTTCAACATTTAGACAGGTGCAAATGGGCCCTGCCTGTATTCCTAATGTTTCAGGAATCTGAGACCTGGAGGATCATGGTTTGAAGCTAGCCTGCTTAGAAAAAAAATAAAATCTGTGAAACTCCATCTACAATTTACCAGCAAAAATGTCAGACTGGAGGCACGGCCAAAGTGGTGAGCATCAGTTATGAGCAAAAAAGCTGGGTGAGGGTACAAGGCCTGTGTTGCAAAAAGATAAAAGAAAGGAGAAGAAAATGATAGAAAGAAAGAAAATAAGGGAGGAGAGAGGGAAGGAAAAAGAGAAAGAAGGGAGGGGAAGAAAAAAAAGAAAGGCTGGGAAGGTGGCTCAGTGGTAGAGCGCTTGCCTTGCATGCATGAGGCCCTGGGTTTGATTCCTCAGCACCACACAAGCAAAAAGAAAAAAGCCAGTAGTGGCACTGTGGCTCAAGTGGTAGAGCGCTAGCTAGCCTTGAGCTGAAGAGCTGAGGAACAGTGCCCAGGCCCAGAGTTCAGTCCCCATGACTGGACCCAAAAAAAAGAAAAGAAAAGTCAGTTTAAAAAAATAAAAATTAAAAAAAAGAAAAAAAAAGAAAGGAAAAGATTATTAGTGTTTGTTGAAGGAGATTTTACCAGCTTTAGGCAACACCAACACAATCATGTCAAATTCCTTGGAATGAGAAAGGAAATTTATTGAGACGTGACTATATGTCCATCCCTATAAAAGTACTTTTATTTCAAGTCTTTCAAAGATGTAATAAAATACACCAACATTTGGTGAAGAAAATAATGTCAAATATCTAGCTCAAAGTTACTGAAGGTACTAAAATTCCTTCTCATGCTTTTACTTAATCTCTTTTAGTAATTCGACTTCTTTTATCATCTCAACTCTCAGTCAACTGCCAAAATTAGACCTATCAACTCTTCAATATCTCACATTTTTAAATTGGTTCTGTTGCCATCTTGGATATTTTCAAGAAAATATGTGTATGGATAACACAGTAGTAGTCCAACAGCATATTTCTGCTTTCAGACTCTCAAGCTAATAGAGGAATTAGGAAATATATCCTGTTACTAAAAATCCAGAATTCCATGGTAGAGCCACCTGGGATGAAGTCCCAAAAGGGTTAAACATCCAAAATGAAAGATATAAAATGATCAACCATGCCAAAAAAAGAAAAAATGGTGGAAAATATTCCAAATGGAAGCAAGAACATAGTTAAAGGCCCTCAGACAGAGAAGGCTGATGTAGGCTTCAAGTTTGCCATATTGTTAAACATCCTTGAAAGTTTCTGAAGTACTTTTTGAAACATTTAAATTATCCAGTTTGTGGTTTTTGAAGAAACCATTGTTCTCTTCTGAACCAAAAAATCAGAACTAAGAAAGAGTTAAGTTCCTAAGAATCATGAAGATGCTTCTTACTCTACAGTCTTAACTGGAGATTGCTTTGTCTACAGTCTTTGTTTGGGATCAATTGCAGGAAGTGCAGACAGGGAGAGGTAGAAGAAATAAAAACACATTTTTAGATGCAGGGGAAAGAAATTGATGGGCCGTCAAGTCTAGGCAACTTATGTGATCACAGAAGGCATTTCTTCAGGATCTTTCTGAAAATGGTTCAGTAAGAATGTAACTAGGCAATATCTGGTATAGTGGCAATATCTGGTATAGTGGCAAAATATACAAAAAGTCTAGCCCAGTGGAAATTCAAGAGGACAATATCAGACAGGTACATTTCCAGGAATTTCAATCAGGCCATGTGTTTTTCCCATGTGCCTTTAATTTCTTTTCTAAGTCATTAACATCCATTTTCTTTTTATTGATGCTTACTAGGCATGAAGGCAAAAGAATTTTGTGGCTCACTGGTACAACTTCTTCTTACCATAAGTATTCTAAATTTGAGTTCATAGTTTTATCTTGGTGTTTTCTTCATTTCACTATTTATTGATGAAGATCTTTAAAGTCAGGACTGGGTCTGAACTCCACTTGGTATTCACAACAGTAATAGAGCTATAGTAATCATGTGTTGAATATAATTAGAGTAGTGGAATGTCTCATAAAAGAAGAACATGCTAAACTCTGTCTCTCTTAATAAGGAACTGCATAGTTGATTATTAAGGGGAAATATAAAGGCGAGCTCGTATGAGAGCAATTGGCAGACATATTTGAAATCTTTTCTGGAATGCCTACAAAGCTACAGCTTTCTCTCAATTCCCACATCTGTTTTAACAAAGCCAATGTCTCTTGGAAACTATCCACCCATGAATAGAGGGGTCAGCAAGCTAAAGCTCAGGCTGTGAGCCAAATTCAGCTCATCATAGAGCCAAACCTGTTCCCATCCATGCATTGTGTTAGCACTAAAATAAGAAGCTTGAGTAACTGCAATAAAGACTGAATTACTACAAAGCCAAATTTATTTATAATATTAATTGTTTTAAAAATTGATCATAACACTTACATTAACTGAATGCTTAGAAAAACTTTTCTCCAGGTTCTCTCCGAGAAGAGTTTGGTAACATCCATTTTGTTTGTTGTGTGGATCCTGGGGCTTCAACTCATAGATTTTTTTTTTTTACTCAAGGCTAGCATTCTATAACTTGAGCTACAGCTCAAGGTTTGGGTGGTTAAGTCGATATGCTTATCTGAATTAGGGAAGGGAAGGGGAACAAAAAAATGGTGAGACAAAGGACAAAGGAGGAATCAATGCAACAGCGATACTCACAAGACACTATGTTGGAAATGATCTGCACAACTTGGGGGGGATGGAGAGAGGGAGAGGAAGAAAAATGAGGGGAGGGTAACAAGTTTGACAAAAAAAATGTACTCACTACCTTACTTATACAGTGTAACCCCTCTGTACATCACCTTGACAACAAAATTAAAATAAGAAACAATTTAAAAAGAGTCTTATGGAATTTCCAGTTTGAGTTGGCTTTGAACTGTGGTCCTCAGTTCTGAGGCTCCTAACTAGCTAGGATGGCAGGCACAAGCCAGTGGCACCTGGTGAGTTTGGTAACATTTTCAAGTCATACTTTATGTATTGAAGTTTAACCATTTAGCATATTTTCATAGAAACCTTGGCAAGTGCTAATGGGATGAAGATGGAATGGAATTCAGAAAGAGAACTTGCAGTAAAGGAGTTAAGAATCAATGGAAGAACTCAAAACACAACTGCACAGAACAACATAGACTAGGAGGGTAAATCTGTCATAGGGCTCCTACTTTTCTTATCAACTGTTCTCAATCCTAGGGTAATCTCTCCAACTATCTTCGTCATTGCAAAGATCTTTTTACATGTTCTTAAAGTTTCACATTGAATTCTACCTACCCTTGAAGCCTTTTTTAATTTATCCATGCAACCCAATATCAAAACCCACACTCAGAATTCCCAGAGCATTTTGGTTGTGGAAGTGGTCAAATAAGGATTATTTGTTTTGCTACCATTGACTTACAAACCCTTTGAAGAAAGATATTGTCCCTAGCACTGAGATAATTAGGTGAACGGAATTAATTTATATTGAAATAGGACTTCAATAAAATCACATGATCAGAAATTAGAATATGAGTGTTTTGAGAGACTAACTGTAAAACCCACAGTGGACAGATTATATAACCATAACACTCTGACCACAATATTTACAACGTCTTTAAGTAACTTCTCTTTATTTTCATTTGGTTTTTCATGCATTTCCATACCTTCCTCCATACATTCTCCTTCAAACTTAGACCAAATTTCAGACAGACCAATGCAGAAGGAAAAGGCCAACAGGGAATTCTACTTTCCCTCATGTGGATAGCTTGATCCTGCTATGGAGTCAAAGTGGAATTTTTAGGTTTAGGCTGGAACCACTGGTTTCCAAATTACACGCCTTAACGAAGAGCTGAGAACTTCCATACAGCAAAGGAAATCAACATTCCAATATCTTCTTACCAAAGTAAGGTAGAATAAAAGATGAGTGAGTTAGTGCTGTTGGACTTCATGAACTTAAGACTATTTCCTACTTTTTTCAGCCCCCACAGGCTTAGATGTCACTTTCATACAAGGATCTTCTTATGAATAGCCTGGCTCAGATTTGTCACAACTTGCACTATGATTGAATATCTAACTATAATCCAGTTCCAAATTTGTTTCGTGCTATTGGGAATGAGACAGACACACTATTCTAATATCCTTCTAGGTTGGGGTTGTACCTTATCTCATACATCTTTCCCCAAGCTCAGCATGACTGGTTTTTGTGATTCTGTCACACTCCTGGGATTCAGATAAGACAAAAAGAAAAATAAGTATGAAGTTAACAAAAATCAAAAGAGGAATAAGCATCCTGGATCACAGAAATAAAATGTGAAGAGACCAGCAAAGAGTAGAATGTAAATGATTAGGAAAGCACAAATGAAGCTTGCTCTATGCCCATAAGAGAGAATTAGCTATTGATCTAAATGGTCCCTTGGTTGTTACAACAGAGTACAGTTAGTATCATTATGCAGAAACACAAAGGTTTATCAGGAAGAAGGCATTATAACTGTCCAAAATAAGATAGAATACATAGTATATGCATGTACACATACACACATACACACCCCAGACTACATCAGTGATGCCAATCACACTCTACCTATACATGGGCAAGTAAAGCAACGTTAACTTTCTGAGCAACTCTAGCATGAGAGAAGAAAAATTTTAACCAGATCCTAACAGTTATCTAGGTAGAGTTATCTGAACAGAAGGTAACTGGTCAAAAATGCAAAAAATCCTCATCCCTCACATCTTTATTAACTTGAGTTTTATAAGATATCCTTGGGAGCGAGAAGGTTAAGCTCTTCTAACTAAATATCTTCAAAATGATATCAAAATACAAACACTCTACTCAAAGCTACACTTTCAAATTAGTATGTGTTCTGTTGATATGTAGCTTCTAAATCTTGCTACAGAAAATTATAATAAATAAGTATCACATCTTATCACCTTTAGAAGCCATAAGACTGAGAGTATATAGCTCTAGTTATGAATAGCAAATAATGGAAGTTCATCTGCTCTCAGTTGTGGAAGAATTGAGTGTCATATAAAGGAGAAGAAAAGAAGATACTATATATATACATATATATATATACTATATACTGTGTACTATATATATGTTATATACTATATATATATATATATATACATACATACACTAGGTACTGAAAGTAATTTATCCAAAGAAGACTGGAATACATGATCTTTGAGAAAACATATAAAATTTTTAGTCTGATATGCTTGGATCATGACATTGATGTATAATGCACCTATATTGATGTGTAGGTGATTAGAGCATTACAAAAAACTTTCATTACTGCAGAACCTTTTCACTTCATGTCTTGACAAAACATCTAGAAATTTACATGGCATACTAGTTTGTTTGTACTTTCAAGAATATGCTACCAAACATGCACACATCTTGACAACCCATCAGCTAATAATGCCATTTGGAAGTCTGGCCCTCAAAAGATGAGTAGAAATGGGAGAAAACAAAGCAAAACAAAAACTTTATAATTAAATATGTTAATTAGATTAGAAACAATGAAAATTGTGAACACTAAACTGAAAATATTCCTGGATAGGATGATTAGTTTTTAAATGATTTATGTTCACATAATAAACTCTTAGGAAGCCATAAAAGTAGTTTTTGAAGAACATTTAATCACAAGATAAAACTCTCTCTCCCTATAATCTTAAATGAAAAAGTAATATTCAAAACTAATATGCAGGGTGCTCACATTGTGTGCAATATATTTTACATTCCTGGTGTCTACAGTTAGAAGAGCTGAAAGCAATGACAGAAAAGTGATTATCTTGATGCAGCAGGTTCACGATAATTTTATTTCCTTTATTATTTCATGTACTTTCCCATCGTTATAATGAGCATATATTACTTTCATCACTTTAAAAGAATAATAAATATAATTAAATAAATAGGGGAATATCTATTCAAGATGCCCCAGGGGGAGATAGTACCTCAAGCCATTATTAGTGAACACATTAGGGAAGATTATGACAATTAGCTAAGCCGAGGGTCATGGAGGATGGTGCAGAGAAAGAGAACTGAACATGTGGAAGAGTCCTAGTAAAACAATAATAATCCCTTATGGGTTTACAGTGCTTTGCTTTCTACCCAAGGATTTTCACATACTTTATTTCAGAAGAACTTGTTTGACGTTTTAATGTTCAAACACACAGGTGGATACAAATGTCACATTAGTCATTTTGTTTTTACACCGTTTTGAAATTATCCTTAAGTAGTTGCACCATGGGGTTTAATTTCAACGAGATCATTTCTGAACACCAAGCAACTTGAATCAATGTCGCCTCTTCCATCATGTCTCCCAGGTCTCCCAACCATTACTTCAAGTTACCCAGCTCCATTTTCACACATGTACATTGAATCTTATGACTGTATTTCATCCATCCATCCTTTCTCTCTCCATCCATCTGTCCTTCCTCCTTCCCATGACCTCCTTCCTTCACACCCCAACCACACATGTATCAGATGTATCAGGCCTTCATTTTGTTTAACTGTCAGTTTAATGTTTGAAGGCATTACACCTGCTTATACTAAATTTTAGCCAGTATGTTTGTGTATATATGTATATGTATAAATTAGATATACATTATAATTGTATGTGAAGACATTGATCATTTTTAATTGCCTAGGAAGACATATCGAATCTGTTGCCCCAATAGAGGGCTACTATAACCTGACAAATCTGGTTAGTGCGAAGGATTTTGAAAAGCAGTCTCAATAAGAGACAAAAAAATAGCAAGATGCACATTTCTCTTTTAGTTGCTAGATGTCCACTTGGCTCCCTGGAAGTGATCAAGCCTGTTTGTACAAAATGCTGACACATCTCCTCAGGGCTGCAGCTAACTTCTTCCTTACCCTGCCTCCAGCATCCTTCTTATCACTGAATATGCCAGCCACATCCTGCTTTCCCTTGATTGAAAAGGTAGGGCGTTATAGGCCCAGACTCAATAATGCAGCCCCATGCTCTTGTTGAATGAGTGCTTTCCTACTCTGAAGATGTTAATACATTATTATACAGGTCAGAGAAGTGGAGATCTGAGTATACAGCTTAAGAGATCACCTCATCAGTAGAGCCTCAGCTTCTGATTTCCTTTTCTTGGCTGCATGCTGGAGACCTGGTCGCCAGCCAAGGACAGCTATGCATCAATCGCCACAGAAAGAACAAGACTTTGGGAGGAGTCAGTTGATCTCACAAGTACCCAGCTGGGACTTTGTTCACTTGGTGTGCATCATAATGGCAATTCCTTCTGGTTTGAAAGAATTCATCTTTTTATGTTAAATAATGGGTGGTTAGAACATTAGTGTTGTTTCAGGTAGAAAAAGTAACACGAAGGGAAGAGAATGAAATACTAGGTCCTAAAACAGAGTTCCTCTCACATGTAAAGGGGACTAAGAGAACGGAGGAGGATTAGCTTCTAAATAGCAATCAATAAATGCAAGCTGAAACAGTGACATACTTTTTTTTTAATGGATAACAAATAAGGGTTCTGGGCGACCTTGTTTTACTATCTGTAGATTTGTCTGTTTGGGACATGTCAGGGATAAATAATCGCATGGCATGCAGAGACCTCGTTCTATTGATTTCCTCCTATTTGTGTTTTCAGGTCGACATTCTGCTTCGTGTTCTTCCATCAGAACTCTGTGTATTAAATCCTATCCATTTTTGAAGCCAAACAGAATAAAATATAATGCTGCACCATCTGACTCCAGCTTCTGAGCTATTTCCTTCCCAGCAAGCTTTAGAAAGGATTATTTCTGGTTCTGCACATTTTCACTCGAACCATTTCCAACGATTCCCTACGAAGGCTACTCACAAGTCTTGCTCCCTTTAATAGACTGCTCACACCTAACTCCTCAACTCTCAATTAAGCCAGACTTTCTCAATCATATCTTCAAGGAAGGCTTCAACAACCTCTTCAATGTAGCCAACAGTTTCTCTACTTTGCCACTATTATCCTTATGAAATGGGTAATTCTTAATGGGTGGGTGCTGTTTTGTGTCCTCTGCCCACTAGACTCCAGTAGACCCTAGCACCTCAACGGTGACCACCAAGTATTTCTGTATGCCACTAGAGGTCTGTGCAGAGGAGAAGTAACCCATGACTGGGAACTGCAGGTCACTACAGTATGCTTTTCCTGTGGACTCCATACCTGTGCTGGTTCTGCTGCTCATAGCATTTAATTTACTGCCTTGCATTTGTTTGTGGGTTCTACTCAACCTAAATCAAACCAAGATTGAGTAATTATCTGATTTCAGTGTCCTCAGCACTTTGCATCATGCCTGTTATCGTTATATTATATATTTTAAAGTTATATTATCAATATATAAGCCATTCATTCATACCTGTGGGATGCAGAAAGGCAATGTTTGTTTGCTGTTGTGTTTTTTATTGTATGAGTTACCAGCAGGCAATAAAAGCACCCTGCAGAACATATATTCTTTTCAACAGTTTTCTTTCTTTGTTTAAAAAAAATGTATCGAAGTTTTGCTTGGGTTTTGTGTGTTTTTGGTATGATTATACCTTGTTAGGGAATTTGTGTAGGGCCATAGCTAGAAATCATGACAGCCAAAATAAGCTTATGAGTAGAAAGCAGTGAGTCAGGAAAGCAGTAAAAGATTGGCCTTACGTGGAGCACTGTTATAAGTCATTGTCTCCTTGGCTCAGTTTTTCCATCACAAGCAAATATGTGCCAATGCTCTCTATTAGGAGGCTCCAATGTGCCTCAGAAACCACTCTGTAGATTTTTGTCAGCCTAGAATGTTCTCTTTCCCAGAGGGAAATAACTTCATAGTCAAAGACCCTAGAACCATGGACAATCAGAACTGGGTAAATGAACCATATTTTTACAGATGTGATATGATCCTTGTGGATGCAAAGTGGTATGCTAATGCTTCAGAAGTAATCTCTCTAAAACAAGAAAATAATCTTAAGGATTATTCAAAACTAGATCACACTTAGATAGTTCTTTTTCATTCACTCTCTATATTGTGCCAGATCCTGTTCTCCTTACACTCTTGTGCCTGGTCTCACATCATCTTCAAAATAGCCTGACAGTTTTATTCACAACTTTATAAATAGAACAACCTGAATTCCATCACATTGGTCCAGATTTTTGTGAGTCCAAAGCCTGTTACTCTAAACAGCCTCTACCAGACTGAAAGCCTACTCAATGGCTGCATTCATTACATGTAGTGCAATTCACAGTGTGTAGTAAACACTCCATGTATAGAAAATGAATTCATGTTATTCCAAATGGGGACTTAGATTTATATTATGCAGATAAAAGAGAAAACACGGAGGTACAGAGAGACACGACGAGTTCTACCTTGGGACTGTATCTCTTTTAGTAGGATTGAAGTGAAATAGCAGTTCCCATATAAATGTCAAGCCAATCAACTCCAAATGGATCAAAGACCTCAAAATAAAAGCAGATACCCTAAAAATATTATAGGAAGGAATAGAAGAAACTCTAGGGCTCCATAGTAGTGCCGAAATTTTCTTAATAGAGACCCAGAAACACAACAAATCAAAGAAAGGTTGGACAAATGGGTTTGCATGAAACTGCAGAGTTTCTGCATGGCAAAAGACATACCTAGCAAAATCAATAGAAAGCCCACAGACTGGGAGAAGGTCTTCACTAGCCATAAAATGGACAAGTATATCTAAAGTATACTTAGAACTCAAAAAATTAAATCCCCCAAGAGCAAATCCTCAAAGAAACAACTGCCTGATAAATAAGTGGGCTAAAGACTTACAGAGAAACTTCTCTGAAGAGGAAATAAGAATGGCCAATAGACACATGAAGAAATGCTCGACCTCTCTAGCCATAAAAAGAAATGCAAATCAAAACAACACTGAGATTCCACCTCACCCCAGTTACAATGGCTACAACCAAGAACTCTAATAACAACAGATGCTGGAGGGGATGTGGCCAGAAGGGAACTCTACTGCATTGTTGGTGAGAGTGTAAACTTGTACAATCACTTTGGAAAGCAGTATCAAGGTTCCTCAAAAGACTCCACATAGAACTCTCCTATGACCCAGCAATCCCTCTTTTGAGCATTTAACCAAATGATCACAAACAAGGTCATACCAAAGCTACCAGCACAACCATGTTTATTGCAGCATTATTTACCATATCTAAGATATGGAACCAACCCAGAAGCCTCTCAGTAGATGAATGGATCAAAAAAATGTGATATATATATATGTGTGTGTGTGTGTGTGTGTGTGTGTGTATAAATACATATATATATATATATATATACACATATATATAATGAAATTCTATGCCTCCACCAGAAAGAATGACATCACCCCATTTGTTAGGAAATGGAAAGACTTGGAAAAAAATTATACTAAGTGAAGTAAGCCAGAAACATAGGTCCCATGGTTTCCTTATTTGTAATAACTAGTACATGTCTAGGACAAGCAAAAAAGGTCAGAAGTTATCTATATATGACCATATAAAATGATGTTAAGCAAAATGAACCCCAAGACAGGAAAACAAGTAATTTTTTCTTGCTTGCTATTGTTTTTAATGTACTTACAATGTATCATTTGATTCTCTTGTTTCTTTGGTATATTCTTCCCTCATGGTATAACTCCTGTTTTCACTGTATCTGATTCCAGTCTCCTGCATCTTGTATATACATTTTTATAATTTGGGGAGGGTAAGGGGTATAACAAAATGCTTAAATAAGGATACAGGTTGACCCAATGTAACAATGAAATGTACAAGACACTATGTTGAAAATGAACTTTACAATTTTGGGTGGGGGAGGGAGGAGCTGGGGAAGTGGGGAAGGGAAGGGACGGTAGGGGAAAAACAAAAGAGGAGGTAACAATGCTTGATAGGAAATGTACTCATTACCCTACTCATGTAACTGTAACCCCTCTCTACAGTATTTTTACAATAAAAAAATATATATGGAAAGAAAAAATAAAACAAAATAAGAAATGCCATGCCATTGGTTATCTTCATTGTTGAGTTTTAAAACTCAACAATCTTACCATAACCTGCAGTCCACCTTCACCTGGTTTAATTCTACTTCACATGTGTGCAAAGCACTTAATTAACTGCTAAGACTCAGGTCAGGGCCAATGTCACGGACAAGCATCCATAAACATCTGGTCCAGCCAATTCTGAATGATTAGTTGACTATCTGTCCCACACATGAAAAGCAACTGGAATCCTGCTATAGTCCAAGGACTTCTCTAATCCAGGAGGCATATCAATTACTGAGGATTTCTTATTTCCCATGAAAGTCACCTCAACCCTTCTTGCAATGCCTGTGATACTGATGAAATCAATATATGTTCTAAGATTTAAAAAAATACCACTCATCATCTTCTATCATAGATCAAATGTTCAATCTATTTCTGAAAGTCACAACTTCCAAACCTTCCTTCTCTTTACTTAGATAAATATGACAAGTGCATAACACCAAAAAGCCAGTTTGTTTCATGAAGCAAATCAATAAAAGGGGGTAGACTGATCACTGAGGGGAGAGATCTACTACATTTGGTAACCTCCTATGAGAGGTGCATAAGGAGAGAAGACCTTTGGTCTTCGCTTATGAAGAAAAATAGGTCGAAAGCCAAGTTGACTTGCCTGCTTGTGTTTACTTGCATGCCTTTTGGGTGAGAACCTGGTTTCCAGAGAAATTATCTAGAACTCAACCTGAGGTTGGTCATTTCTTCCAATCACTTACATTAAAAAAGAAGTCATTCAAAATCAATATAACCACCCATAAGTTTCTAAAAGAGGGGAGAGATGACCATGTTATAGATTAATTTTGAGTGTCTACGTAGGAATTTATTCATATTTGACTGTGTATGTGTTTGTGCATGCATGCATACCTAGACAAAGCTTCTCTTTTCCTGACTTTAACTATTAAGAGATAAAGTGGTAAAGAACTTTGACTTTGGAGTCAAAGAAAACTAGTATCACCTCAGTACCAAATTGTGACCTTGGACAATGTTCTTCTCTCTAACCAGTTTCTTAAGACTGTTAAGTGAAAATTACCAATGCAATTACTGATAACACCTGATTAACAGAGCTATTGTGAGGTTCATGAAGCAGCGTATTAAAATGCTGAGAATAGTGTCTGATAGAAGCACTTAAAAACAGTAGCTACTATTATTACCACAGATCACATAGAAACATCTTCAGTCTTGTATGAGATCCATTTTACAGATGAGAAGGGAACAAAAGACGGGTGGGGTTAAATCAGTCTCAAAGTCCATGTGCTTGATAGTTCATCCTGGACTAAATGTTGCAGCCACTTCCCTAGTGGGATTTACAAACTGTCTCATGCTGTGCTCTAAAAGAAGCCCCAACACTCGGTATAACAGAAATCTGTTCCTCCACCTCTCAACTAACGCACAAAGCAGCCAGCTTGAAGGACAATGTTTACAGGAGTGTGAAAATTTTGCAATGTGTATTTTAAAAAAATCACATTACTTCATGGGTGAGAGTCCAGTAGTTTTGGTTCTCTAGCCCACTCTTTCAGAGCTGCCTGACATTTTCTTTCTTTCTGAACCAAGTAGCAAGATGTTCTGAAAACAAGATGTTTCTTAGCAACATTTTGTTTATGTAAATGAAAACATAACCTTTACTGTCACCAACTATACAAGAGAGATCTTCAACATTTTCAAGGATATATACTTAACTGTGGCTCTTAGGATTTAGTTTCCATATGGTCTCATGTGGTTCTTATTCTTTTAGGAAGGGAGTGCCCTTGCCTTGAACATAGTTGGTCCGGGGAGGGGGGGAAGGAAGTGGGGGAGACTTGCCTAATTGTCTAGTAATCTCTTCATCCTAATGTGTTAGTGTGAGAGCGTACCAGTGAAGGTGTTCCCACAGGTATTTATGGGGTTTCCCCCTCCACCCTGCCCAGTTGGTTTATTGTTGTTCACTATAAACTACCTCTCTGGCTTTCATTCTGCTAAATTGCTTGCAGTTTTGATTAGCATATTTTCTCTCTCCCTCTAGAAAATCTACTAAACTCAAGAGAGCTATTCAGAAGAGGCTAGAAAAATGATCAATACATGTGGAAAATAAAGGAATTGTCTCCATGTCTCCACTTTGAATGTGATGTCTGTAATCAATTCCTTCAGCAAAGACTGAGATCCCAATGAAGCATCTGACTAGTAAAAAATTTGCTGGGCTACAGAAGTTGGGCACCTCAGAGAGGAACAATAGACATTGTGACTACAGGGGTATCTGAGGAGAAGCAAGGTATTTAATTTTGAAAGAAGAAAAAAATCCCCTTGGGATGCTCCATTTGTCAAAATTCTCTTGAGAAGCACGTCAGAGAGAGAGACAGAGACAGAGAGAGAGAGGGAATTCAGAGAGAAGAGGAAATGAGAGAGAGAATGGGGGGTTATTTCAAGAAACCAGTTCATGTAATTAGTAAGAAATAGTAAGTCCAAATTCTGTAGGACAGTTCTCACAAACTGGAAAACAGGTGAGTACATGTTTCCATATGGAGTCTCTGAAAGCAAAATTCTATTTTCAAGGGACCTCTGCCGTTCATCTGAAGGCTTTTTACTGATCAGATAAGGTCATGCCCCATCAGGCAGGGTAGCATGCTTTACACAAAGTCCACTGACTCAGACATTGTATCCATAAATCATAGCAGCATCTAGAGGAGGGTTTTAACCAAGCCCCTCTGTACCACAGTCTAAGTCCACCCAGAAGAATACACATTACTGCTGCCACCTAAACGTAAGAGCAACCTCAAAAGAACAAGAATCTACCTGGAATGTTCTGGGTGATGGAATCACCGGAGACATTCATCACTCTGGGGCCAGGAAATATTTGTAAGATCACAGCTAAGTTTCACCTTCTTCTATTTTGGAAAATTATGGACTTGGTTTGGTGGGGGCTGGGGAGGGGGGGGTGTTGACATATAGTTTCACCTGTAGTTGCAAGAAACAATGCAGATAAATCTGTGTACCCTTAATCCACTTTCCTCAAATGGTCTCATCTTACCAAGACAAAGGGCAGTAAAGTAAGCCATACAATCCTATTTATTTGCATCATCACAGGCTCATTCAGGTTTTCTTCTCTTCTGTGCCACCCCCAGCCCCTACTTAGTCTCTAACAAGGACTGATCTGTTCTTTATTCTTAATTTTATCTTTGATCAATGTGATGTTAATGGAATCCTGTGTCACATAACATTTTTTCATATTGACATATCTCATAAAATGCAATCTCCTTTACAAGTACATTTAGCTTTTGAGTTTTCTCACCAACGTTTCATAGATTTCAGTGTACTATTTTTGTATACATTTACTGGGATTTATATTGGACTTAAAAAATAACAGAATGGGAAAAAAACTGATTACTGAAGAGACTTCCACTTTGTAACTCCTATCTTGTCACACAGTCTACATTTATTAGCTGGGCTTTTGTTTTGAAAAAGGAAAAAAAAATCATCTGTTTACAAGTCAGAAATAACTTCCTGGAAGAACACGCCCCCCTCCCCCCCAACCACCAACATCACCAATGAAGTCAGAGAAACTGCAAATTAGTTTGTTTGGCAAGGATGCATTCCTTCCTCCTCACCAGGGGATGTCTCCTGGCAGGGTTAGTAGAGTTCAAAACTCTTTGTAATATGCAACTTTCTGAGCAGCACACCCTTCTGTGAAGCCAGTCTTCTCTATTTCCTGATTGTCACCTTGAGCTAGCATGGCATCCTAAAGGGCTGTAGTATCTGGGATGCGTAGTTTCTGTTACCTAAAGCATACAGGACAATGAAAAATGAGAACCTGGACACCAGGCTGCTGCTGGAGCTAATTTGTTGATCACAGTGTGAACCATCACTATGGATGACCTTACAGCAGAACACATATCTCATTGAGACGTAACTATATATAATCAATGTGCTTTGTTTCCAAATGAGGACTGCACATTACAAATCACTTCCTTTTTTCCCCTGATGAATTAGAGTTTTACTTTAGGGTTTGGTGTTCCTCTGGGCATTTCTCCTGTGGTCCTGTGTGCATGGAGAATCATTGAAGACACTGAGGATGAATGTCAGTTTGCTCTCTACACCAAGTCAGCCTCTGAACTGCATGGCGAGACACTTCAACCTTGTAAGTCTCAGTGTCCCAGGCTGAGACACCAAGGATGCCACATGGAGTCAATGGAATCATTCAATGTGATCAGAGAAATCTTGAAGTATTTCAGAATGCACATGGAGGTCCTAACCGTTGATTCAAGTTCCTCCAACCAGAATTTGGCTTTTCCTGAAAGACTTAGGTGCCAGGAAATGCCTCTGTCTTACTTTTTTTTTAATGTGGCAGTACTAGGATTTGAATGCAGGGCCTCATGCTCACTCAGCTTTGATTGTGTGCCTGGTACTCAGAACCTTGAGCCACACTTCTAGTTCTGCCTTTTGCTGGTTGTTCTGGAAATAGAGTCACATAGGTAATTTCTGTCCAAACTACCTTTGAACCAAGATCTTCTCCCATGTGAGCCTCCTGAGTAACAGATAAGAGTACATTCATGAGGGCCCAGTACCCATATCTTTAGTTTTATTTTTAAAATTAAAAGTCTCATGTCCCAAGAAGCCCTTTCAGGAAGAAGAAAAAGAAGAAGAAGGAGGAGGAGGAGGAGGAGGAAGAGGAGGAGGAGGAGGAGGAAGAGGAGGAGGAGGAGGAGGGGAATATGATTATCGTTGGTGGCTCAAGCTTTCCTCTTATTAACTTGAGATTTAAGTCAAATCTATCACCTGTTTAAATCTGGATCCTTATGTACAGAGAGTAGATGGAATTTCTCTCTGACTCCCAGGAGGGTATAAGTATGATCATGTAATCAGAATCCTGTATAAACAATAAAGCATCATATAAATGTATAAGTTTGGTGACCATCACAACTTATAGCTGCTCCGTGCTATAATGAATGCCTCCCATGCTTTACTCTATGGGACATTCTGGCAATGATACAGTCATGAAATGAGGTAAAGCTTTGCCCAATAGCTCATCTCTTTCCAACCAGAACAATATTTTCTATCATACTCTGGAGAGCCCATTATCTAAACACAAAGTATCATCTACCCCCAAATTATTGCTAAATGCTGTTTACCCTTTGGTTCTCTAATTCTATTCATCTGACATCACTTTATGGATCTCTGGCAAATAGCATGGCTCAAGTACACAAGCAACAGAGGGTGGATTTGAATAATTGCATGTTGGGCATTTGAGATGAATATAATAATACATTTACAAATCCAGTCCCCTTTTTTCCAAGAGTACACCCTTCTATGTAAAGGCAATGAATTGGTTGCAGATTGCCTTCTGAATCCTAATGACGGAATTTGGGAGAGTAATCACCAGGCTTTGGTTGGAGGTACTGTGCAAGATTTTGGAATATGGAGAGTTGGTTGTGGCATACCAGAAGATTTAAGCAAACTCAGGAGGTTTCAAAGTTAATATCAGGAACACTGTCAAGTGCCAGCTATTTTGTTTCATCTGTTAGTAAATGTAACAGATGGTTTGCAAACATGTTTGAGATCTGAAGGCTGACTGATAGTGTCAGTCTGATAGAAATAGAAGACAGCCATTTACCACTTCAGAATGTGAGAGAAAAAAGAAGAAGCTTCAGAATTAAAGCTTAAAAGAGAAGGACGTTCTCACTGGGTCTGACTAACAAGAGAGAACATGGAGTTTTAAGGTCTGTCCCTGATCGCTGACTTTTGCATTTTTACCTTGTACTTGCTATTGGTATGGAATGATAGAAGAAGGATCTGTCACCTTACAATAAATAAATAAAAGCTCTGCATGTCTTTTTGATGCAATAGTGGGATCACCATCACAGATAGAGCCCTGTTGCCATGGAGATGATTAAACTCTCACGAAATCCAGTAATGCAACTTACACCCCAAATCCAGCCAAATGAGAGACAAAATCAGGTCTCTCTTTCTTCACTCTGCAAAGGAGAACATGGTTAACCTTGCAGAAAAGAAATGTGAATACCTGGGCTCTTCAGTCTGACTCTCACCTCTACCCTTCTCATCTCCGTGCTGAAGCATAATGCAGGTCATCCAGGACCAAAGAAAGTTGGAACTATTACTGAAAACGCATGCAATAACATATTTAGCTTTTATTCTCATGTCAGTTTGAGGAAGAGCCAGAGCTAGACAATTTTCTCAATGTCAGGCTCTAAAACAAGAAGGTCAATGGCAAGGCTTACTGGAAGTTTCTAACTAGGAATGTACTATTAAGAAGCATAAGGCAGTCCAGGAAAAGTGCTCCAGGGTCAGCAAGCCCTGTGTAGCATGAAACAGCATTGACATATTGATAAACAGTCAAAATGTTCTATTGTGTGTACACACCAGTTATGTTGTACTAGGACCAGGATGTGTTTCAAGTGTTAGAATGCTAAGGTCCTGAGTTCAACCTCCAGTACCACTAAAATTAAGGACAAAAGAGGGGGAAATGGCTTCGACTTGTGTGATCTCTGATTATGTGTGTACAGAATCACATTGAATATTTGAGATGAGACAGCAATACTGAAGTTAGGCACTTGAACATGCCCAGAGGTAAGCTAAAAAAATAAAATCATAAAATTAACTGTGAATAAAGAGAATTTTTGTGGGGGGAGGAACATCAAGAGAATTTGGGCAGAAAGACAAAAATACAGTGCAATGATGCTCAACTGGGACTAATTTAGGATTTTTTTTCTACCAAGCAGCTTCCATGCCCCAATTAGTCCAATTTGGACCAGTGCAGAGAAGTGTTTAATATAGTCTTCCTTTTGAGAAGAGGCAGAGTATGGCCACCATCATTCTGCTTTTACTGCCTTTTAGATAGCATACTACATTCTGATCGACTCTCTTGGTAGATCATATAATGATAACTCCATATTAACTTCTGTATTAAAATTCTTGAAGACTTCTGAAACATTCTGGGCTGATATTCAAAACGCCAACAACATTCCTCTTTGCCATGCTGGAACATATTTCTCTTCTTTCTTACTAACAAGAAAATGAACCCTAAAACTTTGTATGTAGAATTAGCGAAGAACCTGATCACTGACGATGAAGAGAAACACAGTGGTCCTAGTCAGAGAGTGCAGGGAACATAGGTCCAGGTGCTATATGGCCTGCGTAGCAAATCTCGAGGAGAGTAAGGAAGGCATCCTCTTAGAACAACTTGGTATTGGAGGTCAGAGTGTGAACAGGTGACGCAAGAATTCCTGGGCCTCCTCACCAAGCAGCGTGAATGGCTACATGATGGTCATGTTGGAGAATGTCATTGCCTGTAAAAGAAAAAAATGTATGCTATAATATTATTGTCTCAAGTCCACAGATCTACTGCTGATGAAATTCATGCTCAGGCAAGTCAATTGGAGAACTTGTAGTAAACCTAGGATTTGAATCAAAAGACTCCTGGCCCCAATTACTGAGCGTTCAGTACATTGTGACCACTTTACAGCTGAGATTTTCTGCTTGGAAATATTTGTCATAGACAAAAATGGTGAGGACAAACATGAGATTGCTATGTATGAAAGCAACTACAAAATACATTTCTTATTGAGCGCATTAAATAGGAATTGGCTCAGAGAAACCTCTATGTATGCTTCCCAGATAGCTTAGATTCAGCGCATACCCATGTTCCCAGCTTTTTTGGCGGGGGCTGAGATGGAATTTGAACTTTTAGCCCATCTTAGCCTCAATCTATGATCCTCCCAATGTATGCTTCCTAAGTAGCAAGGATTCCAGGAGTCATTTTTGTTGTTGTTGGTTGTGAGTCCTGAACTCTGGGCCTGGGTGCTGTCCCTCAGCTCTTCAGCTCAAGGCTAGTGCTCTACCACTTGAGCCACAGCACCACTTCCAGGTTTTTCTGCTTATGAGGTACTAAGGTATCAAACCCAGGGCCTCATGCATGCAAGGCAAGCATTCTACCACTGAGCCACCTTTCCAGACCTCCAGGAGTAAATTTTGTTTGCACACTCTTTAATTTTTCAAGACAGATTTGAAGATACTTCAATATATCATCCCTCCTCATACCCAAGAAAGATAATAGGCTAAAGGTCATCCATCTTTGTATCCTTAAACAGTTTTCACTCTTGAAGACCTAGAAGACTGTTATTTTAGTTTATTGTTCTTGATGACGGAGCTACTTGAGGGTGCTTTTTTAAATTACTCATTTCCAAACAATATCTTGTGTATAATATATTAACCAAATAAGTTGATAAATATCACCTGAAGGAAAAAAGAGCTGTAAGAATTTTTTAAAATATAGAATTACAACTCTGCCTTTTTAGATAATGCCTAGAAGTGAATTCATGTTGAGATAGAGCCAAAGCTCAGTACTAAAAACTTACTTCCCCCAAATGTAAAGACTTCATCTCAAAATAATTTGACTTAATTAAATATTTTCCCTTTGAATTTTCCACAGATGTGTTCTCAATGCCTACATTTTACACCGATTATTCTGTGAGCTAAATGGCCTCATCCACTTTCTCTGGTTTTACAATGGCAAATTTCCATGGGGAAAAATCCTGACTAGGAAAAAGAGATGAATTGGTGTGCAGTAGAGCCTTTGAAACATTCATCTACTTAGGAAAATCTTAGATATCTTGGGGGGGAGGGTCACCCGCTCTTCTCCATATATCTGATAAGTTTTTCAAAGTCTTAAGGAAGAATATTAATTATTTCTACTTTTGTACTGAATATCCTCTTTATTATTTTTCTCTTCTCCTCATCTATTTGAAACAGGCATTTTTCAGTTCTATGTATGTGTATTGAAGCCCTAATCACTGTGTATAAAGTCTATTGTAATTACCATCTTTGCAAAATGTCCTAAAACCAGCCCAGCTGGTATCAATTCTTTCTTCCAATTTCCTTCAGCACTTCCTTGGAAGCAAGCATCTATTGTTAATCTTCATTTATACTAATATCATTATCATAACTATCTTATGTTTCTTAGTATCTATCAATTCCAATTGAGTTAAGGAACCATATCTCTTTTATGTCTGTTGCCCAGAATGTCCAGAAGTTATGCTTTTATACAATTCATTCAGTAAACAGGATAAAGAAATTTGAACTAGACAAAAGAGGAAGAAGAGGAGGAAGAGGAAGAGGAAGGCCAGTGCTGGTGGCTTCATGCCTGTAATCCTAGCTACTCAGGAGGTTGAAATCTGAGGATCATGGTTCAAAGCCAGCTTGGGCAGGAAAGTCCATGGAACTCTCATCTCCAATAAACCACCAGAAAACCAGAAGTGGCACTGTAGCTCAAGTGGTAGAGCGCTCACCTGGAGCTGAAGAGCTGAGGGACAGTGCTCAGGCCCAGAGTTCAAGGCCCATGACCAACCAAAAAAAATTTTTAAAAAAAGGGAGAAGAGGAAGTTAGAGAAACTCTGACAATTAATAAACATTGAGTTTATCTGGAAAAATACAGAATAAAACGTATACTTTTTTATTCTTAATATGCTTTTCATTCATCCTTCTACTTTGGAAATGCCACAACTCTTGAAAAGTAGAAATATAGAAGCCAGAAGCAGTTATTGACTCTGCTCAAGGAAAAGACAAGGCTACCACCACATAACCACTTGCTGAGGCAAGAGAACACCTGCTAGTTGCCCACAGCCTCTCCACGCTGTCACAATCTACACCACCTGCAAATTTATATTATGACGTAAATGGGGCATTTACAGAAGGGCAGACATTTGGGTAAATGAAGCTCAGTTAACCTCACATCATGAGTAAGAGAGATACATTCTTCATCTTCTGGCCTGAAAAGAAAAATGCAAAGTGCTGAAAGTTCAGAGAAGTTAAATAATTTGTTACATGTTTCCCAACTCACAATGGAATCAGAAAATCAAATCCAGCCTCACTTGATGTTAAAATGCTATAATGCGCCAGTCTATCTGGAAATTAGAGACAAAATATACAAGCTTTTGTTTTAAAAAAAACAGGCATTGTATTTGTAACTCTTCAACCTCATTCATATAAAAAATACCATCTGAAAATCTATTTCTCAGAAAAAGAAAGAAGTAAAAGAAGCATCTGAAACCTCAACTGATTTCATAACATTAACCTCCCTCCTATTCCTCACCTTCCTTCCTTCAATGTCCATGTAGTATTGGCTTTTTTCATTACCTGTTGAGTTGGAAAATAAAACAGAATGCAACTACTAGCATATTAATATCCAATATCTAGACACCTCTATTTCCATTAAAGCAACCTAGCATGGCATTTGGATTGCCAGAGTTAATCACATTGTTGCTCATTGTGTTTGTAACATTTAGAATACTTCCTGCCATACTAAAGCTACCAGCGCAAACATGTTTATTGCAGCATTATTTACTATAGCTAAGATATGGAACCAACCCAGATGCCCCTCAGTAGATTAAGCAAATGTGATATATATATATATATATATATATATATATATATATATATATATATATATATATATATGAATTCTATGCTTCCATCAGAAAGAATGACATTGCCTCATTCATAAGGAAATGGAAAGACTTGGGAAAAAATCATATTAAGTGAAGTAAGCCAGACCCAAAGAAATATAGATTACATGGTTTCCCTGATTTGCATCAATTAGTATATGTCTAAGATATTCCTAGCAGATGAGCAGAATAGCTTAAAAGCTATGTACATATGACTATATAAGATGATGCTAAGTGAAATTACCTCCAAGATATAGAAACAAGAGGTTTCTCTTTGTTGTTGTTTTAATGTACTATGTGATTTATTCTTTTCTTTTGTGCTTTTTCTCCTAGGGTTTATCCCCTGTTGTCACTGTAAGTGATTTTAGTACCCTGGGTATTGTATATAAATTTATCTGAATTAGAAAAGGGAAGGGGAACAACAAAATGGTGAGACAAAGGGCAAAGCAATGCAATAGTGATACTCACAAGAGAATAGGTTAGAAATGAACTGTACAAATTGGGAGGGGGACTGAGAAGGAAGGTAAGGTGGGAAAAAATGAGGGAAGGGGTAACAAGTTGGACAAGAAAAGTATTTGCTACCTTATGTGTGTAACTGGAACCCCTCTGTACATCATCTTGACAGAAAAATTACATTAAAAACGAATACTTCCTAGTACAAGTTACAGAAAATCTAACATAAGGATTAAATAAATAGGATAATAAACTTTGATTATATGAGTTTAGAGATAAGCAGTTGTGGTTTTGGTGCCATCAGTTGACAATCTTCTAGGAAGAAACTTCCTAACAGTCCTGGCCATTTTCTCCTATATGTTTCCTGATGATGGCAAGCCAGCTGCCCTAGTTGCTGTGTAAAAATCAAGGAGACATGCAAGAAAGAGGGAGAGGGAAAGAGGGCTTTCCTAGCTATCTATTTCTATTTTTTGGAAAAACGAAAGTTCTGAGATTTCTATTGTCTTATACATTAAGTCTAAGGCTACATGTACCACACATTCACACACACACACACACACACACACACACACACACACACACACTACAGAATTGGTTCTATGGCTTTGGGATAGATATCACTAAAATAAGCAAAATAAAGAAATGGCTCTATGGCTTTAAAGTATCACTAAGCACTGGGTGCTGGTGGCTCACGCCTATAATCCTAGCTGCTCAGGAGGCTGAGCTCTGAGGACCCTGGTTCAAAGCCAGCCAAGGACAGGAAAGTCCATGAGATGCTTATCTATAATAGTCTACTCAGAAAAAGCTGGCAGTGGTGCTTTGGCTCTAGTGGTAGAGCACTAGTCTTGAAAACAGAAAGGCTCAGGGACAGATCCCAGGCCGAGTTCAAGCCCAGGACTGGCACAAAAAAATAAAAATTAGTGTCAAAATGGAAAATTGACTACCGGGGCTATTGAAAAAGATCATTTCTCACAGTAAGTACCATTTCCATGGAAACACATTCCTCCATTTCTCAGGGTCTCCCTCACCTGTGCTAACCATAGTCAAGATGGCTTTTCATAGCCCTTACCACAGTTCATAACTTATCCTTACTTAAAAAGGGTATTTGATATCTTTGGGATATTTTCAGATAATATTTTGGAACAGACACTAAGAAGTGATCATGATTTAAGGACTTATTAATGGCTCTATGGTTGTTCAATAAGCACTCAAATTCTGTTAATTCTATGTCACTTACCTAGTGTCCTTGGAAGACTCCCTTTGATACTCGGGCCCATAAACCAGATGCTCATTTGTTCATAAAATAAGTTAAGTATGTACTTTTGTTTTCTGAATTACTTCTAAAAGTGAATTATAATTTCCCTTTTTACGAGCCAGTTTCCATTTAAAGAATAAACTACATCCCTAAGTACAATCACAAATTGCAAGTAAGTGTGACCTCTTCTAATGTATTAATTTAGGGCAGCTTCTTCTTAAAAAGGTTTTCCTGTGCCATCAGGTGAATTGATCCCAAGAGACTTAATACCATTGCTTCAAGTCTACATCCTTTATAAATCTGTAATCACTTCACATCAGACACTCCATTAATGAACAGATATTTGTAAGGCAAATCATTGGATTCTTCCAAAGCATTTTGCTGGATGGTCACAGGAACTAATTAGTGTTTATTGCAACCTACATATCTTCCAATGGATGCTTTAAGCAGGCAAGAGATCATATTTTAACTAAGAGCAATATGTAACGAGCTAAAAGACAGAAAATAAATTTAAATGCCTACGTATTCTTTTAAGCTGACTATTAGTTTCTCAAACCAATAAACAATAATTCCTTAGAAGACCACACATGACCTCTCTGATAAAGACAAATGTGTCGTGATCAATATTTTAATTAAATGGAAAGCATTTATCAACGAGGCAATGCACATTTCTCGGAGCAGGATGATTGCATCTGCTTGATTGTTGTAATTGTTTTAGGTGAGTTTTTTTTCAAATGCATAGACATATTAGTCCTGTTGAGAAATAATGCTCTATTTTCAAATTACGGTAAGGAAAAAAAAAGTCTGCCTAGGCAAAGAGATAAAGGAGAGATAAAGGAACTCATTGCAAGAGCTTTAAAGAGCCATTTACTCTCAGGACAAAATATAAGCTCATCATCACCCAGCCCAACATGGCCTCAAACTCTCTACAAAGCACCAGCTATCCTTAAATTTTCAATCTACTTGCCTCAGCCTTTAGAGTATTCATATTGCAAGTTAGGGTCACTACAGCTGGCTTATCTTCCTCTTTTATACTTACTTGCTTGCTTATTTTCAAATAATTTTCCCAAGAATAAGGATTGTATCTCTTTGGTTAACACAGTAAATCCAAATCCAAGGATATAGTTTGATTTACACATTCTCAATAATCCTTTGTGGGATGAAGAAATTAAATAAACTGCCTGAAAAAATGCAAAGCATTCAAAAACTGTTGATGATTCTCCTCATAAATCCCACATAAAATTATAGGGAGAAAAAAAACACAAAGAAGTTTTATTCTTAGCATTTTATAGAACACTTGGAAAATGATAGTTCAGGCTTAAGTCTTTCTTCTCTTCTGGAAATTTTAAGTCAGAAGATCCCATCTGCATTGCCTAATAGAATATACTCTTCAGCCAAAGTATATCAAAAACACAGAAATTAGCCAGGTACCCATAGCTCATACAGATAATCCTAACTACTCAGGAGACTAAGATCTGAGGATCGTAGTTCAAAGCCAGCCCAGCCAGGAAAGTCCCTGAGACTCTTATCTCCAATAAACTACCTACAAAAAGCTGGAAGTGGCACTGTAACTTAAGTAGTAGAGCACTAGTCTTGAACACAAAGAGGCTCAGTGACAGCACGCAGGTTCTGAGTTCAAGCCCCAGGACTGGAAAAATAAAGAAATACAAAAGAAGTGGGGGATCTGAAGTTCAAGAGATATGAGCCTGGCATAAATAAAATCCTGGAAGCATTGTCCAAGCTTTCAGAGAATCCAAGGAGATAAACAAGCATAATTGTTTTGCCTTGATTAGTAATCCCCAAGGCGGTTTCAAATATTTTAAGCTAAAATAAACCACAAGCGACACAACAGGGATCCAAATTGAGGGAGAGACTAATAAGAATTTCCCTCTGCCCGCCTCTCCTCTCTTCCCCTCCCCTGGCCTCTGTTTTGCAGATATGTTATACCAGATGTGCAAACAATCCTTTTGCACACCTGAGCCAACTTGACAGTCCAAAAAAACTGCTGCTCTCTCTGCTTTTCAGTCTCAGAAATCCCACTGGAAATAGCAAACACCATATGTTAGGAATCACTCCATCAAACAGGAAGAGGGTATTCCTTTTCTAGAACTTTAGAAAACCCTGGTGTCAGTTGCCAAAACTAATTTAGAAGTTGCTTTGACATTCTTTACTTCAATTTCCTTTCATTTACAGAACTGGGAGGGGGAATAGAATGCATTTAGCACTCTTTATCTGACAGTAGTTCAGCATAAGGAACTCATCCACATTTCTTTACCTAAGTTTCCGTGTTAAGAATCATTAAATGGAGAGACATTAATCATAATATTTCCTCCTCTTGCTAAACAGAAAACACCTGGAAAGCAAGAATTAACCTTGCAAGGAATGCCTAATTGTCTTACCAGCACAGTAAATGATATTAACTATACAATTAGTTTCTCAGCCTCCTAAATACCAGGAATGAAAAGGATCCCTGAACAAAGTCTCTACCTAGTAATCTTGTTTACTAGGTTTGGGGTATTAGATAAATGCCTTCTAGTCTTTGAATTTCTTGTCCTGGAAGTGGCGCTGTAGCTCAAGTGGTAGAGCGCTCGCCTTGAGCTGAAGAGCTGAGGGACAGCGTGCAGGCCCAGAGTTCAAGCCCCACGACCGACAAAAAAAAAAAAGAAATGTGTCTGAATTTCTTGTCCTTACACATCATTGACAGCTGAGAGTAAGCGCAGCTGATGTCTGATGACCCTTCTTCCATAAAAGAGCACATTAGTTATTATTTTCCTTAAGTGTTAAGAGTCTGTGTGGTGATCCTGTGTAAATGTGATCCTGTGTGAACAAATCCTTGGAACATCCCTTAAAATGAGATTATCCTGTATTGTCTTGGCCAACCCTAAATCCAGTGACAAGTGTCTTTACAGGAAACAGGAACGAGGAAGGTAGAGGGAAGAACACCAGACGATGTTCAGGCAGAGACTGGAGTTGTCCAATCACAAGTGGAGCCTTGCTTGGAGTCAGCCGGAGATGAAAGAGGCAGAGAAAAGATTCTCCCCTTGGGCTTTTGAAGAGACCATCTTCCTGCCAACACCTTACTTTTGCATTTCCGGCTTCCAGAGCTGAAAGATAATACATTGCCATAGTTCTGACCACCAGTTTTGCAGTAAGTTACAGTGGTCAGTATTAGTATTATCCCCACCTTTGGTCCTCAGCGCCGCTCAAACCTGCTCTCCTCCCAGCCCGGAGTTCCCACCATACAGCTAGACTCTCGCTCTCTCTGCCCAGACTCACCTGAGCACCGACCTACCTCACTTCCTGCCCCCAGGCCCTGCCCCTAAATGGATAGGGACAGATGCCATGTGCTCCTTCTCCTGGGAAATATGGCTCCTCTACTAAACCTTATAATAATCTTTCTCCTGTGCTGGCCTGCTTCCGCGTGGTCCCCCGGGATGGATGCGAAGGATTCCTTTCCGTCAGAAGACAGAAATACAGTCTACTTCCAAAATGTGTCAAAAGAGAATTGCAGGAAATAAGAGACAGAGGATCCACAGAGCATAAACAGCACCTAGGAAAACTCTGACACCTCTAGGCCTAAAGAGAGAACAAGAAGTCTTCTCTCTAAAACAGTCAAGGGAGAGCTGGATCTGTTGATGGGGGAGAGGTAAGGGGAAAGGGGAGGAAGGCCCATAAGGAGCTCTAGCTCTTCACCAGCCCTGCAGAAAGACAAGTTCACTTCAGGATGGGAGTTGGAGCAAGAACACAAAAAACTTCTAACCTTCTTGTCCCTGTTCTCCAAGCTCTTGGTGATATCTTTCTTTGCTCAAATCCAAACAGAGGTAGAAAATAAGGAAGCTGGGGGCAGGTCTTGTAGGATTCAGTCCACCAGGTGAGAACCCGGGCAGAGAATCATGGAGAATAAATGAAAGACAT
Source organism: Dipodomys ordii (assembly GCF_000151885.1). Lineage (NCBI taxonomy): Eukaryota > Metazoa > Chordata > Mammalia > Rodentia > Heteromyidae > Dipodomys > Dipodomys ordii. Next base: position 14,732,374 of record NW_012267223.1, on the reverse strand, counting down.
TGAACCACAGAGATGCTAAATTTGGTTCACTTTAACAACGAGAAATCTCTGTGTGTGGGAAGGAGTAAAGCAGAAAAGTCTCGGGAGACTATTTCCAGGAACTCTTTTAATTCTCACACATTTCTCTTTCTTCACTTTCAGTCTTGGAAGAAATGGCCTGTATGAAGTTTTAAATAAATCTTTAATAAGTCTCTTCAATCAATCCGTTGGAAGGAAACCAGAATTTTAAAATACTTCTAAGAATTCCTTTTTCATCAAAGTCCTCAAGTAAACCTTACAACAACTAGGTAATTCAAGAATCATTGTGACCAGATTGCAGATAATTAAACTGAGGCTCTTAGAATTTGAATGCCATTTCATGGCTAATAAACAGTCAAGCTGATATTGAAATGAATTCTGCTTCCTGAGCTGCCTTTGCGATTCCTCTCTAATTCCTTAATCATATCTCATATCCAGGAATTAAGATAGTAGTACCCTAACTCACCCACAAACTACAAATCTATATAAATTAAAATTCAGCTGTCAAATAATAGACCAACATAATAGTATTTGGAAGAATAGTTATGTATTTATTATAATCTGACCACCCTTTAAAAATACATCTATTTCTCACTTTGGCAGGGATGGGGGGTGGGAGGGGTTAGGGGGGAGAGGGGAAGGGATGGGAAGGGGAAACAAAGGAGGAGGCAACAATGCTTGATAAGAAATGTACTCATTATCTTGCCCATGTAATTGTAACCCCTCTATGTGGTATTTTCACAATAAAAATTATAATAATAAATACATCTATTTCTTGTGCATTAATGGGAAACTAACTTATCCTGCTTTCAATAACTAGAAAGACTGAAAGTATATTGAATATTTTCAGAGATTCAACATAGGTAGCTCACAGTATGAGTCTGGATTAAAAGGAAAAGAGAAATGTTTGATACATGCTATACAAGTGTTCTGTTCCAATCTTTTGCTTAGGGTAATGCATACTATTGAAAAGAAGAGAGATAAAATAATGCCTTTGTAGAGGGCATATAAAAGCTGGAAGTTTCTAGACCACCATATTCTGGGCTTTTGTACACCCCTTCATCATTGCTTGCAGGGCTGATAATTTCAGGTATCTTTCAAACTCTGCTTTGCCAAAGCTTGGTGAAATGTTCCATATCCGGAAACCAGTGAGAGCTCACAGAAAACTTTGACATGAAGGCATATTCATAGTTGCATCCTTTGTTTACCATACTCCTGTGCAGCCCATTCCTTACTACAGAATCTTAGAGTTGGAAAACCAAACAAATAGAAGTAATTTCCATTCTGCATGGCTCTTTCTTACAGTAGTATTTTCTCTTCCTCTTTCCTTCCCTCTTTTCCTTCCTTCCTTCCTCCCCTCTCCCTCTTTTCTTTCTTTCTTTCCTTCCTCCCTCTCTCTCTCCATCCCTTCTTCCATTCTCTCTCCTACTTTCTGCTCTGCTTCCTCCTTTCTGTCAGCCTTCCTCCATCTTCTCTTATTCCTCCCCCCTCCTCCCCTTTGTCCCTTCCCTCCTCTCTCCTTCCCCACCTCTCTTCCTCCTTTCCTTTCTTTCCTTTATTCCTTCACTCCCTTTCCTTTTTTCTCCTTCCCTCCATTCTCTCCTTCCCTTCCATTCTGCTTATTTCTCTCTTCTTTCATTTTTTTCTTCCTTTCCTCTCTCCCCCACCCTCCTTCCTTGCCTTCCTGTCTTCTTTCCTTCCTCCCTCTTTCTCTTTGTCGCTTGGAAAGGAAGATGTGTTCTTAACACCATTATTTCTAGCTTTACAGACCAATTCTCATCCAACAGTCAAAACCATCCTTGGGGTCCCTGGTATACTACCACTAATCTCTTTGCCAAAGACAGCACCATGACTCATTCCTTTATCCTCTTACTTTATCGCATGCATGTTGCAGTGTGTGTGTTAGAATGTTTCTTTTTTTTGAAAAACAACATTTTATACAAACATACTCAATACTGTAGAGTCTTTCATAGTCCTTTGTCCACTCATCCCCCACAATGTTATTTTGATAGAGACTTTACCATTAAGGACTGCCTCTTTAGTACAATAAATTCTGACAGTCTAACCCGTAATGAGAAATGATCAATGAACAGGTATTTGCTCTGTCATCTTGACACTCTTCTTCTCCTGAGATTTTTCTGTCACATTTCTACAGCCACTGCATATTAGCCTCAGGGTTTCCATCAATCCCTTTAATACTTTGAACCCAAAGCAAATCTCTTTCCTTGATTCCTTAGTACACATAATACAAGCTGGAGTTTCCTAAAAGAGTTCTCGAAACACAAAGGAATAACAAATGAGAAATAAATGTAAGGACTCCATGCACTCTACACCATTTGGCTTAGGAAGTACAGGATTCCGTTCTTATATTACGTAGACATTTCCTAAGAATATGTCTCCCAGGATTGTATCTTAACTAGTTGTTGCCCAACTTCCAACCTCTTGTATTTTGGTCCATTATCAGTCAAGAACCAATAACTTTCTCTACACATCTGACACTGGGTTTTGAATCTCCAATCTGAGTATTAAGAATCTTAATAAAAAAATGAACACTCACAGGTATGATGACTCCTATAAATTGGTTCGGTCTGGGCTCAGAAAATGAGACTCCAAAGTAAAGGACAGAGGAACAAATCTCCTCTCTTGCCTTCTCTTGCCCTCTGGTGTTTACACACTCATTTTTTTCAGAGGCAAGTCATAGAAACCAGAGCCCTGTCCCATCTACTCAAAGGCAAAAACTACAGAACTTCAACATCTTACTTCAACTTTCTCCTGCCTTGAGTCTAACACCTAGCCAGAAGAAAAGGAAAAAGAAAAAAGAAATACATATAGCTCAGAGGTTCTTCCTTGTGCTCAGTAGGAAAAGTTGCTACAGAGTCTTATCTCCAAAAACTTCTGAACACAAGGATTTGTTAGCTTCACCCCCTCCCTGCCTTATATCTTTCTCCATTACACCATACCTCTATGCCCAATCACTTTTCTTTTTTTATTTTATTGTGCAGATGCTGTACAGAGGGGTTACAATTACATGAGGAAGGTAAGGAGTAAATTTCTTGTTGAGCATTGTTACCCCTCCTTTGTTGTTGTTCTACCACTATCCCTTCCCTTCCCTACCTCCCTCACGCCACCCCCCCCAGAAGTTGTAAAGTTCATTTCCAATATAGTGTCTTGTGTGAATCATTGTTGCAATGGGTCATCCTGTGTCCTTGTTTCAGCATTTTGTTGAATAACAAAATGTCTGATCACTTTTCTATATACCTGGAAACATTTCACTGAATGTAAAAATAGACATGGTTGTTTTTAATCTGACTATTTGAATCTAAATTTGAATGCTTCCATATCATATGAAACTATCATTTAAAAATTTGTTACACTTTCCTCTTGTTAACTTGATTATTACAGAGGTATTGGCCATCTCTACATTCCCTTGTTCTTCCCTACAATTTTTATCTACTAAGTAAGTAAATCAAATCGTTCCCAATTATAATGCATATAACAGGCTACTTTCTAAACACAGCCTTATCTTTACACAAGAAACTTTTTACTTATGATATAAGATTGATAACTATTTCTTATAGAGTAAAAAAGACCATCCTAGGAATATTTTGGAAAAATAAGCTGAGGATTCCTGTTTTAGCACATTTGATTTTCCTGAATTATCTCTTGAAAACCATCTCTTCCATATTTGAAGGAAGCTTTTAATCTGTGCTTTGACCTGACTCTGTAACTTCAACAGAAGAGCCACAAGATGTTCAGATAACACCAGGCTAAATGACAGGCATACATTCTATAACACTAAGAAAATACAGTGGAGTGCCAAGCAAAAGGTCATTTGGATCTATTTGAATCTATTTGCTTTTTGGCAGTTTGTAATGACTGCTACCCAAATCACTGAGAAAGCACAAATATATATCTGGTTAGTAAAGCTGCAAAAAGACAAGAAACAAACTTTATGGTGAGGCAGAATCTTTAAATCCCTGATGATGAAACTCTGAATTCCAGGTAGCATCCCCCACCCCAACAATATTTTAGTATATCTTTTGAGTTTTCTGTTGCCTGTTGACTTTTCTAAACATGGAAAAGCCAAAGTGGTATTCAAGGATCAAACTCTTCGCTGACCTGGGCTTTCTATAGAGGCATTGGTGAAAACAAAGGAATAGAAAGCCAGGGGGATTGCAGGACAGATATTTAAATCCTTTGAATTTCATTATGAATTTCATAGCATGCCCTCTATCATAAAGTCAGCATTAAAGACTGGCTTTTTAATGATGTAATCATGACATTAATCAAAATCTAAAACGAATTAGCATCTTGCATTTCACTTACCTCATTAATATATCAACAAATCAAGTATTAGAATTCAAAGTACCATATACACATGACCATAGGAGTAATGCTGCAGTGACCATGAAAAAGAATTAAAATAATTGATGGCAAGAATCAATTGCATTTTTACCAGACACACTTAACTGCCTCTCTATCTATGGACAAGAATCCTGTGTATCACCTTCAATTACCTTCAGCCCTATTTTTAAAATTTTTTAAGTTTTCTCTGACAAAGTAAGCTACTTTCAGTGACCTCAAAGCGATTCCAGTGATTGAAACTATATTTTTTTAAAGTTTAAGCAATCAGTGTTTGATCTTCCTCTCTGGAAATCAAATCAGGTAAAGTGGAGGGACTGCTATGGAGATTTGTGTGTGCTTTATGGTTATAAGTCATTGGTTTTAGTGTTACATATTTATTGAGATATCGTACTCAGCAAATCCTTGTCTAAACAGAAAGCATTTTGATTATATTCTGCTATCTTCCACACTCTTCCATATATATGACACAACCCTCCACCTACTCCATACAGATAAAAACATACTCAAAATGTCCCATCAAATGTGAGTTATGTTTTGAAGTCTAAACAAGTTTAGTGTCTTCAATATATTCTGAAAAGTAGCCAGGTACCCATGGCTCACCTCTAGATATGAGGATCAAGGTTGAAAGCCAGCCAGGGCACCTTAAGAGTCTTATCTCCAAGTTAACACCAAAAACTTGGAAATGGAGCTGTACCTCAAGTTGTAGAGTGTCATCCTTAAGCAAAAAGCAATTTTCCATAGTAAAACATGTCTGTAATCCTAGCTACTTAGGAAGCTGGTATCTGAGGAACAAAGTTCGAAGCCAACCTAGGCAAAAATGTCTGTGAGACTTTTATCTCCAATCAACCAGCAAAAAGCCAGAAATGGAGGAGTGATTTAAGAAGTAGAGCAACATACATAAACAAAAATGCTAAGGGACAGTGCACAGGCCCTGAGGTCCAGCCCCAGTAGCAACACAAAAAATAAATGATTAATTAATAAATATGCCATTAATGAAATAGTCAAAAAGGTTGCCTCCATTCAGTGAGGAAAACTTTTAAAAAGGAGAGTGGAGTAAATGGATGAGAATTGGAAGACAGAACTAGGACAAAGACCTAGACAAAGGTCTTTTGGGGACCCAAGGAATTTACTAATAAATTAATGAGGTCTTTAGCTTCTAATAAGTTCAGAGCTCAAAAAAAAGAAATTAAATTTTAAAGCCCTTCTGCTCTAGATAACAGCTAGGGAAAAAAAGTTTTACTTTTTTTTTATATTTCATGTGTTTATCCTATGTAATGGATGTTATACTTAATGCAGCATGGCATTTCAAATGATGAAGGGCCTGATAGGGGCATTAACAATGCAAGACCTTATTTGCATTTACGCTAATGATTTTATAATGGAGGTTTTATTATATTAATGATGACTACTGGGAGGGAAAAGAGAAGCAGAGAAGAACTCCATTTGTTGACAAAAGATACAGTTACCAGATTTGTTGACATATGTGTTTATTTACACAATGGAAACCAAAGCCCATATAACTATTCATTATTTACCTTCTTGAAGTGTATTAAAGCAATTACTAAGTTATCTTATCTATGAATGCCGGGCTTTAGGTGTGTCTTGTTCATTTGATGTTTCCCCTCACAGTATGAAATATAAGGTAAATCTTTCTAGAGCTATAAGTGTTACCCGTTGAAATGATTGGCATGCAAAATGAGGTACATTTGTAGGCCTTCCATTATCCACCCACCCTTCCTCCCCCAGTCGACTGTTATAACAAAACCTACATTTCTGTTATCTTGTGTGTGTGTGTGTGTGTGTGTGTCCTGCACAACTACTGAGGCTTACACTAAAGGCTTCCCTTAGTTTTTACACTGAAGGCTGGTGCTCTACCACTTGAATCACTTCTACATTTTTTTTTTCTGAATTGGAAATGAGAATCTCATGTACTTTCCTGCCCAGGGTGGCTTTAAACTTCAATCCTCAGATATCAGCCTCCTGAGTAGCTAGGACAACAGACCAGTGCCTGGCTCTGTACTCTTACATAAACTTTGGGTGTTATATAGTTTTAATATGGAAAGTTGCTTTTTGTAAGCATTCCTTTGGAGGTGAGGGGGCCGGCCTAAAATATCAATCATGGTGTGGAACTGCAAGTGCTTCATCATAGCAATTAGAGGGGTTCCATATAATGTTAAATGATTCCACCTCTGACCAGCACCATAATTTCCTTGTGCTGGTACGGAAAGCTTTCTTCACAGGTTCAAAAACATCAGAGGCCACCAAGTAAAACATGATGTGGAATGGAAGCAAAAACATTCCTGGATACCCTAAAACCAGTTGAGTGCAAGCAGGAGAGCAAATCCCTGCTCCTTAAAAGCAATAGAGACTAGGAAATGGTAAAATTTGCCGCATCTGTTTGTTACTTCAGCAATACTGAGCTTGTAATAAAATTTTACACTTTAATTCATCTGAGAACCTTGCAGTGTTTTACAAGCACTAATTACTGAGAATCTCACCATACTTAACTAAAGACAAGTGAAAGCTACAACACAGATTCTATTTTTCAGGGTCAGTAAATAAAATAGAGAAAACCCACCATTTTGAAGGGAGAGAAATAGGACCACAAAAAGGGAAAAAGAAAAAGAGAAAGCCCAACCGCTGACTGATGTTGAAGACTGCTTTTCTAGACTGTTGCTGCACAAAACAGTATGAAATTCATCCTAAGGGTGATATATTCTGTTTTGTTAACTCACCTTTCCTCAAATGTTTTGCTGAGGGACTCTGTGAGACTGACCATGGGTGAGGCTCAGGAATACAGCTCACCGGGGGTGACTGGCATGCAGACAGGCTCTTGTAAAATCTTGCCCTGAGTACTGCAAGAGCAGAAATCTGCAGAATCTAAAGTCTACTCAGTCGACATGAAACTGTGGCTGGAAGACTTTGTGAGGGTTTTCTCTGTTTTGTTTCAGGAGAGTCTTTATTCTTAGTTGCTTGTTTGTGTTTGTGTGTGGTTTTCTGCTTTTTCTTATTTTGAGGAGGGTCTTTGTAAGCAACCTGGGCTTGTGTCAAACCCATGTTCATCCCACCTTAGCCTTCCCAATAGCTGGGATTGTGGGTATTCATGAAATACCCAAGTATTAAAAGAATTTGTGCATAAGTGAAAAAAAGACTAGGAAGGAAGGAAAGAAAGAAGCAAAGGAGGGAGGGAAAGAGGGATGGAGGGGAAAAATGAAGGAAGGAGAAAGAGAGAGGGAGAAAGGAAGAAAGGAAGGAAGGAAGGAAGAAAGAAAGAAAGAAAGAAAGAAAGAAAGAAAGAAAGAAAGAAAGAAAGAAAGAAAGAAAGAAAGAAAGAAAGAAGGCAAGAGAAAGAAGGGAAAAAGGAAGGAAGGAAGGAAGGAAGGAAGGAAGGAAGAGAAAAGTATATATAGGGGAAGGCTCTAAAGGTGTAATTCCTTTGAACAATTGACAGTTTAACAAAATGAATACCAGGAAACTAAACTATGATTTTCCAGATGAGGTGGAACTCAAAGAGATGGTGGAGGCTGAGGGGAGGGGGATTGATGGAGAGAAGAATGGTAGGAGAATACAGTCATGACATTCAATGGACATATATGAAAACAGATTCAGATAACTTGAGGGGATGAATGGGGTTAGGAGAGATGGAGGGAAAGGTGGAAAGGGTACATGATACATGTAAGTTGACATGTTGAGTTGAAACCCTTCAGCACAACTACTTAGAGGGAATAAAAACAAGAAGAATGAAAATAAAATAATGAAGGAAGAAAGAAAGGGAAGGAAGAGAAAGAAGGGAGAAGTAAATAAGAAAAAGAGGGCTGGGAAGGTGGCTCAGTGGTAGAGCGCTTCCCTTGCATGCATGAGGTCCTGGGTTCGATTCCTTAGCACCACATAAGCAAAAAAGAAAATAAGAGAAAGAAGAAGAAAATCCAAAAGCAAAACATCTCATTGGCAAGTCACAAAGACCAGGACTATCAAGGAAGCCCTAATGTTGCAGTTTGATGGGGAAGGAAGGATGATAGGTGAGTGGAAATGTCCACATGCGAAAAATGGTAGAGTTACAGGAGAGAATGGGCAAAGAATACCTTATTCAGAACGCAAACCCTTTTGCTTTTTTATGCAAAACTTGAATTGAGATCACTTGCTACTCTAAAATTACTTCTGACAGTTGCTTTCACAAAACGCATATTGTAATGGTAATTCCCAACATTGGATTAATTAATTTGGCATATGTTTTGCTTTTTAGCTTCTAATCTTGTTAGAAAACCAGGAATTGGCGTCTCTTCCATCAACAATCTCTCCAGGAAGATTAAACGTAAATTTCCATCGTAAATTAGTTACTTTGCTTTATTGAAAGGCACATAGTTCTTGTTTTCATATTGACATAATAGATACTCTATCATTTTTCATCAATCATTTTGTAAAATTGTTTTTTTTCAAATGAAATGTAAATATTTCTCTTGTTTTTCAACTAGTCAAAAACGTAAGGATGAAAAATTGTATTTACCCACCTTTTTCCCTCCATAAAAGACACAAAAAATCAAACTCCAAAATCTTAAGAAACTGTTGACTAAAGAGATGAAGAAGGGTTTTCTTTGCCAACAAAAATGGCATTTCTGCCACTGTTAATTTGCTTCAAATTGCCATACGAAAAAAAAAAAGATTCTCATTTCCTGCTAACATTTCTCATCGGCTTAAAACAAACCTGTGAATATTATATTTCATGGACTCAGGCATGAGGTGCAAATATTAATCTTTCAAACTACTGTACTAACAGCCAGAAACACATACCTAATAAGTCCAGGAAACAGGATAAGCAACAGCTCCAAGTTTTCAGAGGCTTGAAAACTAATGAAGGCCAATGCCATTTGAAATGACCCTGAAACTTAGGGGTGTCATTGTTTTTATGAGATCAGGGACCTACTGAATAAAGAGAAAATTAGCACAGCATGAGATACTTCACATAGAATGTCTCTTTTATAGAGCACCTCTGACTTAAAATGGTCTGACTTGATAAATTTCTGGCTTTAAAGCGTGCAACAGCAACACACCTCTTGTAGAGACTGTGTTTTGAACTTCAGTCTTGTCCTGAACTAGAGACAGACAGCACAATGCTCTCTCTTGTGCAGCCAGTGGAGTAAACAACAGGAACCCCACAATGATGCGCTGGTGCTGGCTTTCTTAGATGTACATCAATAAATTACATGAACCATTCAACAAGGGCTTGTAAAATAGTTTTGTGTCAGATGGTCTTGAATCAACCATGGGATACTGGAAGTGTTTTTTGTCTGTCTGTTTGTTTGTTTTACTTTCTTTTTATAGTATATATTTTTATTGTAAAGATACTGTACAGAGGGGTTACAGTTACATGAGTAAGGTAATGAGTTCATTTCCTATGGAGCACTGTTACCTCCTCCTTTGTTTTTCCCCTACCATCCCTTCCTTCCCCACCTCCCCAGCTCCTCCCCCGCCCCCGCCCCGCAGCCAAAGTTGTAAAGTTCATTTTCAACATAGTGTCTTGTACCTCTCATTGTTACAATGGGTCAACCTGTATCCTTATTTCAGCATTTTGTTATTTCCCTTTCCCTCCCCAAATTAGAAAAATGTATAAACAAGATGCAGGGCACTGGAATCAGATACAATGAAAACAGGGGTTATACCATGGGGAAAAAACATACAAAAGAATCCAAAAAAATCACATAGTACATTATAAATACATTAAAAATAACAGCAAGAAAGATAAAACCTCCCCTATGACTTAGCAATCCCACTTTTGGGCATTTACCCAAATGATCACAAGCAAGGCCATACTAAAGCTAACAGCACAGTTATGTTTCTGGTGGCATTACTTACCATAGCTAAGATATGGACCAACCTAGGTATACACACACACACACACACACACACACACACACACACACACATAATGGAATTCTATGCCTCCATCAGAAAAGAATGACACCGCCCCATTTGTTAGGAAATGGAAAGATGGAAAAAATTATATTAAGTAAAGTAAGGCAGGCCCAAAGAAACATAGGTCCCATGGTTTCCCTTATTTGCAATAACTAGTATAAGCAGAAAAGGTCAAAAGCTATGTATATATGAACATATAAGATGATGCTAAGTGAAATGAGAGTGCTTTGAGTACGTTCAAGCTAGACTACACTGTGATGTTGAGTAGATTAGGTATTGTTGAATTAAAAAAGCAGCTGATGGTACTGATGTTTGAATTCAAGACCTCATCTCCTCCTGCTCCTCCTCTTCCTCCTCCTCCTCCTCTTTTTCCTCTTCGTCCTCCTCCTCCTCTTCTTTCTCCTGCTCCTCCTCCTCCTCTTTTCTACCTCTTCCTCTTCCTTCTTCTTTTTGCCTCAGGCTGATCTCACATTATGATCCCCTATCTATACCTCCACAAGCTGGGGTTATAGGAACATACTACCATTTTGACTTGAAAAAGAGTCTCACTAACTTTTTCCCCCGGGGCTAGCCTCCTGTGTAGCTAGGACGAACTGTATTTTTGCTTTAGAATATGTTCAGCTCACTGCATATTTTGTCAGAATATAACCTTACTATGTGAAAGAGCAGTTATATCACCTCAAATGAGTGAAATCTGTTTGAAAGATGCAGGGACAGTTTCTTTGTAGGGATAATTCATGTATTCAAACACATGTATGAATCTTTTATCATAAGCAACATACCCTGCTATTTACTGATACAATAATAATAATAATTAGGAGAAGCTCTATAATTTGCCACATTTGGAAGAAACAAATTTTATTAAATAAGAGCAAGTTAATATGGAAAGTATGATTGAATACCTTTAAAAATACTACAGAAGGAATCACTATTGCTGACTAGCAGGGCTGAGAAAAAAGTATTGGCATTGGATTATACAATGTGTCCTCATCTGCCTTCTCTGTGACAGAATTATATATCAGACACACATTACAATGAGAATGCACCTGCTATTCCTTAACATTGGCCTTGGCCATACCTCTTGCTGTGGACTGGAGGGTGTTAGTGGTTATAAGACTAGCAGGAACATAAACCTTGCTTACCATTTTGGGTTCACCCTTGAAGACAAAATAATGCTGCAGGACTGCTATCCCTTTGCAGGGACCTAAAACAAACCAGAAGTATGAACCAATCGCAGCTGCCTCCAACCAGAAGCAAAGTCACTAAACTAAGCTATGTCTGGACCACTAGACAGTCAACAGGAAACCTGTAAACATACAAATAAATACTATGAAGTGGAGTGCAGGTGGCTCACACCTGTAATCCTAGCTACTCAGGAGCTGAGGCTCCTGGTCAAGCCAGCCCATGCAGAAAAGTCTCCTTGAGACTCTTATTTCCAGTTAACCACTCAAAACTCAGAAGTGCACTGTGGCTCTAAGGGGTAGGGCACTAACATTGAGCAAAAAAGCTCAGAGACAATGCCTAGGCCCTGAGTTCAAGTCCCAGGACCACCGCCACCACCAACAACAAAGGAATAAACACTATGGTACCCACACCTACTGAGTGTGGGGATTAATTTATTATGTAAAACCTGACTAATGCAATGTTTAAGCTGGGTTTTATAAGTGAATAAAAAGCCAGGCACTGGTGCCTCAAGCCTGGAATCCTAGCTACTCAGGATGCTCAAACCATTTGAGGAGCATTGTTTGAGGCCAGCCTGGGCAGGAAAGGCCCTGAAACACTTATCTCCAATTAACCATTTCTGAAAACCAGAAGTACTGCTATGGCTCAAAGTGGTAAAGCCTTGAGCAAAAAAAGATCTCGGGGACAATACCCAAGGCTCAGAATTCAAGCCCTATGATATGACCCCCCCCAAAAAAAAGAAAGAAAAAGAAATAAAAAAGAGTAAGAATATTTTTCAGTAGACAAGAAAGACATGTGCTTCAGGTAGATGGAGCAGCATGTAAGAGAATGCCAGGATGGGAAGGAAGAAATTGCATATGTTTATTAAAGTATTAAGTAATTAGATGTATCCATAAATGTACGCGTCAGAAACTGGCTTCAAATTTGACTGGAAAGGTTGGTTGAGACTATACTGCTACCAAGTGTGGAATATGTTCCCTAGGTGAAGAGACAACCTTTCTGAGGGGAGGAAATTCCTCAATTGACTCTCTGGACTCACCTAGCTGTCATAAAAGTCAAATTCAATTGTGATTTTCCCTGAAGCACAGGCCCAAGTGGAGGTGTGTTACTGGTTTACCCCTTATGTCTTCACACAATGGTTCAACGTTTGGTTCTGGGGCTATAACCTTCACACAGCAAGCACTGGTTGGCTTTGATCTTTTAATTTGGCATTAGGGACTGTAAGTCTTAGGAAAGGAGGAGAAGCAGCAGTCTTACTCCCTCCTCCACTCCCCCACCCTGACTTTTTCCAGGTCTCCACTGAGCCAAGAATCATCATGAAAAGCCATCTGGCTTTTAACAGCATTTGCGCTGGGATTGACCTTAATTTAGTATTTATCCACCAAAACTTCAAGTCTCCCCGCAAACACAGCAAAACTCAAAAGAAATCTTTGTGAATCACACGAAAAACATCCACGAAGAGGCCCTGGCGCAGTTGCCTGAGGAGGCAGGGGACGTGACTACCGTCATCGCAAATGTGCTAGAGATTTATGGGCCTGATGATTGTGGTTCGGGGAGGCTGCTCAAGTAGCTATAAATCTTGGTAAAGGATTCAGTCAAGTCATATAAAGATGCCACTAGGAAAACCACAACTGTCAGGGCTGTACTTATTACCATCAGGAAATCAAGGAATACTATAAATCTTCCTTTACATATAGATACACCCTCCTTGTTCTAACCCATCTTCCTATTAGCAATATTGCAATATCAACAACCCAAAGATAAAAAGTAACAGTTACTAGATGGAGATAAGCTACTGATCCAAATGAAAATACCATTATCATTCCTCATAGTTACTCAGCACTCTCTCTCTCTCTTTCTCTCTCTCTCTCTCTTTCTCTCTCTCTCCTGCTTTCTCTTTAAGTCCCTGCATGCAAACTTGTGAGTTAGGCAGTGCAATATCTTCTAACTTCTTCTAATGATGAATAAACCCCAGCTAAGAACATTGAAGAAAAACTGGCCTAAGGTCTCAGAGTTTGGCAGTGATAAAGGCAGGACTCAGTTTTTCTCTCCTGGAACAAGCCTTTGGGCTCTGACTGAAAGATGGTCAAAACCACCATACTTGTGTTGTATGTAGGCTTCAAAGCCAGGCTTGTTCATAGCTAGGACGTGAGACCATCCATCTTCTGCTGAAGCATTTTTTTTCCCTACCCAACATGAATCTAATGAAACTGAGAGAAGGCTTCTAGCAGAAGGGGAGTGAATGATGCATCAATGGAAACATTGTAAACTTTCCATCAATAGGAAGCCTTGGAACTGCAAAAATATTTCGAAAACCAAAAATTTAAATTATTGACTTTTAAATCTAGTGTGTATTTACTCTAGGGCATGATTTGTGTCGACATAGCTTCAAGAGTAAGGGAGGATTTGACTTCTTACAGATCCTTTAATAAGCTCTAATGTCATGATTATTCATTTGAGGAAATAGAGGCTCCCGGCAGCAGAGAACTTACTATATAGAACTCATTCCATTAATTAACTGAGACCCCAAACCCATTATCATAATTCCCAGGTCAGAAATCTCACAGCTTTGAGGGTGCATATTGGGGCTCCTCAAAGCTGGGGAAAGATTCTTGATTTTAATCTTAGCATCAACCAACAGCTAACACATGCAAAACACATACATACACACACATACTATATACACACAAAATGCATATACACACAGAATCTTAGGACTTTGTGCCTATGTAGATGCCAGCAATCATCACTTTTTGTAACCCATACACAATTATTCTGGCCACCCATCTTATGCTCTAGAAAGCCAGTACTTCTGAGCATTTCTGTAGGTTACCTGGGGCCTGGCTTCATGACCTGATTTTTCTGCTCTTTCTGATTACTAATTTTTCTTAATTATCACCTCCAGTAAGCATTTCATTTTGACTGTTCTGCACTAACCCAGGGATGCAGATCTTGGTGTTTTTTTTTTTAATTTTCCAGAAAAAAAATGCTATTTCAAAAACACTTGTGAGAAGCAAACTTGCCAAAGGCTTTGTGTAGTTGGGAAGACATTTCAGAAAAGCTTTATACTCAAAATAATAGCCGTAATTATTAATAATTATTATTGAGCCATAATCATCCCTTATTCTAGGAAAGTTCATAAGCATATATCCTATGAGTTTCTCTCTCTCTTTCTCTCTCATTTAATTTTCATAGAAATTTGCAGAACAATTTTGCTGGCCAGCAAAAGAAGTCCAGCAAAGATGCTTTATATACCCAAAGATTCTTTCATTTACCCCACCAAAATAAAGCCTATACAGTCTTGATTTCCCCTATGACAGAGACAGCTTTCAAAAGTTTCACCAGTTACCTCTGCTGCCTTCTTCCCACCTAAGTCAGCTCTGAGGGTGGGCACAATGGGGAAGTGCTGTACACCTGCCCATATCAGAAAGTAGAAGTGACTACACTCCTTTCAGGTTATATAGAAGACTTTGGATAGCCATGTGCCAGAAGGTAAGTGGAAATTTTCCCTTAGAAATAGCCCTTGGCCATCAAAACTACTTGATACTGAAAGCCTAAGATACCAATTCTGAGTCTCTGTGAAAGCAGTTGTAGGCCAAATCAACCGTGTTTGAATAAAAGAGCTAGTGAGTAATGCAATCAACTCAAGATGCTCGTAAGAGACATAGGATTCTCATCATCTAATTAATGATACATTTCTATTATTTTGTTACTACTGAGGATTGAGGGTGTCAGGCTTGCTAGACAAGTGTTCTACCTTCAAACATTGAGGGCTCTAGCATTATGTGTGATCTCTGCACTATCAGCAGGTAAGGGCTACTGTCCAGGGGTTTGGCAGTAATCTGGTGCTTCCTGCACCATCCACACTAGTGACTCCAGATCTATTAGCAGTGTGGAAAAAAGGCAGGCCCAGAGACACAGAAGGGCTTATGGCATCAATCACCAGAGAAACTCCTTCCTACATTATATTCTTCCAACCCCAATTCCTTATAGCAGCAATGATAGAAAATTTATTCAGGAGCTTTATAAGTTAAGTCTGAAAGCTCGACAATGAGATTCCCTCTCACCCCAGTTCAAATGGCCACTATCAAGGAAACAACAACAAATGCTGGTGAAGATGTGGCCAAAAGGAAGTCTGTAACATTGTTGGTAGGAATGTAAGCTTGTGCAACATAGAACTACCTTATGACCCATCAATTCCACTCCTGGGCATTTACACAATAGAGCATAAACAAGGCTACTGCAAAGCCACCAGTATACACATGTCCATTGCAGCCCTATTTACCATAGCCAAGATAAGGAATCAGATCCCCTCAGTGGATGAAAGGATCAAGAAAATATGATGTGTGTGTGTGTGTGTGTGTGTGTGTGTGTGTGTGTGTGTGTAAACAGACACACACAGTAGAATTTTACTCATCCATCAGAAAGAATGATATTGAACCATGCATACGAAAATGAAAAGACTTGGGAAAAAATTTATTAAGTGAAGTAAGCCACACCTAGAAAAATAGAGGTTGCATGGTTTCCCTCATTTGTGGCAACTAGGATGTGCCTATAAATGTCTAAGTAAACACACTGGGTAGTATGCAAGTGGTTGCAAATGAATTTACTGAAGTATAATAGGCTCTATGAAGAGCTCAAATAGTATAATTCTTTAGAAAGACTAAGTTAAAGTCCGACAAAATAAGTACCAGAAATGGTTACTTGCAAGGGGGCTGGGGGAGTGGACCAAAGGGAGAGAGGTAGAGGAATAGAGGAAGGGAATAGGAAGAATACAGTCAAGAGTTCAGTACATATACCACAAAAGTCAGAAAAATAAGGGAAGAAGTCTGTCAAAGTTGGCAGGGGGAGGGTGAAAATGTTGGAGGGATGACCCAGGTCAAGATGCATTGCATACTTAAACCGCTTTGTTAAATGGAAAAAAGAAATTCAGTAAATACTCTACAATTTAAGAAAAGTGAGGGAAGGAGAGATGTGGGAGGGTTGGGTAAGAATATTGAATGGATGACATTTGATCAAAATACCCAGTACTAATAAACTGCCTTGTTGCATGGCAACCGCTTGGTACAACTACTTAAAGATAATGAATATGTTTTCTAAATGAATAATAAAAAGAATGGGACTTAAGGAAGGGTAATCTTAGGACTTGAAAATTGTATGCATGTGTGTGTGTGTGTGTGTGTGTGTGTGTGTGTGTGCGTGCGCGTGTGCATGTGTGATCCCCCTGCCCTTACGTGGTTATATTCTGGCTTTTAGTAAACATGATCTTCTTAACCTCTTTTAAAATACACAGGTTGCACACTCTTAAGTAGCTCAGGGCAGGGCCGGAAATAAAAAGGTTGATGTAAACAAGTTTCATACATCCTGTTTGACAGACGAAAGAAGTTAGTTGCTCTGTAACCGAGGGGCATGCATTAAAACATAATTAATCCATGTTTGCAAATTGCTTTGAGACTCTGAGTGAGCAAGGGATGTGAGAAGTTCTCTCATCATTTTTCTCACCAAATATGGCCTATTGGTGAGTGGCAGAGAGTATGCAGCTGTCCAGACTAAGTTTGGAAAGACAATATGAAGAAAATTCTAACTTTCTATTAATTTTTATTCAGATGGCCCTGTTACAAGGAGCAATAACCGTTATAGATAATTAAGCAATAAAAGAAGTCTAGGCATGTGTGCTTTGTAGTCTTAATGCATGCCTCAGGCATGTAATAAGTCATAATGATAGAACCAAATTGACTTTAATGGAGAAACCTGTGTTAATGACCTAGTAATTCATACTCTGTTGTCTATTTATTGCTATTATAACATCAATATTTTTTACAATTTTTTCAAAGATTTTTTTTAGTACACTCTCTCACACACACACACACATGCACATACTCAGAAAATACAAACCACTGATGGAGAGCAGATGTCCTAGTCCCGATGCCTATATTTAATATTAATTGCAAAATCTTGAAGGTCTTTTAGCTTTAAATGTCACATATTGAGGCACAAAGCAAGATGTGAACATAGAAATTCTTTTCATTTCCCATCCTGTTAGATTATTCCTGTGATACAGTTAAACAGACCATGAAATGCACTCTTTCAAAACTAGACTTCAATAGATTAAAATCTACAGACATTTGCACGGGTCTATTTTTCCCATTTCAGAAATAGGGCACTCCTGCATAGTTTATTCTAAAAGTCACAGACTAGTGCCTTAAATAAAGACAACCTGACTTTATCGAGATTTCCAAATGGCTCTCTCTTGCATGCAGCCTTGTATTTAGAATTTGTTCAGACCATCTGTGGCTGCCAGCACACCATAAATTGTCATGGTAACAACAAAATAAAGATGAGGTCTGGTTAGTATTTGTTTTAATCTGACACACCCTAAAGAAAATTAATTAGATCCTACAATCCTGGCTCTGCAATGCCCAGGGATGCTAGGTTATGAAACTGCCAGACGCCACTTGTGTTGAGTTCCACTTGAATATTACCCCAGACCCCACTGCCCGGGCACCTCTAGGGAAAATTTGGTATGATTTTGATTTCAACTTCAGATTCTAGCAGGGAGGAGCAGCTCATTCATTTCATAACTTTATTCATTCCCTGGCCGTCTCTGAGGTCTTGAAAGTTGTCACTTCTTGTTATCTTAACCCTACCTATTGCAGATGCTAAAAACCCCTTGGATAACATGTCAAAAAGCTCATCATTCATTCTCTATTTAAAGTCCTGTTCTTTCCCCACTCTGAAGAAAATTGCTACAAACCGCACAGTGATTCTGGTTGGAGGGCAATACTTTTATGTCCCGTGCCAGTTGTTCCTTTCGAGAGGTTTTTCCTAGATTGCAAACTGCAGGCTGATTAAGTATGGCATTTAATTCAATCTCAATTATGTGGGGTTTTTTTCCCAACTGCCTTACATATTCCTTACATGTTCTTGTTTGAACTGTCTTATTTTTTTTTTTTTGTCGGTCGTGGGGCTTGAACTCTGGGCCTGGGCACTGTCCCTCAGCTCTTCAGCTCAAGGCGAGTGCTCTACCACTTGAGCTACAGCGCCACTTCCGGTTTTCTGGTGGTTTATTGGAGATAGGAGTCTCACGGTCTCTCCTGGAGACCTGCCCGGGCTGGCTTTGAACCGCGATCCTCAGATCTCAGCCTCCTGAGTAGCTAGGATTACAGGCGTGAGCCACCAGCGCCCGGCTTGAACTGTCTTATAACTGAGCATGGCTTCCTGTGTCTTTCCTGACAAGTTCACCTGACCACACAGGCTTCCCTCCTCCCAGCAGACTCCATTCATGCCAGCTTCCTGTTCATATAATAGAGGCACAAAAGAAGCCTGGCACTCTGGCCAGCCACATGACTGACCAGTCCCTGAAATGTTAATGTAGGGCATTAAAGGTGCTAAATAGAGTTGAGGGAGCCTGGGTCTCCTCTGATTCTGACTGATTAACAACCCTAACCACAGACAACTTACCAACAAGTTTGTCTCCTGAATTAAACTTACTGTCATGGATTACATATTTGTTTTACAATTGAATCTACTTTTCCACATCTTCTAGAGAACCTCACTCTATCCCCAAAGAACAGTCAATGCCCACACCTGAACTTGAAAGCAGACATCCTGATACTTCATCTATTATGATTGATGGTAAAAGTGAGTCATTTTCTTGGAAACAGATAGGTTCTTTCCTGAATCCCCATTGGACAGATCTTAAACCAACATCTTCCTTTCGTTTTGACATACATCCAGCTAGTCCCTGACTGTGAGGAATTAGGAGAATTCCACATTATTGTTTGCTATGATTGGAATGTATCTGTCCTTCCCCCCAAATCCTATGTGAGAACTTAGTCTCTTCAGAAATACTAAAAGGTCTTATTTTATGAGATTAGGGCCCTCACTGAAAAGCTGAGCAAGATTCTTTCTCCTTCTCACCACTCACTCTTGTTCTTCTAGGGGACATGAGTAGCTGACATCATATGAGCAGGTTCTTACTAGACAGTCATGTGACACCATGACCTTGAGCTCTACAGATTCAAGGACAGTGAGAAACAGATTCCTACTCTTTGTAAATTATTCAGTTTGTGTCACAGCAGTAGGAGCAGTGAACTAAGACACTACCTTCCAAAGATGTTACCAGATCAGGACAGATGAGAAACAATATTCAACCTAGTAGGAGTCATAAGGATGTCGATGTAAAGCTTTGGGAGCTGATAGGTGCTAAACTCAAAGCCATGGGCACCAGACTGATATGAGCAGCTATTCTACATGTCATGAATGTGACTTCAACCAAGCCCTTCAACCTCTCCCAGTGTTGTGCTTTTATCTATAAATTCAAAGCCTTGCCATGAGAATTAAACCACACATCTCTGAAACTACCTGCCCAGACTAGACATAAAATGTTTTTTCAACTATAGGGTGCTATGTAACATGAAATCTTTAGTCTTTCAATCTTTTGCCCACCCAGGTCAACACAATTGGAATGAAGTCTCAAATACCAAGATTATTCTGAAGAGTTTCTTTTCAGTCTTCATTAAATGCATTAGCATGTCCATTACTATAGTTTGGACATATAGTTGAATTGTTGGCCCCAACATAATACTATGGGCAGGTGGTGAAATATTTAAGAGAGAGGAACAAAGGGTGAACAAATGCAGAAATGGTACTCACTGGACACTCTGTTGAAAATGAACTATCTACCTTGTAGGTGAGGATGGGAGGGAAACCCTGGGAAAGATTGAGGGAAGGGGTGACATTGTCCAAAAGAAAGGTATTTTTTATCTGACTTATATAACTTTAACCAATCTTGTTATCACCTTTTGAATAACCATTTTAAACTTACAAAAATAAGATAATAAAGAGAGCCAGAGTCAGTGACCCACACCTTCGATTGTAGCTACTCAGGAGGCTAAGATCTGAGGATCACAATTCAAAGTCAGCTCAGAAAGGAAAGTCAGTGAGACCCTTATCTCCAATTAACCACCAGGAAACTCTAAGCGTCACTGTGGCTCAAAAGTAGAGCACTAGCCTCAAGGCAGAAGAGCTCAGGGACAGCAACTGGGTCCTGAGTTCAAGCCCTACAACTGCCACACAAAAAAAGAGGTGGAGCCAAGAATAAGAGGTCTTTAGGTCATTAAGGGTATGCCCTTGAAGAGAATACAAGGACTTCAACTCTCTCCTTATTTTCCTTTTGCCTATTATCCAGGAATTAAGATATTTTGCTTTACTATATGCAGTGAGGTATGTTGTTATACCCAAAGCAGCAAGGACAACTTCTAAAACCATGAGGCAACATAATCCTCTTTTCTTCATGGGATAATTATCTAAGGTATTTGTTACAGTGAAAGAATACTGGCTCACACATCTATTAATATGCATGTGTTTGAGTGTGTTTGCCTGAGATTCTGTGTATTTTATTAAAGCATCATTCCTCATTATATAAATAATTGTTAGTATCATCTAATCTATGTACCTATAAAGCTTTAAAAAAAAGGAAATTGAGAATATACCTTCACATGGTAACAGGCAATTCCCATCATAATGATCTTTAGTTTTGAAAAAAGTGTTCTGCACTGCCATATGGCTCCGGATAGAGTAAATATTACACTTAGTTTCTTCTAGAGAGAGCTTGCCTGATTAGATCATCCTGTCATTAAAACAATACAAAACCCCTTAAAGCTGAATTGACAGGCCATTTATTAACTCACAAAATAAGCACTCACTCAACCTGAAGTGTGCATGTGACAATATTGAGGTGGAAGTTTTTGAAGGAATGAGTTATGGTTACATTTTTCAAGTCCTCATTTTTAAGCACTTAAGACTGCTTTCTTGGGAGATTATTAATTTAATGTAACACAACATACTACATCTTGGCAATGAAGAAACTTGAACAGAGAGAAGAAAATAAAGGGATATATATTTATTAATAAGTATTATAGTAGAGAGTCCAGGCCATTCAGCATTTATCCACTGGCCTTCAGTGTACCAAAATGGCAGAGATGAGAGATGCTATGACCCAGAACTCATACAGGAGTTGAATCCCAAAATCTTTATGTTAATGCTACGAAGGGGATAAACTTAATCCAATCATGGTGCTAAGATGCATTGCTAGTGACTTGTAAAGTAATTAGATCAGTGTAGATCATTTGGGTGAAGACTTAGTTATAGTTGCTTTATGAGGAGAGGGAGACAAAGCACACAGACATAGAGATATACACCCATTATATGATACAGGAAAGGAGGCTCTGCCGGGGTCAATTTGTATTCTTCACAATTGTGAGTTAAATGAACCTCTTTTCTTTATGAAATAGGCTGCTTCAGGTATTTCATTATAATCATGGAGAGCTACCCAATAGAGGAAGACAATGTATGTGCAAGCAAAGAGAGAATAACAGATTTTCTAAGTCATTCTTTACACATGTGATCTGAAATGTTCTTCAGTTCCATGCGGATTTCCCTCACCCAGTCATTACCACATACCCTATTCTACAGAAGAGATCTTTCAACAAGAGAAAAGGGCTCTGTGCGTTACATTCGCCTTTGAAGGTTTCTTTGTTCTTCTGCACTGTAAATGATTTTAAACTAACAGTTTCCTAGCACTTGTAAATGCTCTACCATTGGAGCTATGCCCCAAAACCTTTGTGCTTTTTTTTTTCAGACAGTTTCTTGATTTTCCGCCTCCATCTCATGAGTAGTTAGGATTATAAGTATGTGTTACCACATTCTGCCCTTTAGGATTCCCTGCCCCCTTTCCCCCTTGATATTCCATTCTTTATTGTCAAATTTCAACTAAATTATCATTTAAGCTATCCAAAACTTCCTCTCTTCTCCACATTATAATATTTAGCTTTGAATTCCCCATCAGTTGCACAGCCATATTTAGCACAAAAGCAACAGATATTTCCACCCTATGGGTTTTTTTTTTTCTAATCAGAGCTAGAAAATTCAAGTCCCAGAGAGAAGACTGTCAGATCCCTCTCTTTGAGATCAAGGCAAATGTAGTATGTGAGAAAAGTAAGCCATTTTGTATCATAGTAGGATTTTAGATAGATTGAGGCCTGCAGACAAGTGACACTCTGCAAAGGCTAGTTTGGGATTTAAAGAGAAAAAGAGGAGAGAGAATGGAGAATCTTCCTTCCAACTGAGGCGTGCAGTCCAACTCTGCTAGACTCTTGAGTTTCTTTTGCCTTATGATTAGTAATCTACAACAGCAATGTTTCTGTCTTATCACTCTTTACTCACAGGTAGATTTATCATGTTTTCAAATGAGGAAAGTGAGTCTGAAGGAGCCTGATCTTCTGTACTCCAGATACTGATCTTCCTACCCTCTGCTACCCAAGGCTAATGGATGCCTACTCCTAAGATCATTTATTTAATATTCCTTTTACTTACTAATCACAAATAAGACATTGCACCAGGTCCAAGAGAAATTATTTTATGTTTCTTCAAAAAAAATGAATAGGTCAGAAAACTAAGAACTCAAAACCTGAGGGCCTAAACCCTTGTGAATATGAGAAAGTTGATTATCTGACATTTAATCAAATTTGCCAGTAGCAGTACACTGTAAAAAAAAAAAAAAGACTGTTTAAGAGAAATATAATTTCCCTGTCATCACAGAGAAAGAGATTCAGTGAAATAATTCAAGGAACCCATATTGTAAAAAAATATATATATTCAGCAGACACGTGGGCCTCAGTAGGCTGAAGAAAAATGACGTCAGGATGATGTATATCAATATCTACAGCTATCTCTGGTTCACTTTTCTACTGTGCACATTTGGATTTGTAATTCTCTTACAAGTGAAATACTCAGTATCCTTAAATCAGGTGATGCAGGTAAAGTATCTCAATTTAAACTTCCCCATACATGCTACGTATTATGATTACCATAAGCCAAATGTGAGCCTTTTCCCGGTAGTTTGACTTGATGGGATGACAGAATTAGGAATAATAGCTAGGACAGGTGGATAACTTTCACTAAATGCATGACTGAAAATATGAAACTCAACTGTAATGAGGGCAATGCTGTCTCACAATTTTGCCTAAGGCCAATTCAGAGTATTTAGAAAATTACACATATTTGATGCAGGGAAGTACCAACCATTTGTACTCAAATAGATGAAGTATTCAAGCCAAAATGTTCACCATTAAGAATGGAAACACTTTCATAAGTTTTACACGTTGAATTCTAATAGACCTAAAATTTCATTTGAATTAATAAATATGACCACATAAATTGAAGCTGACTTAAAACATACCAGCCTAGGGACATTGCCTAGAAATAATGCATCATGAAGGTACGATGAGCTCTAAGCGGCAAATGAAATGAACCCCCTTTTAAATATTCAGTGTTTGACTTCCTGAGATACTTTAGAAAGAATCTAATTGGATTTCTATTGAGTAGAGCTGAAAACCAAGTTTCTGGCTAATATTTTTAGAAAGCAAGTAGTCCATAGATACTGCATTAGACACTGCAGAGACCTTGAATGTAAAGTGTGTTCCATGGATTGCACACTATCCACATTCATTTTGGTGTTGTCACATTATTTGGTTTCTTGTAAAGAAATGTATGTGAATAGAAAACATTCAAATAGAACCCAGGGGATTCAAGAGAAAATTCAGTCTTGCTTCCTCCATTAATCTCCCCTCAAATTCCTGCCACAGAGGTAACTCATATTGCTCATTTCTTCTGCATTCCTCCAGAAATATCCATTTATTAAAAAAATTAAGTGTTTTGTAGGTATATTTTCCCGCAAACAATGGGAGAATTAGAACAACACTAATTTGCATTTCCTATAACTCACTCTACAATGCCTCATTCTCTAAAAATGCTTTGCTGTATCTCGTAAATTCATGATGTTACTAGGCTGCCATGAATGACATCCTATATGTTCTTCGGTTCAAATATGTCAATATCTCTGAAGCCCAGTTACATCATTTGAAGAAGAATAGCTTGGTTCAAACTCTGTCTCTCTTCAACTCTGGTAGGTATGAAAATAGATAAGAAGGTTGAGAATTTACATGCACATTTCTTTAAAGTGTGGTTCACAGCCTCTTGCCAAATGTGAATCATCAAGTAATTTTTTTGAGTTTGTCAATCTGATAAATGAAATGGAACCCATTGTTTCAATTTCTTAACAGATCTATTTTATTTTTCCTAGCTCTTTATTCTCTGTATTATGTACTACCAGTTGCTGTTCTGTGTCCATTTTCCTATTAGATTAATGTTTTTTTACTCATTTATCTTATGATTTCCTCATATATTTACAGAAACATGGTTTTGTTTTAGTTTGTGTTGGTAGAAAAGAATTTTATCCCAGTTGATCCATATTAGTTTTCTGAACTCCTTGGTTCTAGTTTTCAAATTTTGCAGTTGAAAGCTTTGAAATAGAGAAGTATATCAGTATTTACTCTTAGAGTATTGAAGTTATTTCTTTCAGAGAAAGATTCTCCCATTACAAAAATTAAAAATTCTTCGTTTTTTTTTCCTCAAGAAAAATGATCTATTTTGCGTACACTTTGAATTCTGGCATGTATCTGAGCAAAGGAATATCTCATAATCTGTAGTTAAATTCTTATCCCTATTTCTATTTTGTCTACCTCATGGTTCTCCTCTTTTCTTCTCTTAATTAAAATAATTTGTCATAACAGTTGTGGTTCTCTAAAAAAAAGCTCACGAATTTATTTAGTAACCTACTTTTCTGACTTCTTTTATCTATTTTATTAGTGCTACTCACTTTACTTGCTTCCTTAGGTTTTCTTTGTGGTATTTGTTACTGCAACAATTATTAATGCTTAATTAATTAACATTTAGTCTTTTGCACTTCAAATGATTAGTACTCTGTGACATGCTTACCACATATCCAGCCCAGCTTTTTACTTTGGAAATAAGAGTGTCTTTTCTGCCTGAGCTGGCTTTGAATCATGATATTCCAGATCTCAGCCTCTTAAAAAGCTGAGATTATAGGCATGAGCCACAAGTACCTGTCATAGAAAGAGTTTTGATGTATATTTCTAGTTAGTTTTACTCTATCAACTTATTTAAAGCAAAACAGAAATGAATTAATTTCTAAACATATTTAATATACTCATTATTTGAAAGTATGTGGAATAACTTTGCTAAGCAAAGATATCTATATAAAGTAAGAACTATAAAAATTCATAACTGAGAAATGGGAGATTTGTATCCTATTCTGTTGTATTGAGCCAATCATAACATGACATATTTAACATCAGCATAATTAGCAGGAGAATTAAAGTTGAAATATTCCCTGATCCTCATTTACAAGTACTTAAAATTGATTTTGTGGAGTGTTCCGATAATTTTAATTATCTAAATAGTATGGTAAAAATAACATTGGTAATTCAGCAAAGTGTAGCTATTTCTTTTAGAGTTTTCTTTTCAAAATGAATTATTTATAAATTTATTTATTTACACATTTTCAATCCTTTATCAGGAACGACCTACAAGATGATACTATGAGTTGATAGTTCTTCGTTGAGAAAACAGAGATTGGTTCTGGGACTTCACAATTAACAGAGAGCTAAATTCTAGAAAGAAAGCTGAAGGAACTTTGGTTAGAACAGAATCCAAATTGAGAGATGAATTAGGAAAAGGACATTGAGAGATTGAAGTAAGACCAAATGACAAAGTTCTAACTTCACAGATAAAGGAGTCTTATAAGTGATTATGTTTTATCAGGAATCTAGAGACTTATGGAAACAAACATCCAACAATTAATTTTAATGCACTTCTTTTGCTTTCATGTGAAACCACAGCTGCCAGCCTACACACCAGTATCAGGTTTATGTCACTAAGGAAAGAGAGGATGGAGCAGGAAGAGGCAGTCAACAAAAAGACATCGAGTTTCACATCTGAGTTAGAAGCCAGAGAGGGAGCAACATTGGAGAGGTGCTGAACAATCGTAGAACTAAAGTTCTTGGGAATTCAGTGTGAGAAACTGAATTAGAGAACTAAAATTCTTGAGAAAAATCCCCCAAGAATTAGCAAGTGTTTAGGCAAGTTCTTACAGGATACAGGACTTCAGCCAAATTTATAATAGTGCCAAACTACAAATACACTTCCATTAAATCCAGGGGACTCTAATTTAAATTGGCATAAAGACTTATTATTATAATCTTTTAAGAAGTCATCTTCACAGCTCTATAATTTTCATATCTTTTACATTGAGATATTTTTGACAGAAAGTACAAAATACTAGAGAAGGCTATCATGTAACATACACTTTTTATCTAAAACTAACCATCATTTGTGCTGATCAAATGTGTTCCTAATCATAGTGATTATTTTTCTAAATTCCAAGGTCAACTCAGAAAATCTTTTACATAGTATATACTTTACTATAAATAATGCACTTTGACAAACTTGCTCAGAATAAAAATTAGGTATTATAATTAGTAAAGGGACCTCTGTAAAATGGAGACACCAGCAATTTATTAGTTAGTGACAACTGAAGTTCTAGGTAAAATAACAGGATTAGCATTGTCAGTTCCAAACTGTAATTATCTCTGTGATCAGAAAACCTGCTATTGAGAAAATACAAACTCTAAAAGTAGATATACAATCAGAATAGCTCTGTCATCAAAGAAAAAAATTACCTTATGTGGAGATAAACAGGTAAGGAAATCTTAAAGATCCTATAATAGGGAGAGAGACTAAGCTCAACATTGCTGAGACAAAAGAAGGACCTGGTTTTTGTTTTTGTTTTGAAGTTCTGGGGACCAAACATACTGCCCCTTCCTGGTAAGCAAGTGCTCTTTGACAGAGCAACACCCCCCAATCCCCAGAGATGAAAGGAGTAAGATACTGTGAAACTGCTACAAGTTCACAAAGGAAAGGTTGATCATTAAAGTTAGGAATCTATGCTTGCTAACTGGCACATAATAAAGTGAGGTTCTACAAGAAAAGAGGAAAACTGCTCCTTCCTTTCCTGGTTACCATTCTAGAATTCCCAAATCATCAAAAGAGATATTTCTGGGTTTTAATGCTAACTAGAGGTTACAGGAAGATCTACAACTCACAGATAAATAGAAAGAATCGACAATTACTAATTTCCTAAACAGAATGCTTTAATGGAAAGGAAACTGCAGGACCAAGAGCCAGGAAGATGCCTGTAGAAAGCTTTGTCAAACTAAGCAAAATGTTAACAATACGTTAGCCACTGGAAAGCTAGAAAATGTTTCAGTAAAAGACTAAGATGTAAAGAAATCATAGATAATAAGAAGAGACATGTTGATAGGCACTAGAAAACTCAATAGACAAAGGGGCATGAGAAGCTCTAAAGCAAAGAGAAAAGATCTCAAAAAAGAAAATTTATTTTCCTGGAGAAACTATGGCCTAACCTCGATTCAAAGCAAGCCAGGATTAAAAAATAATGCAGTGATCCCTGGGGGAAGGTACTGGTATTAATTAAAAACAGTTCTAGGTGGCTCCTCCAAGAGCAGGTGCCCTTGGGTTAAATCTCAAACAGTCTTCTCTATTCAAAGGCAGAATACACCCAGCATGAGCTCTGGTTCTCTAGAGAATAAGGTGAGGTTCCAAAAATAACTTTTAGAAGTTACTCTGGAGAAAAATGCCATGTGGCTTCACCTTTGCTTACCTCTTCATGTACACACCACCAGGGTCTTACAATCAGAATCTATAGCCACTACTAGTAGAATACAGACTTGCTTTTACTTGAGAGCTTAAAATACTCATCAGTCTTCTGGTAATAAAAATGAAAAGCTAAACAGTAACACTAACCATTCGTATTAAGCTAGAAATTTTTGACCACTAAGCCAAACAATGACTGTGGTCATCAGAAGAGATGCTCAAATTACTTATAATGAGCATTAGCATCCTCTGAGAGATTTAAAAACAACTTCACATTTACTTACAATGCAATGATCCCTACTGGGAAAGCAACCTGAATCTTTTAACTATTCAAAAATAAAGATAATGAGAAGACTCTCAAGAAAATGTATGCTTGCATGAAATTCCTTACCTTTGAGTATTATCTGGAGTTCGTTCTCTTCTAGCAAATAGAAATACAACAAAAATGAGAGGTACTATTTCCAAGTTATAGAGAGATTGCAACTTCTACCTCATGCTCATCCTTTGATCTCTCATTTGTTACCCAGTTGAAATCTAGTTGCTCTATAATGAAGCCCACATATCAAGGAACTAATAGAGCCTTCCATCCAAATGTTAGAAATGAATTGAAGACTTTTGCACCCAACAGCCCAGTAATAGCAATCTTAGTGTCATCACATATTGAGACAAAACAACTGGAATATAACTTCTTTGTTCTCTCAAAAAGAAAGAATTCATATTGAACACAGAGGAGTCCCCCTCCTCCCAACAAGTTTTATTATAAGCAAACAAAAGCAAACCAAGCGCCAACCAAGCAGACCAAGCAGTCAAGTGCCAAGGAACTCTGAAGTTGTCAGGGTTTCACTATCCCTTCTTGGTAATATGTTAACAGGATGTACATAATTATATTTACTAAGAGAAAGGGAAGGCTTTTCCTGAAAAGAGGTGGCTACAGAGACTACCTTACAGCATCCATTTGCAAATAAGATGGCAATTTGTATGCAGTGGCTATATAATACTATAAATTTTAATTGTATGTTAATTAGGTTTTTGCCTGACCTTTGTGAAAACTCTTACGAATTTCTGCAGGACTGGTCATAAAGCCACAGGGCATGGGTTCACAGAACTGAGAGATGAGAAAGAAATGTTAAAATCAAGGTGAGAAGACTAAAGGGGCACTGGCAGTTTCCTGTCTCTGATGGTTTTATCGGTCAACAGCTGGTGCCAGCAGCTGCAGAGAAGACAATATTGTGCCCCCCACCCCACCCTATCCTTCCTACTTTGGCATCATTGGGCATGGGGTCGCATGAGACAGACCTAATGGAGAACTAAGGTTTTGGGTCCTTAGGAGTGCAGTGACTATTCAGGTCTTCTTTGATTGGTCAATTATCTTACACCTTATTTGCATAGAGTGCAACCAGTCAGAACATAAGCCAGGGCATGAAAATTCCTAAACTCAACCACTATGCAGTAGTAGCTTTTAAATAGGACTTTTTTAAAATCACCCTTCAGTGTCTGTGAATTTTATTAAGTTCAATGGGTGATGACAGCAGTGAGCAGAAGTGAAGCTGCAATACTAGCAAGCATTGCCTGGGGGCAGATATGCAAAACCAGCAGTTGTTATCAAAACTTGAAACAGGCTCTTTCCACCTCTAACACATCCAGAAAAAAAATATTACTAAGGCCCTCTGGACACCAATCGTCACATTAGTGAGTTCCTTGAAAGAAGGTACTTTTTTCAATTCAACATTTATGTGAGAATAGCTTTGGCCAGCACCTTAATTGCAGGTGTCTTAGTGAGCTTTCCATCCCTGTGACAAAATACCTAAGAAATTAACTTACAGGAGGAAAAAAATACTTTGACTCAGAGTTTGAGAGGTCTTACTGCATGGTCATCTGGCTCTCTTGCTTTAGTGTGTGATTGAGAAGGCTGACCCCCTCCTGGCAGCTAGCAACAGAGAGAGAAAAACTCAAAAGTAGAAGAGGGAGAAGTGAAGTAGTTAAAGACAGATATATTATTCGGGCCATATTCCTAGTGAAGTAATTCCAGTAACAGACCTCACCTCCTAAAGTTTCATCAGCTCCCAATAAGCCATTGGCCAAAACCCTAGCATATGGTCCGTGGCCTTTGAGAAACATTTCATATTCGAATCATTACAATAATCTAGCCATAGAACTCAGTTGAGCCATGCATACATTCCACAATCATAGACACTTTGAGATAATAATTGTTTCCTATGAGATAATAAGGTTTTTCCTTTTTTGTGGCATGAAGTTTGAACTAAGAGCTTGTGTTTTCTACAACTGGTTGTTTTGATTAAGTTCCTAGTTTGGGGAACATTTGCTATGAAACAAAAGATAACTCATACAGATAAATGGGGAAAAGGAGGAAGGCATTTGGAAACTTGATTGAAAATTAAATAACAGAATGACTCTGGCTGAATATTAAACTAATAAATCAGAATATTCAGGCACTGAGTTTTCAGAAGGGGGAAAATAAGGAGAAATATATAAATTCAAAAATATTTAAGAGAAATATGAAATAGGTAGAAGAGTTAAGTGGAAAAAATAACCAAATAAATAATAAAGGAAACATTTTTCAAATCTACAATCTGAAGAAAAGTTTGATTTCACATTAAAAGGCTCATTGAATAGGAAATTAGTATTGAAAAAGACATCTAGAAGCACAGTGGTGAAATTTGTTAATGCCCAAGAACAAAGAGAAATTCTATAAGCAAAATAGGACATGAGACAAAGTTGTAAGACTCTAGGAAACATTAAAGCACACCTATAATATGCTTATAGAAAATAAGCTTTATCCAATGTCTATTCAAATATAAATGCAAAATAAATATAAAATATTTTCAGGACTTCAACAAATTAAGAAGAAGAAACCTAAATCTTTCCCCTTGGTTAATTATTAAAGTCCGTTCTTTAGAAAAACAAAAACTGAGGAGGCAGAAAATATAAATAGAAAAGAAAATAATTAAATCTAAACTATATGAATAATTTATTTATGAAATTCATAAAATGAAAGCAACTTCAGTTTGAAAGGGCAGATTGACCAAACATGCTTTAACTCTCATTTCTCCAGAGACCTCAAAAATACTATGGCACAACTATAAAAATATCAATGCACATGGAAACAGAATAGGAAAAAGATACCTGTATATTTGGACATTTTGAGAATTTTTTAAGATTAATATAAAATAAAAATGGATTTACAATAGTAGAGGAATTACTAGAGTAGAATGCATGCTGTGTAGGACTCAGAAAGACAAGAAATTACAGGAGTAGCTCTGAGAAACCCTATATTCAGAATTCAGTAATTCCAAATGGGAGAATATTAAGATCAGATGACAAGGTAAAAGTTACCATATAACATGAGCTAATTCTTCCTGGATAAGCCAGCTACTAATAAGGTTTATTTGTGGGAAGTGAGGCTTGTTTTAATTTTTTATTGATATTGTAGAATTAATATATAGAGGGGCTACAGTTACATGAATCAGGTAAATGAGTACAATTCTTTTTGAACTATGTCTCCCCTCTGTTGCTCTCTCCTGGATTTGCCTCCCATCCCCATGCACAAGATATACAGTTCATTTCCACATGTTGTCTAATGAGTATCACTGTTGTATTTGTTCATCCTTGTTCCACCTTTTATATGCCCTACCTTTCCCTTCCAACTACAAATAAATGAACAAAAGGAAAAGAAAACCAAAACAGCAACAATGGCAACTAAAAAAATGTCTCTTGCTTCCTGTTCTTCAAGTCCATTTCATAGAATATTATTTTACGTGATCATCTATACATAGCTATTGAACCTATGCCCACCACTCCTATGTATATCCTCTTTTGGCCTCAGTATATGAATGATAAGAACCCTATATAATTTATCATGTTCCAGTGTGTGCATATATGTGTATATGTGTGTATGAGTGTGTGATTCAGTGCATTTATTTATAGATTTATAGGCACGTTCTAGTTACCACAAATGAGGGAAACCATGCAGCCTATGTTTCTTTGGCTCTGACTTACTTCGCTTCATATAATTTTTTCCAAATCTTTCCATTTCGCCATGAATGATACAATGTTATTCTTTCTGATGGATGAGTAGAATTGCATTGTGTATATAAACCACACTTCCTTGATCCATTCATCCATTGAGGGACATCTAGATTGATTCCTTAACTCAGCTATGGTAAACAGTGCTGCAATGAACATGGTGGTGCTGGTGGCTTTAGTCCAACCTGCTATGTGGTTCATTTGCAGACAATATGATCTTGTTTTTGAAGTACCCTAGAGATTCCTCACCCAAGGTACTTGAATTGATTCAAAACTTTGGCAAAGTAGCAGGGTATAAAATCAACCCACAAAAATCAGTAGCCTTCCAGGAAGCCAACAATGAGAACAGTGATGTTAAAATCAGGAAAACAAATCCATTTGTAATAGCCTCAAAAAAATAAAATACCTAGGAATTAACTTAAGATGTGAAGGTCCTCTGTTGTGAAAAGTATAAAATGCTGAGAAAAGAAATTGAAACAGACTTAAGGAAATGGAAATCCCTCCCATGCTCCTGGTTGTGGAGAATTACAATAGTAAAAAAAAAAAAAAAAAAAAAAAAAAAAAAACCACGCAATTCTACAATTAACAAATTCAACACAGTACACACCAAAATTCCAACAACCTAGCAGAAAGAATAGTACTGGAGGAATATCAATACCAAACTTCAAGGTTTATTACAAAGCCATAGTAATAAAAACAGTTTGTTACCGGCACAAGAATAGGCCTGAGGGGCTGGGAAGGTGGCTCAGTGGTAGAGTGCTTGCCTTGCATGCCTGAGGCCCTGGGTTCGATTCCTCAGCACCATATAAGCAAAAAGAAAAAAGCCGGAAGTGGCGCTGTGGCTCAAGTGGTAGAGCGCTAGCCTTGAGCTGAAGAGCTGAGGGACAGCGCCCAGGCCCAGAGTTCAGGCCCCACGACCAGACCCCCCCCCAAAAAAAAATAGGCCTGAGGAACAATGGAATAGAATAGAAGACCCATAAATAAGCCCACAAATAGATAGCTACCTAATATTTAATAAGGAGCCAAAAACACAAGTTGGAAGAAAGACAGCCTCTTCATCAAATGGTGCTGACAAAATTGGCTATCTACGTGCAGAAAACTGTGGCTAGATACTCATATGTCACCTTGCACCAGAATCAACTCTAAATGGATCAAAGACCTCAATGTAAGGCAAGATACTGTGAAAATATTACAGGAAAGGCAGGGGGAAAACCCTAGGCCTTCTAGGCACGAGGTAAAACTTCCCAAATAAAAATCCAGAATCACAGAAACTCAAAGAAAAACTGGGTAAACGAGATTGTATCAAACTGAAGAGCTTCTGCATAGCAAAGAACATATAAATTTGTTTTTTTTTTTGTTTTTTTTGTTTTTCTCTAGCTGCAAAACCAAAAGCTTCTTCTCAGGCGAAAAACTGACTAGCAAATACTCAGACTCTGAAAAATCTGAAGGCCTGAAAAATAAATAAATGTCTACCTCACATAAAGTCAGACCAAAATTCCTTCTGAGGTACAAAATAATAGCATCTCTATTTTTTTTGTCACTCCAAGCAACAAATAAACCATTGATTTGTTTCTTCCTTCCAGTTAAATAATCTTCAGGAGAACAACTAGCATGGTAGCATCTGAAGAGTCTGAAGAAAAAAGGTGATGTTCCAGCTTCAACTCTTCTCATTGAGCCCATGAATAGAAAAACCCCAGACACCCACAGTGAGCTTCCAGTTCGCTTGTAAAATGTCTGCCTATAGACATGAAATTTCTATTAAAAGAAGTTAAAGATCTAGGAATAAGTAGAGAAATCCTTAATTTTATATGGAGTGTCTACCAGACGTGCTACAACAGAGAGAGAGAGAGAGAGATTACAAAAAAGTAACATTCCAGTCAAACTACTGCATGATTGATAATATTGAAATGCAAATGCTTTAATTTACATTTGTAAGTAATAACACTGTTTTCTATACATTTACAGGATGTCAGTTAAACACCTATTTAAAAGAATATGGACTCGTGTGATGATGCACACCAGTAATCCCACCTAGGTAGAGAGTGGAAGTAGGAAGATCATGATCTGAGCAGGCCTCAAGTGAAATCAAGACCCCCTCTGAAAAATAAATGAAAGCAAAAAGGCTGAGGTTGCGGCTTAGATGGTAGAAAACTTGCTTGACCCACACCAGAACTGAACAACAACAAAAAAAGGAAGAAGATAAAAAAAAAAATCTAGGTAATATAGTTAAATCAGTTAAAGGCAAAGAAAAACAAACTGATACACCAGAAATAATTTTAAAACAACACTTACATTTAAAAATAGCACCACTAATTGCTATACCATTGCTGTATAACAAAAAGAAGTTAAAAATATACTGAAAACCATTCACTGTACAGGGGATATTAAGAGATTTGTCTAAATATAATGACATTTTAGGATCTTGGGAATGAAGTTTAAGCATTATTTAAAGGAAGAAGACAGAATTTCAATAAAGATAAGCTTTTGTCTTTAGCCATCATGTATCATGCCCATGCCTAGACTGTTGTTTACAGTATTGGTTTTTTGTGTTGATTACACATGGAATTGATCAGATTTTGAATTAAGTAATACACATTTAAGATTAACGTCATTTGTTTATTGTCATATTGGGACTTGACTTTAGAGGCACATACTTGCACTCAGCTTGCTAGCTTGCTAGGTTTGTGCTCTAGCACTGGGACCATGCGTCTAGCCAGGAATTTTGCTGGATATTTGGAGATGAGGTCTCACAGACTTTTCTGCCTAGGCTAGTTTCATATTGTGATTCTTCTACCCTGAATACCTAGGATTGTTCTAGCTCTCTTTACTTTTCTTAATGTGGTTCATAGACTATTTGAAATAACATGTTGCTCTCATAAAGCTATCATGGTACATTGAGGTCAATCAATAACTACATACTGAATGACTTAAGAAAAAAAATGAATAGAATTTCTCCAAAATTTGTGGAAGAAGATCATCCCAATCCAAAGAAAATTCTAATGTCATTTTTTTTTCAGTACTGGCATTTGAGCTCAGGACCTTGTGCTAGCTCAGCTGGTATTCCATCACTTAAGCCGTGTTACTATCCCTGTTTTCTTACTGGTTATATTGGAATTGGAATCTGCCTAGGTTGGTATTTAAATACAGTCCTCTGGATCTCAGTCTGCTAAGTAGTTAGGATAATAGACTTGTACCACTGATGCCAAAATCTAGGGTGTGAGAAACTCTTCAAACTGCCTTAAATATTATATTTAAAAACAATATACAAGAATTGCCAATTACACAGCACACAAGCAGTACTTTACCAAATAGCAAAACATACGGCGACACTACAGTTACTCCTACACTACTTAAATTGTTGAGTAATTGGTGAACATTTTTAAAAATCCTGAAACCAATCCAGTGCAATTATTCATGTGACAACTCTGGCATTTAAAACCAATGCGGAAAGCTAGACAATCCAATAAATATGGCTCTGGTAATTATCTATTAGAGAAAAACAATGTTAGCACATCGTGAAAAGTTAAAAAATAAGTTCTAGATCGATTAACTAGATAACACTAATTGTTCAAGTAATTCATGAGAAAAGTTTAGTCTGAGTTTATTTATTTATTTATTCAGCAATATTCATTGGCCCATTGACTGTGTGGCAGAGGATTTCACTCAGCTATGCTTCCTGCCCTTGGATGCATGCATTGTAGACAGTAGATTATAAATGCATGCATTGTAGACAGTATATTATAAATGTATGCATTGAAGACAGTATATTATAAATTCATGCATTGTAGACAGTATATTATAAATGTGTGAAGTAAGCTAATATTCTGTTAAAAGGGACAATTTAAAAAAAAAAAAAGTAGACTTGATTCCCCATGATCAGAGTGGGTGGATTTAAGTAAAGCCATTCTAGCTTCAGTGAGAGAGGAACAGAATTCCAGACTGACACTGATAGTAGGTAGAAGAACAATTCAGGCAGTGCAAAGAACCAGCTCAGCAGTGCAAAGCAGGAATAGGTAGAGGACTACATAGATGAATCAGACATAAATCTGGAAGAATAAGAGCTCATTGGGTACAGGACTATCTAGAGGCTGGTGAGGTGAAAATGCTGGTAGAAGTCCACTGGAAGTTATTTTCTAATTGTTCTATCTGCCTTAGTACAGAAGAGGAGGCAATCATCTGAGAACAAAGTAGAGCAGACACCGGTAATTTGGAGAGAAACAAAAGCCTAGGAATGAACTGCTAGATACTGCAAAGTGAGCTGGACCAGGGAGATATTGTATGATTGTGCAGCAGCAAAAAGTGTGTGTGATCAGGAGCATCTGGAAAGATCCAGCGTGACTTAAATAGAGCAGTGACTTAAATAGAACAATGGACAAGATCATTAGAATAGATGAGCTCCACTAGTAGGCAATTACTGCAATGATTATCAACAAACATATTCAAATCATTTTTTCCCAAAGATTTGTCAATTACCCCAAAAGGAGACAAAATGTGAAGAAGGAAGGTGACGCAGGTCAGGTAAATTATGTCAGGAATGAGGTAGAATGGCCATCTAGAGAGTCTGAGATTATAGGTGGATGAGTTCAGAGAAGAGGGAAAGAAAAGGCTGTGGAAAATTTAAAGGTGACACTAATCAATTACCTACGTAGATGAACATAGATGGAAAAAGCAAGTAGCACTTGAAGGAGCTCAAATGAAGAAGTAACTCAATGAAGGTACAAATTTGGGGTTGAGTAAGCAGGAGAAGGAAACTATCAAAGAAGATAATGAAGGCAGGATTTTATTGGTGATGAACAGGGAGTTTTATCAGCCATGGCAGAAAAGTTTCAGGAGTTGAGAATGAGGGATGGAAGAGTAAGCAATGTATAACTCAAATATGGTTCAGAGTCTAGGAAATGTGAGATGGGGGCTGATAGAAAATGTCAAAGTGGAAAATTGTGTCAGGAAATGGAACTTTCCTTGGAGCTCAGAAGTCCTTATTATCAACTGATGGTCTGATTGGTTTTCCTTCAAGCTAGGTTTTGCTCCTGATCTCCACTAATGGAGGCTAAAAGGAGCATAGGGCTGACGTCTCAGTATAGGGCTAGCTCCTAACCAAATCTAGCGTGGGTTTCATTAAAGCTGAGTGCCCAGAGTCCCTGCTTAATGGAGCTGAGGACTTTTCATGGCTATCAGACTTCACCTTCCATGAAGGAATCTGATGGAGGAAAAATAGTCGCTCCCTGATTAGTAGCTAACATTCATTCAGGTGACCTCAGGGTAGCTCTTCATTCTCAATTTGAATATGGCAGTAGTGACATAAATGCCCCGAGTCAAATGGAGTTCATCCACAAAATCAAGCAAATGGCAACAGGTGTTCAAGGTAGTGAATTCTGACAGAGGGCAATGAATGACCAATGGTGACAAACAGTTCCTGTGGAAGTTTTCTGAGCAGATCTTTGGAACTTGGCTGTGTGTTTGGATTCACTTGGTTCCTATTTAAGCTGCATTCACCAAACCTCCAATCTGAACACTGTCTCTCCACAATTAACCTTCTTTTTCTTTGTTCTTTTTGCTTACGTAAACCAAAGCTTCTGCTCTTTTTCAGCCATCTATCTGACTTCCAAGCTACTGCATGGAAGGAAATCCACTCCTCCTTTTCCCCAAGCAAAGGCAGCATACATTCTTAATTTTAAAAAAAATCTGTCTTTCCCTATGCTAGTGCTCCTAAGCAAAATTCATTGATACTTCTCTGACGATTCACATGAAATAGCTATTTTCTGTGTTAATTCTTGGAGAGAGTTGAACCTATGAAAACAGCCTGTGTGAGGGGTTTCACATGCTGTGTTTGTTCATTCAGTACTACTAACAACCCAACATGCTAGTTCTCAGACCTGAGAATTAGGCCTTCATTTTTCCTTTCTCCCCTCATGTGGTAGTTTCCTTAAATTCTATTCCCTTAAAGAAAAGAGATTTCAACTTCCATTCTCACTGCTGTTACCACGCATTGAGATGATATAAAGCTGCAAGAAAAAAGAAAGCCTTTGCCCAAAGTAGAATCAATTATTTTGGCCAATATTTTGACTTACCTGTGACATTTCTGACTTCAAATTAAAACATTAGATGATTCACCAACTGGAATCCTGAGGTTTTTTCTTTTCAATTGGTTAGTACAATCTGTTATCCTAAATTAAATTTCTAAAGGAGTATGTCTTTGGATATTATATACTTCATAGCTGACAGGATGCTATCTAATGAGCTATTTATATGCAAAGCAGAGAAAGGGATAATTAGAGACATGGATTATGCAGAAGCAATCACACTGGCAGAGGGCAAGAGAAATTGCCAACATATTGAATCAAATTTGTATATACATTCCTACAGTTTATCATGTTTCATTTGTGTTGTATTACATTTATGCATCATTTAACATGTTATAAATGAAGTAATAGCTTAATCCACTGACTGATAAACTAAATATAAATCTTATAACATAAACCATCAATTACATTACAAAGATAACAAGCTTCAGTAGACGAAAAAGAACCAAATCCTGAATTTGGAAACTGCCTTCTTTAACTCAACCTCCAGGACTCTATTCTATAGAGAGGTCAGAAAAACAATTATAATAAGCATATATATCTTCTACACACCACTAATAGGATGGTCAAAGAAAACTCCTGATTTATAGAGCTTGTTCTACTTAACCTATTGTTGCATAGCAAATAATCCCAGATATTTATCCATGTAAGGGAAAAGACACATACTGTATTTGCTCATAATTTTGCAGGGCAGGATTTGAGATGGCCATGGAAAGTATCGCTTGTCTATTCCACACTAACTAGGACATATTGGAATGACTTGAATGGCTGGAAGGAGCTTGGACAAATTGACCAGGACTGTTTATCTGGGGAATCACTTTTTGGATGTCAACCAGATTCTTTGGTTCCATCTGCTGAACATGGAATGTCTAAGGTATCTTTCCCACTCGCATGCCTTGAAAATAGATTGGGGTGATTGACTGGGGTGATTGGTCCCACATAGTCCTATCCATGGCTAGGTTAGGCCCCTTTGTTTATGATAGTCTTAGGATAATAATCTGCCACAGTGACTTGCTTCTCCCAGAGAGAACATTTATGCTAAGAGAATGATAAGAAGGGGCCAGTCTTTAAAATCTTGAACTAGGAAAACAGCAGAGTAACAGTTCTACTGTAATTTACTCATCGAATTATACAAGACTCCAGGGAAATGGGACATGCCCTCGCTATATCTCAACGGGAGGAGATTTGAAGAATGTGTGGCCATCTGTTAATCTGGTAATGTGCAACCTTGTCCAACCTTGAGCTCATAGTCCTGTAGAGAGGATTATTTTCCCATGATATACCCAATCCATTTTAGCTTTCAAATGAACTCTCCAGATCCATCTTCTCCCTCTGTGAATATTTTAAATGCGAAAAAAAATCTACATTGACTTCCACTTCCTATTAGTTTGGTGCCCCCAGAGTGGGAAAGAATATGAATGATAGATCAAGAAATAAGGAAACAAATATTTTAGATTATGCATCTGAAAGTCTGGATGAAACAGAGTCAGAACTAAACTTCATGGAGTAATAACCATCACCAAGCTAGATACTTTTTACTCTACCACATTTAACAATATTTTCATAAATAGCTTCTTGGGTGTTTAATAAAGCAACTGGCCATCCAAAATAGAGTACAGTTTCTCTAGCACTAATATCTAGTCATGTTACTGAATCTGATCATAAAATGTGTGGTAACCTTTGGGGACTATCATTAAGTGGCATCTTGAGCACACTTTTTATAGCTTTATACCATGTGTTCCTCTTCTTTTGTTGATTGGCCCATGGAACATGAGAACTAAAGTCACATGCTAGAGAGATCAGACTCAGGATTTTGAGAACTTAATGGAGTAAAAGTAACCTACTAGTCTTACACAATGTCAGACTGCTTTCCGTCTTGGTGACAAAATTCTTGAGATGAATAACAAAAGAAAATTCATTTTCCTCTCATATTTTCAGAGGTTTATGGACTCTTCATCCCACTGCTTTTGGGCCCCAACAACATCATAGTGAAGACCATGGGAAAGAGCAAAGCTACAGGTGGTAGAGAAGTAGAGAAAGAAAAATAAAAGAGCCAGGGCCGGGCGCTGGTGGCTCTCGCCTGTAATCCTAGCTACTCAGGAGGCTGAGATCTAAGCATCACGGTTCAAAGCCAGCCCAGGCAGGAAAGTCTGTGAAACTCTATCTTCAATAAACCACCAGAAAACTGAAGTGGCACTGTAGCTCAAGTAGTAGAGCACTAGCCTTGAACTGAAGAGCTGAGGGACAGCACTCAGGCCCAGAGTTCAGGCCCCACGACCGACAAAAAAAAAAAAAAAAAAAGAGCCAGGGAAATATACCTTTCCAAGGCATTCCCCCAATAACCTAACTTTCTCCCAAGCTTTCTTTGACTTCCCAATAGCAACACCAGATGGGGACCAATCCTTCAACAAAAAGGCCATAAAGGGTCATTTCATGTGTGAACTAGAACAGACCACATAACTCCAGACTTTCACAGGAATGCAAAATAAGTTATTAGGGGCAAACCTATAATGTTTTAAGATTTATGGAAACACACTTAAAATATATCCTAGTTCCAACATAGTACTTTGTATGTACCTGTCCTGGGGCCTGAAGTTAGCCTGGAAGCTGTCTCTGAGCCTTTTTGTGCTCAAGGTTAGCGCTCTACCACATGAGCCACAGTGCCCCACTTCCTGCTTCTTCCTGCTTTATTTTTTCCTGCCTTAGCTGACTTTGAACCATGATCTTCAGATATCAGCCTCCTGAGCAGCTAGGATTACAGGCATGAGCCACTGGTACTCAGCTCAACATATTACTTTTATGAAAAACAAATTTATGTCTTGCCGTCCATTTTACTTCCCTCTGCTCCTTTATATTTTCGATTACTTTTTTTTTCCACATTGATATCTTGTCAATGAGGTCGTTGGTGAAGAGCAATGTTTGTTTTGATTAAATAGTTTCATCCTATGGTACAATCTCTTACTTTCTGTATCCTGGGAAGGAGGCCAAGTATTGTGGTACTTTGGGGAAGAACTGGTCTACAAGATGATTTTTACTGTCAGCAAATCCCTTAGGTTATTAATGCATTGCAACTAAGAATTTTTAGACAACTAGCCAACGTTAATAAAGTATTCCTTTCAGTCTTATAGCTGGGCATAAGGATTTCTAATTCTTCTCAGATTTGCATAATAACTCCTAGTATTTTATTTCAGTGGTATTATTTCATAATAGTATAAAGTAAGAGAAAAGTGTTTTTATAGATAGAGCCTAAAGCGATGCTAAGAGAACCTGACTGCACCCTGGAGGAAAAGCCCCTGTGTGTATCCTGTACATTTTGAATGCTGTGGCTTAGTCTGTGAGAGAGAGGGGATGAGAAATACATCTTATTCACACTAACACAGGCAAAAAAGGCCTTAATCTCTAGCTTCCTTTGCTCTCAGGGTAAAATTATTTCATCCGAAAGCATTTCTCCAATTCCCAGCATAAATAAATTGCCCATGTCCCTAAGCCAAGTAGGTAACCATTGACGTGCTGATTAAGCATTGCCGATGAACTTGTTCAATAAGTCTTTTGAATTGCTGGTGCACAGATGGGCAACATTTATTTAATTGTTTAATAACCCACATACTCTGCATGGAACTTGCTAATGGACTTGCAGTTGAGAAACAGTGCTATTCCAGGGAACCATGAATGAGCTTACCTTTTACATAATGCGGTCAGTGTTCCGGTGCAGTTGCAAAGTTCCCTGTTCAGCTCTGGTTAGGGATCACAGGCACAATGGTCCAATGTCAGGAACCTTCTGCCATACTGAATCTCAGCAAGGAGAACTAACCTTGGAATCACAGACTTCAAAATGTCTTTTCTGGCCATTTTTGTAGACTCTTTTATAATTATCTAGCCCATAGTTTTCATTCATCAGTTGAGTAGGTTCAAAAGGAGCTCTTCTATAGGACATGATGACAAGTACTGCTCAAAGTAGAAGATGTTCCCCATAACCACCTGAAGCTGCATTTGTTATAATAGGTAATAACATTTGTTATAGTAGGTAATAATAATAGCCTGTAAGCTCTGGACTTCTATTCAAATTCAACTTGAATAAGGCTTGGAAAAAGAGTATTTCATTCTCTCGTTCTTTCTTTGTCATCTTATAAATAACAATTGTGATTTAATACTTTATGTCACTTAAATTCCATCAATACTTCCTGAGCACCTGCCAGGTGCTATGTTAGTGGCTGATTAACTGCTGCTTGATAAGGGACAGCTATAAGAAATGAATAAATTATAGCTAGTGTGAGGAAGTGACCATCAGCATAGCTTTTAGAACCAGATTTCCCAGATCCAAATAACCCCTCTGACATGAACTATCTTTGTATTTAAGACAGGAACAACAATAATAATAATAATGAAAGGACAAACCATTTTGAGCTGATTTTTATGACCTTATTTGGAAGTAGGGTCTTTACAATAATGTTAATAACAAAATGAAGCCAAGCTAAGGAACTTAGGAACTAAAGAGTGCCTGACATCAGTAGAAACTAGAAGCTAAGGAAGGATGCTACCTAGAATTTCATAAGAAACATGATCCTGAATCTACTTGATTTCAACTTCTAGCCTCCAGATCTGAGACAATACAGTGCTTGTTTTAAGCCATTCAGTTTGTAGTGACCTATTAGAGCAGCAATGGGGAAACTAATATCTTTGACAGATAAAATGAGAAGATGAAGTAAATTAATGGAAATAAAGTACTCAGAGGACTAACTGTCATTTGGTCAGCACCATAATTTCTATTAAGGATTTTAACAGAGAGAGAAAATAAGTTATCTCAGGAATATAGGAGAAAGCCTATTTAAATTAACAAATTTTCAGCTCAAGTCAGCAAACATTTATTATCTTGCAATCTTTACATGTCAGAAATCTAGGGGCCACTTTTAGCTGTCTGTCTCTGTCTCAAGATCTCTTAAAAATTTATAGCCAAGATGACCACTGAAGCTTTGTTTTCCTATTAGGTAATATGCAAACAATTGTTTTCCAATCTTATGTACATGATGGTTGGTAAATATTAAACTTTCGTTACTTGGATTCTTCCAAAGGGATGATGCCTGGATTCTTCCAGTGTAAGCAATCCAAGAGACAAAGAGAGCCTGCATTTGTCCCGGAGCTTTTTCTTTTTTTTTCTTTCTCAAAGATACCACTTCACCCACAGCTCTACTTTTGGCCTTCTGGTGGTTGATTGGAGATAAGAGTCTCACAGACTTTTCTGCCTGGGCTGGCTTGAAAACATAATCCTCAGATCTCAGCCTCCTAAGTAGTGAGGATAATGGGCATGAGCCACTAATATCGTGATTGATCATCTTTTATAACCTATTCTTGCAGGTAACATCCCACCGTTTATGCTATATTTTATTCATTACAAATCACCCAATAAGCCTCAGTCATTTTCAAAGGGAGATGACTACAAGAGAGGTATTGCTCATTGGGCTTGATCGCAGTGGTTTTCTGATATACACAAGAAGTAGAAGAAGACTTCCAACATGGGATTCCCCAATGGCTTGCATAAAAAAGAAGTTCATCAACTATTCAAAACTAAATGCACACAATAAGGTGAAATTTATAGCCATTTGTTCATGGTATCTCATTTAAGAATAAGGCATTATAGCTGATTCTATGTAATAGCATGTCAACTTCCTATATTTGTATCTCAAAAGTTAAAAGTCAGGTACGAAGATTTGGTCAGGTTTGACTTAAAAAAAAACAGAGGAACAATGCACAGAATGAATCCTCTTCCCTTTGAAATAATTTGAGTTAGAATGCAAAGTAATATTAGTATAATCAAGTTACCAAATTTTTCTCTGTATTAATTTTACAATGATTATATATAAATATCCTGGTTCTGTTTACTAATATACTAAACAAATGAAATTAAATCTGCCTTTAAACACCGCTACCAATTCTAATCACTTCTCTGAAACTAGGCACTTTGGTAAGTTCAATGTATGTCCCTTCTGATTGTTTTCAGTGCATTTGTAAGTATGTATTTAGAATCATACATTTAATTAATGTCTCATACACTTAAGAAAGTATGTGGACATGGACATGTATTTATGTAAGTGATATATTGCCTGTGCCAATATGTCTTAGTAATCTTTTTTGATCTAAATCAATTTCTCTTAACACTTAATCTTACAGGGCAAATGTAGAGATCCAATGTAGTTATATGTAGACAACTTTGAGGTAAATTGGGCAACTTTAAGTATATAGTATATATCTTTAGAAAATAATTGTGATGATGGGAAGTTCCATATACAGATAACAGTGATTA
Organism: Dipodomys ordii; assembly: GCF_000151885.1. Classification (NCBI taxonomy): domain Eukaryota; kingdom Metazoa; phylum Chordata; class Mammalia; order Rodentia; family Heteromyidae; genus Dipodomys; species Dipodomys ordii. Next base: position 14,687,881 of record NW_012267223.1, on the reverse strand, counting down.
TGATGGTTGATTTTTATGCATCAGCTTTGCTCGGCCACAATGTCCAAATATGTGTTGTTGTGAGGGTGTTTCAGATGAGATGAACATTCAATTGGGAGAGTTTGAGTAGATTGCCCCTTCATGATGCCCTTATCCAATCAATTGAAGGCAGAACTGGAGCCAAAAACTGGTTTTCCATGAGCAAGAGGGGCTCTGCTTCCAGACAGCTTCCAGACTGAAACTACAAAATCAATGCTTCCTTATGTCTTCATAATCATGAGAGTCAATGTGTTAAGTTTGAATCCATACACTACTATTGATTCTTCTTCTCTGAACAATCCTGCTGATGAAAGAGATGTTTACACAAATCTATACATGTGCTACAGTTTCATAGAAATATATATATATAACATATATATAAAAACAATATGAAATCTGATTGAGATCCTCATTTCAGTTAGTATTATAGCAATGAGAATTTTGGGGGGTTAATACAACGATGCTTTTCTAAAGCACTGCCATTGGGGAAATCTGTGGGAATGGTACAAAGACATTTTTAAGGGTAAGACATACTATTTCACAACATAGGGTATAAAAACACATAAATGTGATCATGGGCTCAGCTGAGAGCTGCTTCCCAGGCCCCTACTGGAGTAGAGTCTGGACAAATATAACAGAAAACCTGAATAACACGGAAGTATCAAAGTGCAGAATCAACTTGTACTTCATCTCCCAGGAGAAGCAAGAAAATAAAAAGACCTTTGGGTCTTGTTTGATTTAGCACATGTAGCATACAATAAAGTTGTCACAAAAGAATCCTGGTTACCTTGGTATGGGCAGCCCCAACTCTTCTCTGTGTAGAAATGGAAAAGGGACACTGGCCCATAGAGCCCCAGCAGTAACCCATGAAGCAGGCACTAACACAGTGGCCCTGCATATGGCCAAATAGGAATAAAGGTATCTCCACATAAATCAGAGTAGGACAGCCTAGTTCTGGTGCCAACATTCATACTGTGCTATGCTATATAGATCCCACAAGACATTCAACAGAACTTCTAAGAAGGAAACAAGAACCCAAAAGTGGCTGGGATTACGCTGAATTCATGAAGATTAAGTTATAATCACTTGAACAAATAGTGGCTTGAACTAGAAATTGGGGAAAAAAATAGAAAAGTTCACATTCTTAGACACCTGAGTTCATGAATTTGTATCACTGGTGAGATATTCTTTATATGTTCCTTATGCCTTTCCTATAAACCCAAAATAAAAAGAAATGGTAAAAGAAGAAGTTATAAAATACCATGACCAAATATCATGATAAGTCATGATACTTCATGTAGTAATTTAAGTGTAAAGTATATGCCTATTTTGTTCTAATATTCTTACTTTAAATTCTAGGAAGAATTCTGATTGTAATCAAGAAATCCAATTCTAGTTGAAACTCAAACAAATTTTTAAAAATAACTAGATTGGCCATACCGCCAAGCCTAAATTTGAGATTCTGAATATAGTTTATGGATGCTTAACAGGTTCCATTTTCAAGAATAAGGTGCACTGGCCTCTTTTCCTTTTTCAGAGATGGGGGAAGGAGAAAGGGAGATGGAGAGAGGAAGGAAGGAAGATTTAAGTAGGTAGTTTTATAGGAAAAGAGAATCTATTTCAGAAAAAAAAAAGAGAACTGTTTGATGTAGTTGTACTGGTCAGAGTAAAATCTGGTGAGAAAGATTATTTTTTTTTTAGGTTTTTTTTTTTTTTTTATTTTTTTTTTTGGAAAATTCCCTTTGGATTTTTCCCCCTTTTTTTTTTTCTGAAACACAATGTAAACGTTTTCTGGAAATGTTTGGAGAAAATAATTGCCTACTTACTTTTGTGTTGCCACACATGAAAGGTGTAATTTTGCTGCCATTATTGAGGGCTCACACTCAGGGAAAAGCTATATACTATAATTTAAGGAAAAATGCCTGTTATAGGAAACAGTGTACATTGCTCACCAAGACTTTCACGTTAGTACAAAAATGGCAAATCCAGCAGTTGTGGTTAAAAAAAAAAAAAGCCTACACTGATGGGCTTGTTGGGCTCCTTCCAATAAAGAAGTTCAAATCTAGAGAAAGTAGAGAGGGTAGAAAGCTTCGTTCTCAATCATGCAGGCTTAATCCCAAATGACCTCTGTTCAAATCTGTCTTTGTAATTGAAATTGTACCCTAAAATGTGGTAAGGAGGATAGTTCTCCAAGTGTTTCAAAAGGGCCAAAGATGCCCATCCAGACTTGGTTTTGAACTCTTAAATCTTGAGAGTAAAGGATTTGAAATCAGACAAGTCCTAGATAAGTATATGACCTTCATTTTTCAGATACTAACAGCAGCAACTGTCTCAGTACAGAAAATGTGAGATTTGAGCTCTGTGCAAACATTATCCAGTCCTGCCTGTAGTACGGCCTTCCATTCTGGTCTTTGTTGTAGCTAATGTTGGCATATAGAAAAATGGCCTTGATGAAATAAAATCTGTCACATTCTAGTCCTATTCCATACCCAAGCCACACTGCCTGTTCCATCCTGCTGTGTTACTTCTGTCTTGGCTTGATCTGATTATTATTAACTGAAGATATCTCATAGTAGGTGATAAAATGTGCTGAACAAGTAAAACACATCAGATCCATGCCTGGATTCTATTCTGTATGGTCAAATTCTTAAGCTTTGTGTGGAGCTTCCTTATCCTTCCTATCTTCCTTCCTTCCTTCTTTCCTACCTTCCTGTCTTCCTCCTATCTTCTTTCCTTCCTTCCTACCATCCTTCAATTCCTTCCTTTCTTCTTCCTTCCTTCCTTTTTTCAATGGAACCTCACTATGTAGTCAAGGGTGGCCTTGAAATTAAGATCCTCCTGTCTCAACCTCCTAAATCCTGAGATTACAGGCATCTGCTGCCACACCAAACCCTTTTCTTTCAACATGCTTTAATAATGAAGTCAACTTATTTCTATTCAACAATTATTTAGAAAGTGGACCATGTCAGTGCTGTTGAAATAAAATCCCGCTGTTACTAACTGGAGACTCCTTTTTTTATCAATATCACTTCTATTATTTTTTTACTCAAGTGTAGATTTGTTTACATATAAAATTTCAGATTGATTTCTATATCTGAAAGACTTTTGTTCAAAAAAAAACACACTGAGAAGATAGCCAGATTTTTTTTTAGCTATTTCTGTTGCAGGAGCCTCCAAGTGAATTGCTTTATACACATTAGCATAGTTAATGTTTCCATCAAGGCCATACTCCTCATACCTTCAATTCTAATGTATTGCATATTGCTCATTCACCCCATGCCCATGCCTGGAAAGATAATAGATCCTGATTTACAATATCTCAGAAAATACTAGCTCATTCTCTTTCATCACCACACCCCTCTATTTGTGTTTGTGGTATTTTACTGCAATGGATTCAAAGAAGTAAATGAGCAAGGAAATCCTTTCCTTCATGAATGCTGTATAAGGGAGCTCACACAAAGCTTAAGAATTTAACCATACAAAATAGGATCCAGGTATGGATCTGATGTGTTTTATTTATTCAGCACATTTTTATCATCTTTCTTCTTCCCTTCTTTATTTCATTCCTTCCTTCATCCTTCCTTTCTTCCTCCTTCTCTCCTTCTATTCTTCCCTCCCTTGCTCTTCTTTTTCTCTTTCACTTTCTCTTTCTTTTGCTGTCTCCCTTTCTCCCTGTGTCCCTGTCTGTCTGTCTGTCTGCCCCCCCCCACCTCTCTCTTTCCTTCACACTTGGACTTAGTATGTAGTCCAGGCTAGCTTTATATATACTGAATACACAAAAGTTTTTAACATAAAGGACTTGACAAACTGATCTCTCCATTCTTTCGCTGGCTCTTGCTGTCCCAGTGGCTCTCAGCTGAGGGAAGCCATGTGCTCTCGGCATCACGGCAGTGTCAGGTGACCCTTTTGGTCATCACCAATGCAGATGTACTGTGTGTCTGGTGGACATCAGAAAGACTCTTAAATATCCTACACAGTAACTTTTCTACCACAATATCATTGGAGCTCAGATGGAAAAATCCTTCATGCAGGCCCTACTCCTCTCTTCCTTCTGAGGCAGGTTAGGTCTGGGGAAATGAAACATGGGAAATAGGAACCAGGAATTCAGATATACCAAATTAAGAATAACTTGATTAAAAGCACACATATATTCTTTGCTTTTGAATTTTACATTTCCTCATTAAACTACATATAGTTGTTTTGTTTTCTGCTTTCTTCTTTTGTTGGTCATGGACTTGAACTCAGGGCCTGGGCACTTTCCCTGAGCTCTTTTTGCTCAAGGATAGCTACAGCTCCCACTTCTGATATTTGAGTTGCTAATTGGAGATAAGAGTCTCACAGGGACTTTTCTGCCTGGGATGCCTTTGAACCACCATCCTCAGAACTTAATCTCCTGAGTTGCTAGGATTACAGGCATGAGCTACCAGGGCACAGCTAACACACAGTTTTTTAGAAAAAAAAAAGAAGAAGAAGAAGGAAGGAGGGGGAAGAGGAGGAAGAGGAAGAAGAGGAAGAGGAGGAGGAAGAAGAGAAAACAGGAGGAAGAGGAGGAGGAGGAGGAGGAGGAAGAAGAGAAAACAAGAGGAGGAAGAGGAGGAGGAAGAGGAGGAGGAGGAGGAGAGGGAAGAAACTCTCTCCCTCTGACTCTGCCCATGTGCCAAAATAAATGGTATACTCACAATAAAAATAAATAAATAGTATAACTTGGGAACTGAGCAAGGATATCTAAAGAAAGATATTTATCCTGGAACTTCCTCTCAATTTTAATCTCTCAGTAATATCCTGTTTCTTTTTCTTTTCTATTTATGATGATTGTCACAATTTCCAACCTGAATTGTCTCTGAGGAGCTATACCTCCTATGCTGTGGCAGACAATGGTACCTTTAGTGTTCAATACAGTAGGCATTCAATAAATGTTAAGTGAGTTCCTTAGTAAGTTACTTATTGTCAAAAATGAGCTTTCTGATAGAGGCTAAATAATCTGCCATAGAAGATCTAGTGATTACAGGAACTGGGAATAAACTCACAAATTATCTGACTATGGCACAAGCTGTCTCCTTTCTATTACTTCACCATTACAAAAAAATAAAAGAGGAGGGATTTTTCCTCTTTAATCTCCCATATTCCCATTTTCTTTTCCCTGAATTTCTCTATCAACTCTCATATATAATTTTCCGTGATTCTTCTGATTTGTTCGAATCTTGCAACATAAGGAGAGTTGCCTCTGAACCCTCAGACAGTTCTGAATACAGTCTGAACATTCACATCAAAGTTTTCATTTCATTCTAAATTTTTTTTATCTTTTCATTATCAAGCTTCTTCACTTTGAGTTATATGAACCTTTAAAGGTCACAGGTGCTCTTTGATCTAACAGAATGCTCAGGGTAGCAGGCTTGAGATGTGTCTTCAGATCTCTCTTCAAGAAGGAACTTGTCATTCAGTTTCGAGAAATGGAGTGAACTATCAGCTTTCTGTCATCAGCCTTGGCGAGAACTGCTTCAGCTTCTGTCTAGTCCACTATGTTTCTGGGAAGTTTTTGAGCCAATAGCTGAGCATCACTCCTAGGTAAACTAGCCTCCCCTACCAGGTCACCTTCACATTGGTTGACCAGCATTATCAGATTGCATCTGAAACTGAGTCTATTCCTGCCCAAGCTCATTTCCTTTCTTCTTTCATGTATTTCACTGCTTTGCGGTTGTGAGAATTTCCCTGCTTCATAAGACCTATTTCAGTCTCAATGTCTGTCTCCCCTAGAATTGACATGTCAGGGTAGTACATGATCACTTTTCTATGCCCACCGGGAAACTCATTTTAATCCAGTGTACCAAGTGTTGTTGATCACTCTGTCTGTAACTGTAGTGGGCCTGAGATATTTAAAGGGCTCAATATGTTTTGTATATGTTATACATGCTAGCTTTGTGAATTTTTACAGTAACTTACAGAGTAGATATAATTCTTATTTTAAAGATAAGGCACGTGAAATGTAAATAGCCTACTTACTCTGCCCAATTCCATCCAGAAAGTGCATAGCAGAGTTCCACATGAAACAGAAATCAGTCTTCACCTTAAATACTAGACTCTGACAATTTCTCATGAGATCTCCCACAGTAAGGTAATGTCAGCTGCTAGGGATAATATGAGACTTGCAAGACATGCTTTGCCCTCACGAATCTAAAATAATCTTCAAGTTCTAAAAAGGTAGGATTCTGTGAAGCAGGAATTAAAACATTCTTTCTGGTAGAGAAGACTTAGGGATCTATAGGAACCCCTGTGTTAAAGAGAATACGCATTGCTGGATTCCCTCTTACAGCTGGAATTGGCCAAACAATATCACAGATTTTTAACTGAATGACAAAGAAGCTCAAAGTCTATCACAGATCACAGCCTGACAGCTGCCTTAGGAATCAATCCAATAAGAATAGGGAAGTGGATGATAAATCTCTGTTTAGTACATCTTCCGCTCCTACTCCCCATTTCCCCTATATACCTCAGCATCCCATTTGGAAAGACTCTTTTGTTCACATAAATAGACAACCAAATGAATCCCTCCATCCCACACAGTGGGAAAGGCTCAATCAACCTGCAGATTTCTTTTGTGGTGGAATCTCTTTATCATCTTTACCTTTCTGATTATTCACATTCAAGGTCAACTTTCATCTTTCCTTAAGAGAAAAATTCATGCAACATTCTATCCTTTTAATGAATCTAAAACATCCTATAATTTAATAATAAGTTTCAAGATTTGATTCTTTCATTGTTTTGTGTAATATACTTATTCACTATCTACAATTATCATAAACTGTCCATCGATGTCATTGAAAATGAACAGATAGGCGAAGGTCTCTGTCCTTGACTGAAATCTAGTTGAAGAAGTAGACAGTCAAATGACCTAGAAAAGGAGCTTAGATTTAGATTCAGCTTTCTCAGGTACTAGAAGAATAAACTTACCTAATCTTTTTGTGTAAAATTTCCACACTTATAAAAATACATTATAATAATGCAGAGAGCAGAGTCAAAAGAAATAGCTCATATCATCATTCTTTTACATTGTAAACTTCTGTATAGATCCTTCAGAAAAGTCTCCTTTCTGTTACATCTGAGATATAATAGAGACACAAATAGTGTTGTGTTGATGGTTTGTGGAAATAATATTTAAACTAAGTTCAGACAGACATAGAAGATGGGGTTTCTGGAGAAAAGTGGGCAATAGATATTAAGATATTAATAGATATTAAGATATTAAGAAAGAGCTATGAACAAATGCATGAGAAGAAGAAAATGTGCGGTGTGGATAAGAAAGTACAAGTATCCTGATAGGTCTGAAAAAGTGAAGCAGGGATGGTCACTAAGAAATCAGCTTTGAAAGTTTATGGATGGCCCTTTCAGAGAAAACCTTACCGGTCCTGTTAAGAACATGAACTCTTACAAGTAGGGATGCTCTTGTAGTGGGCATATGATTTCCCTTGTGTTGTCTGCTATTTCCTGTTCAGGTTTTGTTTGTCCACCATCCTTTCTCATGCCGTGTTATTCAGTTGCCAGTTTCAATCATGAGACATCTATTCAACTAAATGGTAGCATGCAACTCAAGCTATGACAGGTGCCCTGACCTAGGAGTCTACATTCTGAGCCGAGCTCTGCAGAGACTGATTATGATTGGTGTTGAGTGGCTCAAAGGAAGAATTCTGGAGAGTTCCTGATTCTCAGATCCCTACAGCTACCTTGACTTAAGCACTCCTGAAGTCTGGTCTTTTTATTTTTTCTTTCCTTTTGCCAAGTTGTTATTGTCAATATCAGCCATAAAGACTGGCTAGAACACACCTATGTTGCAGTAACAAAGAACTGATCTGACTTGCATTCCCAGTGTACAGAATAAATTGGCCAAAATAAAAATTTAAATGAGAAATTATACTGATGTACCTCCAAACCGATTCCCACACATTCACTGAAATTTAACCTTCCAGAAACACATCTCTGACTCTGCTCTGATTAAAATCCTTCAGAAACTTCCATACTACTGGTAGAAAGCTCGAAATGTCCTAACAAGCATTGCTAATTCCGCAGTGATCTGGCCTGCTGTCCCTTCCATTTCCACAAACATGTCTCCTCACTTCGGACCTTCTCAAAACTATTAACACACTCTACCCTGGACACAGCTCTCAACTTAACACCTGTGTTTTGATGTGTCTATGAGAATGTAGCTGTGGAACCAAAACAAAAACAAACCAAAAAAAAAAACAAAAACCAAAAAGTCAGAGGATAAAGCCTGTTTTTTTCCAGGAGCAAAAGCTATACACATCTCACCTAATAGTGTGTCTCTCTACTCTTTCTGAGTGACATACACATATTTATTAGCAGGCAGGCACCCTTGGAGGAAAGGTGACATTATCATGATAATGTCTTAGAAGGTAAAACAGTTGACTTTATTCTCTTCCAAAGGCATTGCCCTTTCTGTTTTAATGGCAGGGTTTCTTAAGGTCCCCTGCAGATTACCCCTGTAAATCTTATTAACAATGAAGGTTAGGGGTTGCATTATCTAGAATGGCTCCCTGAATGCCTGCCAAGTCAGCTTTGAGTGTAATGGCAGAGGAAGCCACCTGGTTAGCCCTGAGCATAGCAAAGCTCAGGGGAAGCATGAGCAAGGGGTGATGACTAGCTAGTGTTAACTGATGGCATTTATTAAGTACCAACTGTCTATATAGATGCTCAGACCGCCAATAACTGGAGGGAAAGTAGGGGAAATCTATGAATGAATTGAAGGTTTTCAACACACACCTATAAGCCAAAGTGAAGAGGAACTCAGAGGAGATCTCTTTTTCAGTAGGTACAAGTAGCAGCTGAGACAACACATTGTGGGACTGTGTTACACACAAACACACACACACACACACACACACACACACACATACACACACACACACACTTGCTTTGCCCTTCCTCACCTCCTAGAAGTAGCTTTCTAGGTAGCATACCATACTTTATCTTTTGGCAATTGTCAACTCTGACTTGAACTTTAATTTTCACTTGCGCCTGTTCTCTCCCTGGCTTAATGTTCTTCTCTGATGTACAGCTGTCGTCCAGCTCCCCTGCATTGTCAGACACAGAGCAAAAACTCAACCATGACACCATGAATAACAAAGCACCTGTTGTTCATTCCATGAATTTTGTTATTGGGGAAGGCCAAGAAATATAATTATAGCATACAATGTAAGAGCAGGTCACTTTAGGCTTTAACATTTTTTTATCTTTAATTTAACTAATAGTTAACACTCTGAAATTCCATTTTGTCCAGTCAAAGAAGCACATTTTCCCCCATGTTGGTCCATTAATACATTTTCATCAAGTTTGCAAATTAAACTAATATAATTATTGAAATTAAACCTGCTGCATACCATCCTTTCAACATTTAAAATCCTTATTTGAAGTGCTAAAAAAAATAAGCTCGAGAGACTATAAATTTAATAATAAAAAAAAACAGAATGTGGAAACCTACAAAAAAAAAGCCTCTAGAAAGTATGTATAAAGCTATACTAGAGCGTCATGAAAGTCAATAGGGTTTCCCAACTGTCTTGCTAATGATTAAGATTCTCCAAAATTGATAGTGGGGTGTGTGTGTGTGTGTGTGTGTGTGTGTGTGTGTGTGTGTGTGTGTGAATGTTCCCATGCAAATATTATTAAATGACTCATGACCTGTGCACATTATGCTAGGTGAAAATAAAAATAAAAGTAAATGCACAATAAATACTTCTTGACTGAATCAATCATTATCATCACGATGATCTGAATGATTTTATTACTAGTCCAGGAAATGGATATTCTTCCCAGCAAATTCCAGCAAAGAAATAGTGATAGGAAATCTGCTTTGTTCTCCTAACCCAGTATTTCTCCCATGGCTTGGCCCACTGGCTACCCTTCCCCTAGGGGATCTTCTTGACATTCTCCAGCCCAGAATCTTAATCTAAATGTGAAGTTTCACTTCCCTACACCCATCCCCAGATGAAAGGCACCTGAAATCCTAGAAGCAGATGGGGCAGGTGGCTTAAACAATAAGTCCCTGGACCTTCTAGACCTGCACTATAAATTTGTCAAACTCTTTGAGCCCTGAGCTACCTGTGACCCTGCCACCACCCCACACTTTGAACCCTGGAGCTCCCTGTGGTCCTCACCCCCTAACCATGACTCCATTTAAGCCCCTCCACCCCTGTCACCATTATGCCTGGCCTCAGGTCTCCTGACTCTCCTCAGATCACCCTGACATCACTCCTGAGCTCGCCATTAAGGTTGATTTGTATTGGAACACCCTAACAAATAGAAGCTGAGAACATTGTACATTCTCAGATCCCAGGCTTTGAAGCTTCTTGTGCTTCTGTGTCTGTCACTGACATATGCACCCTTTAAAACAGGAAAGGAGAGCCTGCTTGGGGTTTCAGCTAGAAAAAACTGAATCCCGGGAAGAAGCAGTACCAAGGTTGCATAACACACAACTCGCTGACACACTGAGACCTGGAGGGATGAGGAAAAGTTGCCTTCAGACGCCACAGAAAGGGATGGACAATGGCTGCCATCTAGAAATGGAAACCTCCATCACTACCTGGGATGGCTATGGGAGGGGTGGAATAACGATATACTCAATCTTATTTATTCCACACTTCTCTCCATATTGGTTTTTTTGGCCATTACTTGTATTTGTTCCACCTACCTGGAATCCAAGAAGCAAGAGTCACCTTTGGAGTCTCACCACAAATCACACAGGTCAACTTCCTTAAGTCCGCAAAGGGTGGATCACGAGGCAGATCTACCGAAGGGAAGGGAAGACTGTCTGCACTGTGTGTTTCTCTCGTATGCTCCCCACCACCACCCCCGAAGAATAATACCCCATGAGCCCTACAAACTGTGTAATGGGAAAAAGAAGACTTCAGCGGGAGCCAGCCTGAGTTGAATTCCTAGCTACCTTCAGTTAAGTATCATGTCTAGATTTTTAACTTCCCTATCTGAAACAAGGATGGGCTTTTATTGTTTCCAAGTATTTGTTGCCCTTGCTCCATTTCCTGGAGAACATTTGTCTGGTTCCATCCAAGGCCAGGACTTGAGTGACTTAGCATGTGTGCTCCTTGTGACGCAGGGCCTGGCACATTCGTGGGTCCCTTACGAGGTGAGACAGGAGCAGTGTCCGAGCAATCCCCTCCAAGGCATTGCCTGTTTCTGATTGTCCTCTTATCCTTTCCTTCTGTCAGGAGAACAGCAGGGACCCACCTCATCACAGAGCCCCTGAAGATGCAGGGGATACTAATGGCAACGCGGGAGTCTACATTGGAACTGGCTCCTATGAAGGATCTTATTGAGATAATTGGCTAAACTGGCATGGGTTCCCACAGTAAATCGTAATGAGTCACTGAAGACTTTTTTGGAATTTATAGTGATTGTGATTAGGTAGGAGGTTGTTTTTACAAAGTACATCTGAAATATTCAAGAGACCAGGGTGTATCATAGGAAAAAGGATTCAGGAGCGGGAAAAAAAAATATATATATATATATTTAACTTGTATCTTTTCTAGAAGTTTGATGCATTTCCCACTGCCAAAAGGAAGATTTGATAGGTGGCTAACAGGGGAAGGAAATTCTAAACAAATTGCACCGACAAAATAGAGAAAACCTGTAACTAGTTAAAAATTGGAAGCAAGAATTACTTTCCAATTTAATTGGCTCCAATTTTATACATCAAGTAATTCTAGGCAAACCAATTAATGATTATAAAAATGTTAAAAAGTTGTAGAATTTCAAAATCACTAAAGGCATATATTCCAGAAGGAATAAAATGACTACTCACACAAATAAGTTGATCAAAAACAGTTGGGAAATTAATGATTCTACTCGACTTGTTATTAGTATAAATTAATGGTAGAAAGTCAGGGGTTTAATTGTGACATTTCAATATGTGTGTGTCTGTGTGTGTAGTATACATTGATAATGGGTTTTTTTTTGTTTTTTTTTTTTGCTTTTTTGGGTCCGGTAGTGGGGCCTGAACTCAGCCTGGGCGCTGTCCCTCAGCTCTCCAGCTCAAGGCTAGCACTCTATCACTTGAGCCACAGCACCACTTTCGGCTTTTTTTCTTTTTGCTTATGTGGTACTGAGGAATCGAACCCAGGGCCTCAGGCATGCAAGGCAAGCGCTCTACCACTGAGCCACCTTCCCAGCCCCTACATTGATCATGTTTATGCTTTTATTTTTCTTATCTTCCTCTCCTCAACTCTTTACAACTGTTTTCTGCAATTATTTGGGGGGAAAGGGGTGTACGTGTAATACTGGGTCTTGAACTCAGGGCCTGAATGCTGTTCCTTAATGTTTTGTTGTTGTTGTTGTGCTGCTGCTGCTGCTTTGTTGTTGTTGGGGAGGGGATGTTTTGCTCAAGGCTGGTACACAGGTGAGAACCACCAGTGCCTGCTTCATGCAATTCTTAGGATGACCTATGTATATAGCCACACAATGCACTATGATCATATTCTCTCCCTTACCCTGTCTTTCCTTCTAATTTCTCTCAATTTTAGACATGAATAGGTTCACTATAGAGTGTTCTGCTCACTGTCCCACACCCACTATGATTGCCAAATCTGCAGTATTCTAAGACATCACATCCTATGTGAAGTATTTGGTACCTTTGACTTAAAAACTACACAGAGGGCTGGGAAGTTGGCTCAGTGGTAGAGTGCTTGACTTGCTTGCGTGAGGCCCTGGGTTATATTCCTCAGCACCACATAAGCAAAAAAAAGCCAGAAGTGGCGCTGTGGCTCAAGTGGTAGAGTGCTAGCCTTGAGCTGAAGAGCTGAGGGACAGTGCCCAGGCCCAGAGTTCAGGCCCCACAACCACAAAACAAAAACAAAACTACATAGAATATGAGGGATCTAGCAACAAGTACATGCCAAGTAAAACTGTGTACATAAACTGATATTTACATGAACATAATGCCTAAAGTATGTCTGTGTGTGTGTGTGTGTGTGTGTGTGTGTGTGTGGACCAATCAGAATCTAGAAAAATAATTCAGTTCCATAAATTCTTGGTACCTCTCATCCAATTAAACAGTTCTTTGTGGTTTGTTTTTTTTTAATAAGCAAAACTTCTCTGGTGTCATAAATTTGTTGCTCTCACAGCTTGTGAAGAATTGAAAGTCAAGAAGATATTACAAGTAGAATATTCAACTTGGTCATAGGATGGACTTAGCTTATATTTACTCAGTGATTGGCTGACTAATAGTTCATGTGAAAGGCCATAGAGTAAACATTTCCAGTAGGTTGAGCTATATATTTTCTTATTTAAAAAAAAACAACCAAACAACTATTCAATCTATCAGTGCAACTACAAAGCAATCAGAAACAAATATGTATGAATGTGCTCCAACAAAACTTGGCTTAGATCATCTGTAGTAAGCAGAGAGCAGGAGGATTTCAGTGTGAGTCCAATCCTAGCCAAAACATTAGTGAATCACCACCTCAGTAAACAAGCCAAGCATGGCCATGGCTGCCATGTTTCCTATGCGGAAGGTATTGGTATGAGGACTGAAATCAGGCCAGCACTGGGAAAATAAACAGGAGGCCCCAACTGAAAAATAACTAAAGCTTAAAGGAATGAGGGGACAACTTAAGTGGTAAAGCTCCTGCTAGCAAGTATTGGGCCTTGAGTTGAAACCCGGTGCCACCAAAACACCCCTGAAACTTTATTTACAGAAATAATGTGACTGACAGACCACATTTACAGGTTAAAAGACAGAACAACCGCTTCGGGGAAGACACATACGGGTCGGGTCTTAAGTTCTGCTTCTGATGCAAGGCAAGTAGCTAGGGATAGGTTGGTTGTTCTCTTTGACCATAGCTCTAACTCACAGTCCATTTAAATACTATGACCTCAGGTAGAATGGCCACTCAGTAATGGATAGTTCCCCTCCTGTTTCCCAGTTAACCAAGGAAAGACAGAAATTAAACAACTGAATTAGGCTTAAATATTTTGAGCTATTTTCAAAGTAGGTCAAAAAGTCTCTAGGGAAGAATTGGAGAATGTATTATCTAAATAAATTCTGTCGAGAAACATACTACATAAAAGTGCCAAGGTTTTAATTTTTTTAAATGTGCAACTTAATCTACTGAGCAATGTTTAGTGGATTTACCAGAGCAGGCTGTGTTATTATTGCCAGCGGGGTACTGTCTAATTGGAAGTCCATCATCTATAACAAAAAAACCCCGGTTGGTTCTTATTCGTTCTTGTTTTACCAAAAAAAGAGATGTTGAAGACCTATAGAAGGAATAAGACAATGTGTATGGAAAGAACAGAAAGACTTGGCTACAAAGGAGTTTCTAACATCCCTTCTCAGAAAGGTATTGGCTTAGCTTTCCTAAGGTTTGCTGGGACTTGCTCAAAACTCTCCATCTCTGTCCTCTTCGTGCCAATAGTCATAAGGTTCCTGCCAATTCCAAGGAAAGAAAATTGGAAGACATCACCCAAAGTTGGATAAAGTCTCGCTCTTGCATGTGCTAACCACTGACCAATTCACACACCAGTTTAGGGCAGGGCAGAGCAGCCTTTCATTTTTCTGTCTCTCACTAAACAGAAGGACATTGCATGCTCTCAATCCGGTTATGGTCCCAGTGCCAACTTCAGGCTAAAGCTGTTTAGGAAGTGCTTGGTAAATATTTGTTAAATGAAGAAGAATGAGGGGGACACACACTAAAAATGCAATCTCTTCTTGTCTCAGAAATGAGCAGTTTGGCAACCCTCCAAATTCAGGGTAATTCTGCTTTGCTTGATTTGGAAAAAGGCTTCAGATAGGACTCAATAGGTTGCTCAGGTCAAAGTTGTCTATGTCAAGAACTATCACAGTGTCTGACATTTGCATTCACTCAACACATAGTAGCTTGCAGTTCCAGTTCAGGGCCAATCACTTTCCAAGCAGGCACTCTACCGTGTTAGCCGTTCTATTAGTCTCTTTTTTTCTGCTTATTTTTAATATTTGGATTCAATTTATGCATGGAAAAACCTAGACTTCAATCTTTCTAATTCATACTGGCCCTTGTAGCTCAGATGACAGGTGTGTACCATGCTTCTCATTCATTGATTGAGATTGAGTCTCTCCAAATTTTTGCCCAGGCTGGCTTTAAGCCAAGATCTCCTTATCCATGCCACATAAGTAGTTAAGATTACTGACATGGGCCACTGTGCCCAGCTTAAATCATTTCTTATTAAAACATTTTGCCTGCACATATATTTGCTTTTTAAATCTCCCAAAATCATTTATAACACTATAAAGAAAACTACCTTTAAATAATAGTGAACTATTGGTGTTTTAGTTTGAATTGAAATTGAAAGAACTATTTTCTCCCACGCATTTTAGACTAGCACTAAATTAACTTCACTTCACCTGAAATTACATCGGAAAACCAATTCATGCCTTGAAAATGCATTGCTTTCTTCGTCAGCAAACCCTAAACCTTACTTCTTAACTCATGTCAGAATTGCATGCCCATCAAACATAGAAACTGCATGTTGTCAATAGAAATCCTTACAACTACTCTCTTGTGAATTTATGACAGAGTCTGGCCAAGCGTATAGCTTTTAACCCCACATTTCTGGTGCTCAGGTCTTTACCAGGAACTATCTGTTTGCCCATAAAGTAAGAAAGGAAAGAAGTACTCTGATCATTTCATTATTTCATTTGATTGTTATGAGGATTAAAATAGTGTGTGTGTGTGTGTCTGTGTGTCTGTGTCTGTGTGTCTGTGTAATGTAGGTAAATCACCTAGAAAAATAGCAGAAAAGCATAGTATCAGTGGCTCACACTTGTAATCCTAACAACTAAGGAAGCTGGGATTTGAGGATCTGGGTTCAAAACCAGCTTAGGCAGACAAGTTGAAGAGATACAGCTCCAATTAACCAGCAAAAAGCCAGATGTAGAGGTATAGCTCAAATGGCAGGCACCAACCTTTAGCAAAAAAAAGCCTCAAGAAGATCACAAGGTTGAAAGTTGAAGCCCCAGTAGTAGTCTCTCTCTCTCTCTCTCTCTCTCTCTCTCTCTCTCACACACACACACACACACACACAAACACACACACACACATACACACACATGCACACACACACATACACACACACACACAATCCAGACAGTATTAAACATGTTAACTGCTGTGATCATAATTATCATCCTATGGATAACTGTGAAGAAGTATACAATATCTTCAAAATATGAGGTTATACGTCAACAGGATATTGGTTGCTTGTCACCATTCAAAGTGCTTTGGTCCCAGAGACGTTACCCAGAAATACTTCATTGATTCTCACCCCCCCAGATTTTCAAGGTTGTACAATATGACAAGGTTGTACACATATGACTTGCTTTCTAGTTTAAACAATGTATCCACAATACTACAGGTATGGCAATTTTTATTTTTTCTTGTTGTTGTTGTTCAGGGAATAAAGGCAGCTCTTGGGTTCCTTTATTTTCTCTATCTGGATATTACATTTATTAATCAGGCACTAGATAGGAAACATCTAACATCTTTTCTAAAATCTGTTGCAAGGGTAACCTGTGCAGGAAATCTAGGTTCACAAAGTTGTTTTTACATAGGAAAAGAAGTAAAAAGTACCCTTAAATATTCTCACATATCACATGCTAGCACTTACTTTATACCAATGTAAAACCAGATGGTTTATAAGAGTTTATTCTGAGAATCCATTTTCTTATTTCCATCTCTGCTTGGTGAAGAGAATGAAGCCTTAGTGTCTGTGGGTGTATGGTTCCAGGAAGACACCACTGAGAGAAATCACTAGAGCTCAGGATGCACAGCACTCAGTACTGTACTGAGGGTGCTTGATCCATCTTTCCCATAGTATCACCCAACTTCTGCTAAATTCATGCCACCTTCTGACAAATGCAAAACATTCATTTTATCACTTCAATGACACTAAAGTAAAGAGGTCAGGTCTGGCTGGCACCATATTGGCCATGTGGTAGATTGTAGGGTCTAGCATCTTGTCTTCATGCTGGGGGAAGGAAATGCCTCTGCCCATCATCTGCCTCCCATGTGATAGCTTGGCTGATAGGTTACTGAGACTGGGAATTTCCTGCGGACTTGCTCCCTAGTGGGATCTTATTTAGGCTGGGTCCAACCTAGCCACCATTACACCATGCCACTTGTGTCTCTGTGATTGTGTCCTGTGTCCTGTCTCCTGGCTTGTCTCCGGTCATCGTAGTGTCTCAATTCAGCTCTCCATCAGAACTGAATTGGTTTGTTGGTATTGTTTTTGTTCTTTCTTTCTCTCTAGCCTGTTTCCTAACCTCGTTAAATGTATTTGTAGTTGTTACAAAGGCCTGTAACAACTGGCTGCCTGCAGTCTGCGAACTGTATAATAGAGACTCCAATATGCCCCCTTCCAAAATGTGGCTTCTGGAATAATTGCACCTTACAACAACACACATTCACTTTTACCATTTGCGCTTTGGGGTGGGCTGTTGTGGGGCTGTCTTTGTTGGAGTTTCTGTACCCTGGCCATTCCTACCCCAGCTTCAACACCACCGTGATCAAAGAAATGCAAGTGCTGGTAGATTTGTATTCCTCACACTTTGATAATATTTGTAACTTTTTTCTGGGGATTACTTTATGTTCTCACTGTAACTGGTCACCCTGATAAGCATTGATTTTTTTCAATCAACATCATTATGTATTCTGGTCTTTCTGTTTTATTGATATTTTCCTTGGGCAAGATTGCTATATGGTCCTGAAAGACTTCACTGAGTTGGGCTGGTAGGAGGATTGCAATTGTATCCTCTTTGCCATGAATTCTGTAGTCAACTCTGTAAAGCTCAAAGAAAAACATTAAACTCTCCAAGTTCTAAATCATTAATAATACAGAGATCCTATTTCCCCAATACCTTAAATATGTCTATCATCTTCGAGGAAGAAAAAAGGGGGAAAATCCCTCTCCTAAACAGTTCCAAAGGAGACAAATCTGAATTGCATTTGTTAAGCAACCCAGTAAATCCCAGCAGGAGACTTTCTCCCACAGAGTTGCAGGAGCATATGAGAGATATGGCTAAGCATACCGCACAGGTCTTCAAAGGAAGCCCTGACCTACTTTGTTTCTGCTACATCTCGTATGGTTTCTTGCTGCTGTGGCATTCCCAATGGGACAGAGTCTGATCTCGCAGGATTTGGGGTGGGCAATCTACTGTCATGACTCATGATTGACTGCTAAAATACAGACTTCGGATCTTTTTCCCTCACAGTTAGGTGTACTGCGGCAAGCCCCTCACTGGTAGTGGGAGGAGCTTATCATCATCATCATCATCATCATCATCATTGTTATTGTTATTTTTATTATTGAAGGACTTGCCTCTCCCCTTTGAGCCCAATCATCTTATACATCTAAAGCTGAGATATGAAGCATTGACCCCATCCTATTTTCCCAGGTGCATACAGATGGTCAGGCATGCCAGCAGATGTGCACAGGTGGCTTGAAGGAGGCAGGGTAATCTACCTAAGCCTGGCTTAGGTTGTGGGCCCAACCAAAAAGCTCCCCCCTACCTCCCTAGACCTAATGGTGTTTTCGTTGATCTCTGCCTCCTTGCTTAGAACCATAAAAGCCCAAATTCTGTCCCACCTCTTTACATGTCTCCAAGCCTTCAGGAAGGCTACGCCCTTCTTTGCTCCTCAATAAACAGTCCTAGCTTGTTAAAGATCAAGTCAGACCTGCTTTTTTCCCTTCTCCTCCATTTTCCTAACAAAAACAATTATTATTATTACTACTGCTATTATTTCATTGTTATTATTATTATTATTATTAATCCAGTGCTTGTTTGTTCCCATGTCCTGTGAACAGTACCTCCACAATAATCTAACTATACAGAGTGCCAGATTAGGAAGTTATCGACAGAACAGAGAGATTCAAGATTCAGTAGTGCGGTAAGAGCAATTTTCAAAGCAACCTGGTCTTCAAGAAGACTACAAAAGATAAATCCATGCAAACTTAAAAAGGGTTATTATCATCTCTCCCCTTAAACTTAGTTCAAACTTGTCTGTCTTATGTGCTTTTCTTTGCTTTCCTCTTCTTTTCATTTCATTTCATTTTTTTTTTTTTTGTAGTTTGGTTCTACCACTTCAGCCATGTTCCTCGGATTCACCCTTTGTTATTTTTGTTTTTGTTTTGTTTTGTTTTGTTTTGCTTTATGCTTTAGCTTATTTTTGAGGTAGAGTCTCCCATTTTTGCCCATGGCTGACTTCAGGCTACAATCCTCCTATCTAGCCCCTCCTGTATATCTAAGATAACAAGGGTAGACCACTATACTCAGCTTGTTGGTTGAAGTAGAGTTATCATCTTTTGTTAGCAGTGATCCTCCTCAGCTCTGTCTATCAAAAAGCTAGGATGATAGACATAAGCCATTATGCCTGGCTAGTGGGCATGTATTTTAATGAAAGGTCCAATGCTGTTTAAAGGATAATGTGAATTTATAAATTAAATATTTATTTTTACACCTACTTAGCCTATTAAGAAACATTCTCTCCATCTTCTTCACCCAAAAAGTCATATATTTATATGTGTGGTAGGGTATCAGTTGACTCCTTTTTGTGACACTAAAAAGAGAGACCAACAGACATGGGCTGATAGTAGGATTTATCCCTAGGTCCTCTTTTCCCAGAGGCCTGTTTCCTTCCTACCTGATTGCTACTTCCTTGCTGCCTTACATTGGTGGTTGTTGACAGATGCATTTTCTGATGGGTATTATTTATCCTCCATTTGGTGCCTCAGCCATGTCTGCAGTGGTTTTCTCCAATCTTCTCTGATCCTGCTTATACCTGGTACTTTGACTCTCAACTACTTCTGATGCATCCTCAATGCCCAGTTTGCTTTGCAATGACTCCTTTTGCCCTCCACTGAACTCAGCACTTCTAGTCTCAGAGAGGATACCGAATATAGGAGTGGTTTCCAGAGAAACACATGTGCCAAGATTTCTTTCTTCCTGGAAACCACACACTTGAAATTACTTTTGCACTGACAATAGCTTCGCAAACAACAACAACAAAAAAGCCCTGCTTCTCAGAATTCTAATTGGAAAGTATGCAAAAGTTTCCAGCTCTTTTGTGTTCTTCTAAGGCCCAGGTAGGGCAACCGGAAGACATTAGTGACTACAGTGTTACTAAGATAGCACAGACTCAGAAAACAAAAAGGAAGATATTTCATGAAGATAAAAAGTATGGAATAGTGAATCCAAAGGTTGAGCTGCTTTTCCTGTCAGGTAATGAAAACTAAGTGAAGTCAAGGAGAAAATGTCAGCAAAGACATTGAAAACTTTTCAACGGTATCATTGTACATGAAAAATGAGAATTGGAGCTTATGATTTGCCAAGGAAGAGGGGCATGATCAACACCCCAGGATTTCAGCCTAGAATCTTGAAGGAGCTGCACTCTAATTTTTTTTTGGTTACAGGGCTTGAACTCGGAGCCTGAGTGCCGTCCCTGGGCTCTTTTGCTCAAAGCTAGTGATCTACCCCTTTGAGTCACAGCGCCACGTCTAGGTTTTGAGTGGTTGATTGGAAATTAGAGTTTCACGGGTACTTTTCCGCCTGGGCTGGCTTTGAACTGTGATCCTCAGATCTCAGCCTCCTGAATAGCTAGGTTTACAGGCATGAGCCACTGGTGCCTGTCCAACACATTTTTTTTTAAAAAGAGACATAAATGAAAGTATAAATTTAGGAAAGACTTAAAAGTCCACCCCTAATATATTTTAGTCCCTGCTTGGGTCAAATTTATTTGTCTTCAATTTCTAGTAGAGATTTGTATTTTTGTATATTAAAAATAGCCATTCAATTGAAAAAAACCTTTCATGTTCATTAAGAGAATTTATCTAAAGAATTTGAGACAATAAAGGTAGATTTATGGATAATACAAAAATTAGAGTTTCCCAATACTGAGTTAAAAAAATTATTGTTATAGTTCAGAAACATAGATGACAAGGTAAAGGAGTTTATTAGAGGATAGAACTATGCATAGAATTCAGTCTTGAGCTTGTTTGGCAGGTGCTCTACTACTGGGCATCTGGGTATACCTCTAGTTCCTTTGTGTGTTGATTATTTTCTAGAGTCTTGCTTTTAGCCTGGTCCTTCCTGGGCCATGATCTTCCTAATTTTGCTTCTCTAGGTGACTGGGGATGATAAGTATGAGCCACCACACCAGACTAGAATAACAGGCACACATCACCTCCTGAGATGAAGTCTCCAGAACTTTTTGCCTCTTTTTAAATTAATATTTATAGCTTACACAAAAGTGGTTTATTTTTATTCTCCCACCCCCACACCCTCTTTTCCCCCTCCCAATCCCATCTCATGCAGTTTCCTTGTTCCATTTTCTTGCACATACTTACCCTGACAGCCTTGTGAAAGCGTTAAGATAAATACATAAAATTCTTAGTAGAGTACAGGCACATCTCAGGTACTCAAAATGCTATTCCTGTTTTAATTGAATTATAATAACCTATCTCAGTCACTTAGACATCAATTCCTAAAACTGAGAAAGTCTGATACTCAAAGTTACTTTCCATAAACAAACACGTCAAATAATGTTAAAACTAAGAATTCAAAGGTTTTTTTTTTAATATTTAACAACCCCTAGGGCTAATTAACTTAGGTCTGTTACTATCCCCACTAACTATATTCAGGCATGACTTTCTTTTAGGCCCTTACAAATCCTCTTTATCCCACGAAAGCAGATGTTGTTTCATTATTTGCTTGGATACAGATGGTTGGTTTCCCAAACTTTTCTCAATTTCTGCTACCAGTCTAACCAGAGAGTAAATGAACCAGGTTCATCAGGGGAGTAGAAACAAAAGTAAAATAAAATTTTCCCAGGAAGCATATCTCTTCTGCCTGTCTTTCAACACCTTGCAGTGTGTTATAGCTCAGTGACTACAGCAGCATTTCCAGAGTTGGCATGCACACTATTACAGAGGCTGCATAGAAGAAGAGAAGCAACGGCTCAATGTGTATCCGTATGTGTGCATCCCAGTGATGTGGGACACTCTAGAATGTTCCTTTCTTGCTCCTTTAGATAGTGTTTGTAGTGAAGCAATAAGTAATAAAGAAGAAATAAAGAGAAATATGATTAGGTACAATGGCAGATAATATAAGATGATAGTGGACAGAGAGACCAGGAAATTAGTTACATTGGATGATTTCTTGAAATTGAGGAGAAATGTCTCAAAAGTTTCTATGCTGTAGAAAATTATACACTACTATAAATACCCAGAAATTCTGACGACTAAATGCAAAGTCATGCTAACACAAAATTAAGGAAAATACATGTGGAAGATAAGTAAAGCCAGCAGAACTGCAGGCTACCCTGAGGATAGCAGTTGATACGGAAAGTTTCCATATTCATGACTCTAGGTTGAAATAGAAAACAAATTCTCTGACTAAAAAGAAAAAGGCAGGTGAGGGCTAGGATTCAACCTTGTAGTTATTCCTACAGAGAAATGGTTAAGTAAAAGAGTATATAGAAAAGTGATCTTTCCGTTGACAAGAAAAAAAAATAACAAGAAAGTTTTAAGTTGGGAGTCAACGCAAATTTTTTGTTAACATTGGGAATTCCTTTGAGAATTCAGTCCCAAACATGTATTCATATGGAATTGGAGGTTGCCTTTTCACTACCTGCATGGCTCCAAAGTAAGCAATTCATTAAAACTGTTTTCATATTGATACAACTCAGAACTGCTGGAAAAATAAATACAGCTCTTCTCTGAATTCAGCCACTTATTCGATTCAAGTCTGCCAGGATTCCTAACCACTGACACCAGCCATTGGAACATCACAATTCATAGATTTTACTTTGTACCACAAAACAAGACACAGAAGGAGCAACCAAATAGAACAATGGGACCTCTAGAAGATACAGAGAGTAAAAGTTTAAGATACAGATTATTGAGTGTACATATTAGAAAAACCTAAGGAAAGAAAAGAAGAATATGCAAAGTTATCCAAGCAGATATAAAAGCAAATTGATATAAAACCTATCCAAGCTTTCTAGTCACAAAACACACACACACAACACACACACACACACACACACACACACATAATAAATTCAATAACAATGATGAGAAAAGAATGAGTAAATCAGGAAATAGATACAAAAACATTACCCAGACACACAAAGAGACAACTCCTGTATTATATGAGAAATTGAAACTCATGTAATATCTATTTTGAATTCAAGAAGAGATATCAGAGCATATGAGAGAGTCGACATTCAAATCAGCAATGGCTAAAACTTATTCTGAAATTAATAAGAGATGTGAAGCCTCAGATTCAGAACTGCAATAAATACTGAGGAAGATACAAAAAAAAGAAATCTACAACAATGTCTATGATATAACACTTCAGAATACCCAAGATCTTAAACTAAAGAGAAAAAGCAAAATTTCTCCAATGAAAGGACTGGTGGAAATGTGGTAAGGAATCCAAGGAGAATGGAATAGCATCATCAAAATGTTGAGGTGTTAAAAACAACAACAACAACAACAGCTACTAGTCTCCCATTATAAATCTATATAGCTAACAAATTAATCAACAGAAAAAAGACACATTCACTTTTTAATATAAATACTGAGCACATACTAACAGGAAGCTCATAGAAAAACAATGTCTGAAGGATAAATTTCAATATTTAGGATCTGGACTCAAACCATGTTTGGAAAAAAATCAAAGGAGCAAAGAGATTGTGACACATGAAAATAAATATGAAGTCAGTTTTGACACCATTTGGAAAACTCAGTGACAATAGTCCTAAGCTCACAATGCCCTGTTCTATCCTGTAAAAGACATACTTGCTATCTTGCTGCTCTGTCTTAGGGAACTTCATTCTGCCAATATAGCTGAATTCCGGGCAGCAGGACAAAAGAAAGCATTCAGCATCTTGTCTTTCATAAAAAGCCAACCAAGAAATTTTGCATAACACTTTCAATTCAATTCCTGGCCATAATGCAGCAATATTGTTACTCCTGGGGCAAAGGAACTGTAAGGCATCATTACTGTTGACCTGATCATTTTATGGTCAAGAGCCAGGTTCATCTAAAAAGGGGGAACAGTGAGAGTGTGATGTACTGAATCAATAAGATTCAGCACACAGCCAATAAACAAATCACTTCAATTTTACACGAATTATCTCGGAGAATTAAAAAAAAAAAAGCAGACCTACTCTGCCGCTCATTTATGAATACAGTCTGAACTTAATTACTGAAACCAGACAAGTAGAGCAGAAGAAATGAAAATTACCAAGCAGAATCACTCATGAACACAAAGTCTTTGTAGGTTAATCCAGCCTTGTATTTTTTTTAATTTTTTTATTGTAAAGGTGATGTACAGAGGGGTTACAGTAGCATAAGTCAAGTATTGAGTACATTCCTTTATAATAAGTGTCACCTCTTCCCTCATTTTTCTCTCAGTTTTTTTTCCTTCCTAACCCTTTCTCCCACAAGTTGTATAGTTCATTTTCAACATAATGTCTAGTGAGCATTACTGCTGGATTAGTTCACCCATAGACCCAGCCTTGTATTTGAAAAATAAAAATAGCGCTGGATGCTAGTAACTTATATCTATAATCCTAGCTCCTCAGGTGGCTAAAATCTGAAGATCATGGTTCAAAGCCAGCCAGGGGCAAGAAAGTCTATGAGATGCTTATCACCAATGAAACCACCAAAGAGCTGGAAATGGAGCTATGGCTCAAATTTGTAGAGTACTGGCCTCAAACACAAAAGCTGACAGAGAGCACCCAGCATAATCTAGCCTATCTCAGGATGGTGTGCTTTATTTCTTGTGGATGGGAATAGGATTCTTTCCTTCTCATGTTGTTTCTAGTGACCCTATGGCATTGGTAATTTTATTGCCATTAGATGATGATGAAATGCTAATGCTCTATTTGGAGCCTGGAATTATCACTCCAGCAAAAGAGGAGAGGGCACCTTATTACTGGTGAGTGGGGAGCAGAAAGAGTTCAGGCTCCTGGTGAACACACCTACTAATGAAGTGTCATTCCTAGTCCATAGAGATGAAATTCCCAATTCCCTAGTTGAATTTTCAGGCACGCCTTCTCCATGGCTGTTGGAGAAACAGTGGTCTTAACAAGCTGCAAATTTTGGAAGTAGTTGCTCCGAGAAAAGGCAGGTCGGGGGCTTATAGTAAAGCAGAAAAATATGTAAACAATCAACCAGAGAATGGGAGGTTATCTTGGTCGGTGTTATGGCTTTGGCACCATAAAGAATTCATCCTAAAGAATCCAAATTACCTAAGACAACCTCTCAGATGTTGCAATAAAAGACTTTTTTTCAGCCTTGGCTAATGTGCACTTTAGTCTTCTAATTCACAATCTGTGAACAAATTACAGATTCTAATGGGTCCTGCAGTCTAAATAAAAAAAGATTCTAACTTTTCCTTAGGTCAATATTTTCTCAAATTGAATGTCGAATCCTTTGAGTTCCATGTTTCCGAATTATAAGACTCTGTAACCCTTCACTTCCCTTTTTACTTTGAAATTTCTGTTGCACTTTTCATGTGCCTTTAGGAACATGATTATCCTCTTATTAGATATAAGAATGCATTTCCCAGAGTTGGGTACCAGTAATTCCTACTGGTAATCCCAGTTTACTTGGGAGGTAGAGTTTGAAAAGATTGCTGTTTGATACCAGGTCTGACACCAAGGTTTTCCAGACAGGGTGTGGTGATGCACACCTGTCATCTTAGTTTCAGTACAATAGACAGATGGAAGTCCAGATACATGCTCAGGAAGGAAGGGAGACCCTACCTCAAAAAGGACCCTTTATTAAGGGCTAGAGGCTTGGCTCAATGATAAATCATTTGCCTAGCAAGTACGAGGTCAAGAGTTCAAACCCCAGTACTGCTAAATAAATAAATATGCATGTTTGCACATGCAGACATTCTTACACAAAAACAATTAATTTCTCTATTCATTGATGGTGTTGTTTTCAACCCCCTGCTAGCCCAAATTAACACCTAAGATTTCTCTCCTGTACCTTACTTTTCATTTTAAATACAATCATCAAATCTTGTTTCCACTCTAATATTCAGATTCAGGATTACAAGGTACACTGAATGGGAAATATTCATATGTATAAAAAATGCTGTCTATGCCAGGCTATCTATTAAGATTTTCTTAAAATGGAAGCTGCTTGCCTAATCATTAGTCAGATACTACAACATGCAGGATTCCAAAGAAGTTCAGAGAAGATAATATCCTAAAGACTTCTACAAAGCAACAGCAGATTAGGTATAATTCTTTAACAGTTTATTTTAAATTTTATTTAAAAAAATCTAGAAGAGAGAATAAGGAAGGGAAAGGGAGGGTGTGTGTGTGTGTGTGTGTGTGTGTGTGTGTGTGTGTGTGTGTGTGCATGAGTCTCCAAAGGGTTGTTATTTCTGTAGTTATGTGAACAAACTTTATGTGTTTCTAGTTCTCTTACTTTTTAGAGAATCCTGAGGGTTAATTTAATCTTGTAAAATCCTCATGCAGAATTGTGATGCTAGAATTCTTGCTCCAAACTTCTTAGTAAGCCACTGAAAAAGGAGAGTTAGATATTCCGAAAATTTCCTTTGCCTGGTAAAAATGAGAAGAGCCCAAATGACCGAAGTTTAGTAAATTGCTCTCAATTCTGTAACAAGCACCTGGGACACCTCCTTTGAGACACATAATTTTATTCCAGCCAATTAGTAAAACAATTGAACTAAGAAATGAACTGGTATTGGATTGGCTCATAAATAATGCAATCACCCCATCCTAACACAAGTCAGAAGATAATAAGTAAATGTCCATCAACATCAATGAAATAAGCATTATGTCATTATCAGCTCGGAAAAGTAGGTGAAAGTATTTTGACTGTCCTGGTCATCAACTGTAATAAAATAGCAGTGTTGAACATATCTGTTTCTATGCTATCACATATTATCATTATGCTATCCTATTCCATAGGTATATCCAAAATTCAGTCACCCAACATGACTAAAATGACATCTAGTTTGAATGAACTCTGAACAGCTAATGAGGTACAAGAGAAAATTTTTTCATTGGAAATTATTCAAATCTTAATCCTAAGTAGGAGTTCTCTGTTGTAATTGCCAGTGTCAATTTAGACTTCATTCCGAATTGGAAGCGGGCTTTGAGCTCTGAGAATGCAGTTTAGACATACAAGAGTATATTCATTTTATAGTGGATACAGTTAGGTGGGAGGGCAGTAGAATAGTTTAAGCTAAATAAACTCATTTAAATAATATCATATTTTGAAAATGTGGTTTACTTTCTTGTAGCTTTCTTGTCCATTTTATAGTTTTGTATAGTTTAGGTCCTGTTATTTATATAAAACAACACATACTATCAGGAAAAACGATAACATTGCCAAATGTCAAAGAATTGACCTCATCTCTCAATCACTGAATGTATTTTTCTAAAACAACCCAGAAAGTGTTATTTTCTGTAGGTCCTTTTGTTTATCATCCATTATTCCTTCACAATCCCATTTTATTAATCTATTACCGTACTCTGAGGAGCTGATTAATAATTTTATGCTGCATTAGATAGGGTATGCATATTCATGAGGCCTCCTGAATTATTTGGTGAAATTGAAACACATAAACCTTAATCTTATAGGAAAGCAATTAAAAGTACTTGAGTCACAAGAGGATAAATTTAGCCCCCTAAGGATAAACAACTTGGAACAACACCGTGAAAAGGAACACATCGAGCTAGATTCGACTTCTTGGAGTCAAAGTAACATTTTTAGATCTTAAAATTGCTGCGTTCAATCATAAAACACTTCTGTATAGGTAAAGGCACAGCACATTTTAAGAAGCTAAGCTGATGGGTGATTTAAGGTTCTTTGGGACAGCGTATCATTTTCTGACACGCTTGCTCTCTACACATCCTTGCTCTTTAAAACATCCTATATAGTTTTATTGAAGTGCCTAGGTAACCCCGAACCAAGAAGATTCCTCAGGCTAGGATTTAAACCCTCTCAAACAGCCACAATAGAAATTAACAAATAATACTGAGCACAATAGCTTTCTACTGCATGCTCTATGATAGTTTAATAATCAAGTGATCTGTAAAGTTGTCACAAGGCAGTAAATTTAAAAGGAAAAGGAATATTTAATTTGAAGTGAATGAGCTGAAAAAAGCACTGAATATATATAATCTTCTGCATAGAAAAAGCACAAGGCTGTGCCCTAAGGTTAATAATTTATATGAAGTAGTTTAGCAAATGGTATTCTAATGACTTCCAAACTGAACAATGTATTTCTCTGTCTTTCTTTTTTTTTTTTCCTGCTTAGGATGATGTACAGGGCTAAGACTTTTGCCTGAAAAAAAATCATATCATTTACAAAAACATGTATCACTACTAGAATAACCATCCAGATCTTCTTATTCCCCCTGCTGCCAAGTAATCTGATGGCCTTGTCTTATTATACAAATTGATCATCTTTAATATTCTGCCTGAAATTTTTGTAATCATGGGCTTGAACTCTGGGCCTGTGCCCTGTCCCTGAGTTCTTTAGCTCAAGGGGAGCAGTCTACCACTTGAGCCACCGCACCACTTCCTGTTTTCTGGTAGTTAATTGGAGATAAGAGTCTCATGTACTTTCTTGCCCAGGCTGGCTTTGAACCATGATCCTCAGATTTCAGCCTCCTGAGTAGCTACCAGTGCCCAGCTTGAAATATTTTTGGTTCTTTTCACATGGTCAGGTCAAGGTCACTATCTCAATTTTAAGACAAACCTGGGATACAAACAGATTTATTTTATGCCACCTCTGCTCTTTTCCCAATAACCCTTTCTATTCCCCTTTCAAACATCCCAGTGAGTTTATCTAACACAGCATTAGTAAATATCTCCAACCTAGGATGGTTGCCTCTCCTTAAAACCCACATTTCCTTCCATTCTATTTTTT
>NW_012267223.1:14615756-14655795 GCF_000151885.1 Dipodomys ordii | reverse complement strand
ACCACTTCCAGTTTTCTAGTGGGTTTTTATTGGAGATAAGAGTCTCACAGACTTTCCTGCCCGGGCTGGCTTTGAACCATGATCTTCAGATCTCAGTCTCCTGAGTAGCTAGGATTACAGGTGTGAGCCACCAGTGCCCGGCGCCTCCAATTCTTTTGGCTAGTTAATGGGAGATAAAAAGTCTCTCGGATTTATCTTCCCAGGCTGCCTTTGAACTTGAATCCTCAGATCTCAGTCTCCTGAGAAATTATACAGGTATGAGACATTACCACAGTGCCAGGCACCCTGAGTTTGGGGCTTGAACTCTGGGCCTGGATGCTGTCCCTCAGCTTTTCAGCTCAAGGCTAGCACTCTACCACTTGAGCCACAGTGCCACTTCCGGTTTTCTGGTGGTTTATTGGAGATAAGAGTCTCAGAGACTTTCCTTGCCCGGGCTGGCTTTGAACCATATTCCTCAGATCTCCCTGAGTGATTCTAACATCTACATTTTTTTTAGTATTATTATCTACCAGGGAGTCTTCCACCTCACTAGAATCTAATAAAATTCATGTCTGTCAAATACATCTATTCTTCAAAAGTGATTATATTTCCTTCTTCTCATTCAAAGAGAGAAGGCACTAGGTTTGTTGCTTCAGGGAAGGGATGTGAAAGAGAAGAGACAGAAAGTTTAAAAGTCAGAGAGAAGGAGGGATAGAGAGAGGAAGGGAGGGAGGGAGGGAAAGAAGGCAGGAAGGAAGACAGGCAGGCAGGCAGGCAGGAAGGCAGGAAGGCAGGAAGGCAGGCAGGCAGGAAGGAAGGAAGGAAAGAAAGAAGGAAGGAAGGAAGGAAGGTTGGCTTTGAATTGTGAATTGCATTAAGAATTCTTCCCACTAGGCTATTCAATAATATACTTCCTATAGTAATCATGATAGGAAATGTTAATATTCGAATCTCTGTTGCTATCAAGTATCTCATATACTCATTAAAACATCTTGTCCCATTAATTATATTTAAATGTATGCATTTTTCATAAATGTGGGATCCAGTCCACTGTACTGTCTAGTATCCAATTAAAGAATCAGAGGCTCTTTTCCCTTTCCTGGAGAAAAAAAACTTGCCACATTGGGCATACTTTGAGATGAACTATAAAGTTCCTGTTGCAGCTTCCTAATGAGTCTTTAACAGCAAATTTTATATTTGAATTTCAACTTACAGCATACTTTTGGAATGTTATATAGTGATTTCAGAATCAGAACCACCTTCAGGGCTTGTTAAAACAGATACCTGAGCTGGGTGTCAGTAGCTCACACCTGTAATCCTAGCTATGCAGGAGGCTGAAATAAGAGGATTGTAGTTCAAAGGACAGCCCAGGCAGGAAAGTCTGTGAGAGTCTTCTCTCTAATTAACCATCCAAAAGCCAGAAGTGGAACTGTCACTTGAGTGGTAAGAATTCTAGTCTTGAACAAAAAAACCTAAGGGACATATCCAGGCCCTGAGTTCAAGCCCCAAAATTGTCAAAACAAACAAAGCAAGTAAACAATAATTAATAATAATAATAAAACAACAAGTAGTTGAGCCTCCTTGCAAGATTTCTGACAGAGAATGCCTGTTGTGAGATTTGAGTTCCAAATTGGTTCTGGAAAATTCCAAGATACCAACTTTTCCAAGATATTGCTATTGCTGTTGATGTCTGCGGAGCACATTGGAGGATGACTAACTTTAAAAATGGATTCAGGTTTTGTTCAAATACAGGCAACTCAGTTTCCACTGACTACTAACAGTAAGTTCTTGTTTCTGTGTGGAAGTTAGGAGGAAAAGGCAGAATTTGGCTTCCATTTTGAATGGTCTCTGGTAGTATTTTGAGTAAATGTGGACTGCTGATATTATCCTAATTCATCTGTAGCCAAGATCCTTCATATGCTCACTACAAAACTATAGTTAAGTTCTTGGCCATCAGTTTATCTCTCTTCCAACTTAAAATTCATCGTTGAAGATGATGTTATCAACTAGTCATGTTTGCATCCCCTTTTTCTGTGGTTAAAATACATTGAACAAAACAAACAGAAAAAACATTCTTTTGACATTTAACATTTTGGAAGAGCAATTTTTGACATTTGTTTTGCCTTTGGAAACCATAATATAACCTGTTTGGAGTGGCATGATATATTTCTTTTTTTCTGTGTTATCCTTGCTAGGATGCAATTCCAGGTGTTGATGGAAGATCTGCTCTCTGAATCAGTTATCATCCTTCTTGTTTATTTTTCTACAGGTAGAAATGTCTCTTCATAAAAAAAAATAAAGAAAGAAATAAAAACAGGCCATCAGAACTTATCACAATTTGAAAAGGTCAGAGAGGAAACAGAAGTGTTTAAGGACTCAAAAGACCATTAAGATACTGCCAGCACAGCATCTCATAGATTCTGTTAGGAGAAATATTTAAGGTCAGATTTGGTCTAATCCACATTCCATTTTGCTTATCCTAAAAGTTGGGCAAACATGGAAGCATCACAAAAGAACAAAAAAAATTATCTCTTTGACAAAGTAATAACAAACTGAAAAAGTGTCATATGACCTACAAGGTTGCTTGAAATCCCATTAAATGTTGAACAGAAAAAGTATTTCAAATAAGTTAATTTAAAAGAAAAACTCCAGTTACTAACAGAAAATATGTCTGAAATTTGTACTGATTAATTTTTAAAAGACCATGTTAAATAGATCCATCTCACATCTGCAATTTGTCTGCAGGGATTCTTCTCTCTTTTTTCTCTGACCTCAACTTTTTTTTTGAATGCACACATGCTGTATCTCATACAGATTTGTGTTCAGTAAATGTTTGTGAAGTCGATAAGACAAGAAGTATCATTAAAATCCTCTAAACACTGATGAGTATTGGTCAATTTTATAGTGGATAAGTTGTGAATATTTTCTTATTACTTATCACATCTTTCAGCAAAATAAACCCTCCTGGGAAACTTCCAGATCCAGTCTGATGAAAAATAAAGTAGATTTTGTTTTATGTTTTCCATTTTCTCCTACTGAAAACATATACTTATTTGCTTAGGAATGCTAACCATTCATCAAAAAGAAAAAAAAGTGGAGGAACATCTTCCCCAAGCTACATGTAAGTGCTTATAGGCCTGCCACTTAATGCAAAGTAGTTGTCATGGCAACCACTAAGTCAACAAGTTACAAAAATATAATATTTCTATTTTCTAGAACAGGAAAGAAACTTCCTAAAGGAGAATAAACATTAATATTTAATTCTCACTCTGCCTCTCATACTATTCCATAGCTAGTATCCAGTCTCCTGAACAGAGAGAATGGTGGCTAGAATATAGGGTCGTAATGATGTAGATATGTGAAAATGGAATTGGGTAACTTGAGGAGATGGGTGAGTTTGGAAGGGGAGGGAAGATGAATAAACAGGTTGACATGGATCAAGATACATTGTCCTTCTAAATTGACAGGTTGACTTGAAAGTCCTTATATATACACTTCGATATTTTTAAAAGAAAAAAATACCCAGTTCTCACTAATTAAATTTCATACTGGTTTCTCTTTCAGAATACACATTCATTTACTGAAAGACAAGGTCCTGACCACTCCTGTTCAATGACATCTATCAGAGGTCTTCTTGTTTCGGTCATGGGGAGAAAAACAAGTCACTTAGTGGCCGGAGTTTCTGGACAGAGCTCTGAGAGCAAGCATTCTATCTTCCACCTTTTGTCAGATCCAAGTCTCCAGGAAGACTTGTTACCAGCCATTCTTAATTTCCCCTAGAGCACAGCAATATGAATTGCTCATTACCTCAAGTATCACATCTTAACCTTTTTCTGCATTTAAATACTTGGCTAGTCTTTTCTTTTTTGTCTGTTGTGGGGCCTGGGTGCTGTCCCTCAGCTCTTCAGCTCAAGGTTAGCGCTCTACCACTTGAGCCACACCACAACTTCTGGATTTTTCTACTACTGTGGTGCTGAGGAACCAAACCCAGGGTCTCATCCGTACAAGGCAAGCACTCTACCACTGAGCCACCTTCCCAGCCCTGTATGTTCTTCTTTTTACTATCTTTCAGATTTTTTTTTTAACTATCCCTTAGATTTTCTGGCTGCCAATGAGCTACTTTTATTTGTTGTTCTTTCTGTAGGACTTGGGTTGATGGAGAGACAGCCACAGTCAGTGTGGCCTTGAAGGAAAAGCAGTGGCAACCAATAGTTTTATGACCTTAGAATAATTGCTCTGCTCTCTCTCCCAGGTGCCCAACCATCTCTGCATCCCTAAAAGTTTATCTGTTCCTTACCTGACTGGACTTCCTGGAGCTAGCTAAAGTGCTATGGACTTTCATGGGAAAGAAAAACAAAACAACAACAAAAACAAAAAAAGAAAAGAAAAAAAGCAGACTCTACCTCACCTCCCTCTCAAATTCCTAAGGAAGGGATCAAAGGAAATTCTAGAGCATCCAAGGTTAGAGCAACAGCTCTGACCCTTGTCTATTACCATAGGCAACTTCATTTTCCTTTGCAAAAAACTCTTCTGCTTCAGTTTTTCTCAGTTCCTGGCTTTATTTCTACACTGTCCAAAGACCCACTCTCCTGTGTCAATAGTACAGCAGGGCGATTTGGGGAAGAAAGTTATAAAAATGACTTTCTTCACTATCTCAAAAATCTCAAGCCCTAGAAACTTAAATTAAATAAATATGGTTTATTTTTGCTCTCCCTCTTAAGAAAGATATCCGTTCAATAACAAGTTCCATGATTAGTTTGGAGTATTATTTTATTTGGCCAGTCTTGATGGCTCGGGACTGTAATCCTAGCTACTCAAGAATCTGAGAGCAGAAAGAATTGTGGGTCAAAAACATTTCATAAATAATCAGTGAAAACCCAAGGCTGGAGAGATGACTCAAGTGGTAGAGTGCCAGTCTAGCAAGCACAAGGTTTTAAGTTCAAATCCCAATACCACAAGTAAAATACAACAGTATTTTGTTTAAAGAAACTTCTGATTAATATCAGCTAGTAGTGATTCTGCAAGTTAAAGTGATTTTACAAAAATTCAGGCTTTTCATTTTTATATGTCTGCTATCGCATCTTAACTTTTAAATCTAGCAGAAGGGTGAACTACATTCGTGAGCCCATTTAAAATTTAAAAAACAAAGTTTAAACTTACTGTGTTTGGAAAAGAGAGTAAAGGTAGCAACAACAGAAAAGAAAGAAAACCAATGGCAATCGCTGACATATGATCAAAATTACATACTTTCAGGCATCAGGAAATTCCAAATCCTTGAATCTTGAGCCCAAAATAAGTAAATAAATACATAAATAAATAATTATTATAAAGGATAAAAAGAAAACTGGGCCAAGTGCTTTCAGAATAAAACCAGTCATGCATGATTTCTCTTTTTAAGAAACAGATCATGCTAGGTGCTGGTGGCTCACACCTATGATCCTAGCTACTGAGGAGTCAGTCTGAGATCTGAGGATTGCTGTTTCAAGCCAGCCTGGGCAGGGAACTGCATGAGACTACTATTTCCAATAAACTACTCAAAAAAAGCCAGAAGTGGTGGGTGCTATGGCTCAAGTGGTAAACGGTTAGCCTTGAGCAAAAGAAGCTCATGGACAGCACCCAGGCCCAGAGTTCAAGTCCCAGGACTGGCAAAAAAGAAAAGAAAAGAAAGACACAGATCATATGGTGAATTTCACTAAATTATTGATCATATTAAAGAACCAGGTGTTCTATTCTGGCTCATAAATTAGCCCTAAAGATTTGAGGGCAAGTCAAATAGTTAATAGTGATGATAAAAAAAGGTGTCCTCTGTGTTGGGTTTCTGAATTTTCTTATAGATGACTTTAATTGCCATGACTAAAGAACTAGGAACTAATGTATAAAAGACCACTGGGAGCTGGATGTGGTGGTTCACACCTATAATCCTAGCTACTCAGGAGGCTGAGATCTGAGGATCACAGTTCAAAGACAGACCAGGCAGGAAAGTCCATGAGACACTTATCTCCAATAAACCACCAGAAAACCAGAAGTGGTGCTGTGGCTCAAGTGGCAGAGCACTAGCTTTGAACTGAACAGCTGAAGGACAGTGCCCAGGCCCACAGTTCAAGTCCCATGACTGACAAAAAAAAAAAGACTCTGGGAGACACATCTCAAAGTTCCCTCTGTGTCATGATTGCATTTAACACTGCACAAACATATACTTCATAGGCTCTAGGCTCGAGGTTTTAGCTCCCATTGCAAGATGAGAATTAATCTATGGCCCTGAGAAGACTTACCATGAGTTTTCTCATGAAACTCACATGACTTGAGACAAAAGCCTAACAGGAGCAGAGCCTGGAAATAATTGAGAGAGGAAAACCAGCAGAGTGCATGAAAAGCCATGCTACCTCACACACGCTAATCTGTTCATCAAAGCAAAAAAGAAAATACAAAAAGCATAATCCAGTGGGCCTGCGATATCTCTGTATCCTGGGAAGGGAAGAAACCTTTGACTTCCTGCTTCCTTAAAGTGGTTGTCTCTCTTAAACGGAAGTTTCTGTGGAGACTTGGGAGGCTCTGTGTCCAGACACCATGGAAGGGGAGAGCTCTTTTCCCCATGAGCCACCAGCTCCCAGCTACTACTGCAGAATTGGTTTCCAACTGATGTTTAATTGGACCATGGGGCTTTTTCCATTGTGATTTTTCCATACCCATGAACAATGTATTTTGATCAAATCCAAGTCCTCTATTATATTTTTTAATCCTTTCCTTCCTCTCCACTTGTAAAACAGAATTTAGTGGGTTATATCGAGCTACTTTCACACATACATATTATATGCTTCAATCGTCTTCCTCAACCGGGAATTTTTCCTTCCCCCTTCATCCTCCCTCAGTTTCCGCACCAAACAGTCCTCCTTTTACAATCATGTCATACATTTTTCTTCTACTCCTCCCTCCTCTATCTCTTCCTCCTCCTCTTTTTTTTCCTCTTCCTCTTCTTCTACCTCTTCCTCCTCTACCTTTTCCTCCTCTTCATCATAATCATGTGTTTGGAAAAGGTAGCAACAACAGAAAAGAAAGAAAAGCAATAGCAATCATTTGGCATATTGTCGAAGTTACATATTTTCAGGCATTAGGAAGTTTCAGATCCTTAAAGCCAGGTTCTTAATAGAAGTGAAAAAACTCAATAATTTTTTTTGGTTTGAAGTTGACCTGTCTTACTCAACTCTAGTTCCATCTATTTTCATGCAAATATAATTTTGTTCTTTTTAATTGCTGTGGAATACTTACTCCAGTATATGTATGTGAACATATATGTATATATGTATGTACATATATATACACATATGTATACCACGTTTAATAATCTATTCATTGATTGTTGGGCCTGTAGGATGATTCGATAGCATGGCTACGGTGAAACAGCATTTCAATAAACAGGAGTGTTCAGAAGTGTTTCTCTTGTACATTGCTTTACACTTCTTTGGAAATATGCTCAAGAATGGTGTAACAGGTTTCAGTTCTGTTCCTAGATATTTGATTTTGATAGTGGCTGTACTGTTTTCCATTCAAAACCAAGAGTTTTAGTTCTCCATTAACATATTATTCACATTTCTCTCCTGTGTCCATTACTCTAGTCTCCAGAGCTCCTGTGAATCCTATGAATAATGAATGATTCCTATTCAAAATCTTCGGGTCTTTTGTGGTGGTGAGGGGGTGGGAGGGGTTGAAATAAGATTTCACTACATCATCCAGTCTGGTCTGAAACTCTTAATCTTCCTACCTCCACCTAGGAAGCGCTAAGATTACAAGTGGGTCACCAGATCCAGGTGGACTGTCTCTTCGTTTTTCATGGAAAACGTGTGCAAGTAATTTGAGACACTGAATATGACCTTCCTCCAGAAAGGATTTATGCTGCTTTGGGAAGGCAGTTAAGTGAGAGGCAGGGCACATGCATTCGGGGATTTAATTCATTCAACTTCAAATCCAAAGCTGGGTTTTAGTGGGCTGCCATTACTCAGAGCTATAGACCCTTCAGAAGGGTCACTTTTTAGTGCCCTTCCTTCTTAGCAGTTCCTGACTGCCAATTTGTGCTTCACAAGATCAGTTATTCTTAGTTATTAGCTCTCTCAAATGCTTTTGCTAGGGAAGGAAGATCTGAATATCAGATTTTTTTACTAGTATTTCCCTTTTCTCAGGGAGTTTAGGTCTCTCTAAATCGTTCCTACTCTGATGACACTCAACTGTTTTGGGTTAGTTTTAATATTCTATTCATATTTTCAATTTCTGTAATGAAGAAATTTGGATGGCATAAACTAGTTGTCATACTCTCGGAGAATACTTATGAACTATCTACTATTGACCTTTGCATATAAATGCATATATATATATATATATATATGTCTTTTGAATAATGGATGATTAAATATCTACCTTTCTAAAGTCACAAATTAGATAGCTCTCTAAATATTTCAGTTATGATATCTGCTACATAAAGATGGCTTACTTAACTATAATGCTAAAATTACTTGTCTGGCATCAGGAAAAGAAACAACCATTATCCATCATTAATGAATTGTTCTGAAACTAATACGTAAATGTTTCTATCTGGATATAACATAGGCCAGGTTTACAATGTCTGACTGTATGATATAGAGTGGGAATTTTCAGTAAGTATTTTATCTTTAAAGGTATTTTCTCCCTCAACCCCTCTCTTCTTCCATAAAAGCTTTATAGTCAATTGTACTTGGGAATTTTTACATTTATGCATCCATTATTGTAAAAGGATCCTGTTTCATGGGGAAACCAAAGGGTGAGTAAAGAGGGAAAGAGGAAGCTGGCGAGGGAGGAATAGTATTGAAGATATATGTATATATATATATATGCATATGCATATATGCATGAAAATAACTTAATGAAACCCACCAAATACTATTATTATAGACAATACAATAAAGTAGTTTTCCATAGGACATATTTTAAGTAGCTCTGTCTGTCCTGAAGAAAATTTTAAAAACTAAAGCATCGAGTCTGGGACTTTGAAGGGAATTTTAACATAGTTGGAGACAAAAATATACTCACATCAAGATAAACTGAAAGACACGTTCCAATCCACTTTACAAGAAACCAACACCAAAGACGTCATAAGAAGTCATGATCAAGGGTGAAACTGATTAGCCAGTCCTCTGTGATCCACTAGGGCATTGTAAAACAACATACCAAAATGGATGGCAGGGCTTATTTTAATTAGCATTGTCAATTTCAAGAAGAAATGTGAAGTCCTTGAGGCCAAAATTGCTGTAGAATAATCTTTAAAAATTCTAGTGGTGGAAGAAGGTTGTTTGTCAACTGAGTAAAGGTCACAATACTTTTTTTAAATTTATTAACTGAGAAGGTTTATGATGATGCTCACCATACAATAAAAACACATGGCACTAAAACCATCCTTGTTTCGCTTAGTGACAAACCCTGGACATGGCAAAGTAATCCAGACAACCACACTGTAGGTTTTTCTCATGTATTTCTCATTAACTTTTTAAAGCCTCCTGACTTTGTGAAATCACTGCAGTAAGTTGGAAATGAAGTATGGAATGGGAAAGAAAACATAGGCTCTCTTCACTCTTCACTTCCTTCCAGGCAGTTTTCCCTCCAAATTAATATTAGGATTGTCACTCACTTCTATATAAGCCTTTTAAAGAAACCCAACATCGCCACATAAACATCACTAAGGGAAACACATGAAATTCAGGACTTCAGAATTCACCCAATCACAGCACATTTTACCTGCCCTGACCTGGTGCATCTAGCTGATATTATCTGTGCTCTCTCTCTCTCTCTCTCTCTCTGTCTCTTTCTTTTCCATGACCACTTCTCCTTCACAGATCCTCTTCGCAGAAATAGGATCTTAGGATCTCAAACAGAAAGACAGAAGAGTTCCATATATGAACCAACACAGTGAAATCCCACAGAGCTCAAGATAAAAATTTCCCTGCCCATGGTATGTGTGATCTCAGAACTAGCATTGCTCTCCATCGTCTTCCATGAAACTAAAATACATTTTTGCCTCTCAAGGTGTTGAAGCACTTAGCTAATCATAGAACATTGGGGATAGGAAAAATTTGAGTTTCAAGGAATGGAATTTTCAATGAAAATGAGTTTTAAGACAATGTGAATTTGTTTTCCAACATAATCGTTTATAGGCATTAAACTCAGGATGGGTGCTGGGGCCTAGCAGTTGGCAGGACACTGATGGGCTCCTCGCCCATCACAGGATGGCTACAGTCATTCTAGTAC
The DNA here is from genome assembly GCF_000151885.1 of Dipodomys ordii. NCBI lineage: Eukaryota > Metazoa > Chordata > Mammalia > Rodentia > Heteromyidae > Dipodomys > Dipodomys ordii. The sequence goes on along the minus strand of NW_012267223.1, from coordinate 14,645,547 downwards.
TATCTAAGTCAACATCCAAAAGGAAAAAGGAAGTTTCAGAAAGTCCTTCTGCACTAATACTCCTTATTCAAAGAAAAGTAAACATTCACCAGTAGTCCAAAGTAAACAGCCTCTCATTCCTATAGGCAGCACACTGTATCCTGTCTGTGCCCTCATTGCACAAACAATTGGGATATAAATTATGTAATATATTTAGCGTCTATATTGGTAAGTGGTCTTTGCTGGTAAAAGAAAGACAATCGGTACTCGTTTCCATGAGTATCTGCCACAGGAAGAGGCAAGAGGCAGAGTGTGTGTGTGAGTGCGTGTGTGTGTGTGTGTGTGTGTGTGTGTGTGTGTGTGTGTATGTTGTATCTTTGCATGGATCACTGGTCCAGGTTGAGTAGCCAGACATTGTGAATCATACTTTTACTGGACATTGAGCCATTCTCATACTTGGTTCCATAAGATTAAGGGGGAAAAAGTTCTTAGTTTGTAAAAGGGACATCTTGTTTGTCCATTTTATATAAATACAGATCTTGAATATTATTGTTGTCAAATGTAGTTTGAGTTAGTGAGCTAGTTTTCAGTCTCCTTCACAGCATAAATAGGAAAAGGAAGAAAAGCTAAAGTTCATATTAGTCCTAAGATCAAAACATCAAATAGCTTGAGATGTAGAATCCAAGATCTATGCAGCTTTAGATGACTGCTCTATTGCACCATTGAAACAGTACACAAGATTGCTAAATTCCCACTTAATAGAGTTTAAAAAAATTATTTCCTGTAGAGAAATCCAGCTTTTGGTGTCTTCTCAAAGTATAACTACCTAAAAACTGAGAACCTAGTGAAATAATAATAATGGTTGATTTAAATAATTCAGTTATATAGACAGTTATAGAGGGGAAAAAATTACATGTCTCCATTTTAGGCAGAGCATTGACAAAATGGTTTCATTCTATTTAAAGAGTCTCACAAAGGAATTTCACAGTTAACCAAGCAGTATCTGTTGTTTATCCACATTGTTGTGCAACAATAATCACCAACCTTCTTTGAGCCTGCATGCAGAAAAAGTCAATTAACAGTGAAAAACAGAAGGGATTTTCAGAGCTAACTGTAGATGTGAATCCTTTCCCTTCACACTTCTTCAGTACATTTTATGTCTCTCATGTTACACTTCTTTGGGCAGCTCAGTAAGAACTTACTGAGTTCTTTCAGTGTGTTATTGTTTTATCTGATTTCATGAAATGTACAGACAAACATGAAACTCTAGTGAAATTTGCCCAAGGTCATACAGTTAATAAGTGCTGGATTTTCGAAGCAAGTATACATGATGGTAAACCCAAAATTCTTCTTACTCCATGGCTAGCATTTTCCCTAATCAATATTTACATTGTAAATATGTATATGCTCAAAGAAGAAGAAAACCAATTTGGATTATCTTCTGTATTTACTTGCTATAAATTCATAATTTACAATATATAAAGCAAATCTTCAAAGAATACACATTTTTCTGGTGATAACATTGTACTTCAACTGACTATATTAACACCTTCAACCTCATGTCTGTGTAGTAAAATAGCCCTTGGAAACTAAAAACATGAAGCTAAAAGAACTATACATGCTCTTTGCTTGATGATTATGGCTATATATACAGAAAAAAATATTTAAATCATCTTGATTTGTAAGAATGAAATGACTGGCCATCCATTTTAAGTTCCTATGTTAATCACTGGGAGTTAGGAAATTGATTAAGTTAATTGTTTCCCTCCATTTTGTGCTGCAGGTAATTTAAATCTTGATTTAAATTTTAATTACTAGTGACACCAAGCAAAGTCCTTTAAAATTAAATTTTATTCGACCTTAATTTTCATAAGATCCAGCATATTTGTGTGTGTGTTTTATAAAGTATGATGCCAGATGAGAGGAGGGAGATGAATTTAAGTTTGTGCAATAGGTCTCTAAACACGTTTGCAAAGTAATGCCAAACATGTCAAATAAACTGTTCACACGTTATTTTCAACAAATAGAGCTTGAATTTCCCCAACAGTGGCAGTCAAGCCGCAAAACTCCTCTTTATTCAAAAGAGGAAATGATTACCTTCTAGTCTTTTTATTAGTTATCAGCCAGTTGCTACAATTAGATTAGAAATGGATGAAGACCTTATTTTCCATTTCATTCTGTGTTACATTATCTAAGCAGTGCATATTGTGTATTTAATAGAAGTTTAGGGGGGAAAAAAAGGTTAAATAGATTTATAATTTTGATGAGTTCAGGAAGAAACAGTGCCACAGTTGCCTGGTGAGACTGAAAATCAATTTGTATGTATTTGAATGCTAATCACGTTCCGTTTCAAAGAGAACCCTTCCAAGGCCTTCCTTAGAGCAGCACTGGTCCAATCATTTCACTGGTACCTCCAGGGTGACTGAAAACATGTTTTCTCTAGAACAGGAATAGTTCTAGAAGTTTCATGTTCAGTGGTTCTTTTCGGCATCAGTTAAGAGAGCTCACTGCCTCAACGTTGTGCCAGAGACCAGAGTCAAGTATTTAGAAAAATAAAAAAGCTAGTCATCATCTTCGTTATAATTGTCACCATCTGAGTTATGCATGGGCCATTGATGATATGCTGAACCTTCCTGTATTTATGGCCTTTGTCATCTGACATTGCACTTTTCCCCACCAATAGGTAGAATTTATTTCTTAGCACTAGGATTTTGAGTTCATCCATGTGGCCAAGACATGTCAGTACATGTTATGCTGTGTTCAAGTGTTCAAGAATGTCTCCACTTGTGTTTAAGAACCTTTGTCATTGCCATGAGGAAAATGCCAGGAAAGCCTGCTAGAAGGTGAAGAATGCATAACTCAGAAGGCTCTGGGGCTTTCACCAGCTGCCAGCTAAATGCTAGACACATGCATAGTCCCAGCTGAGACTAGAAATGACCAGCCAAACTCGCTCTTAAGCACCATCCTGAAAACTGTGAGCTGAATAAATCTTGTAGTTTTACAATCATTATATATTAGGATGCTGGTTATGTGGTATTATTTGTGACAGTAGGAAACTTACACGTTCTAATGAGTATCACTTTATACTAAGACATTGTGGTGGCCGATTATTAGCAGCATATAATTAAAGCCTTTTTGTGGTAAGGATGAGGCACTTAAGGAAAAGGGGAAAAGAAGATAGTGAAGTTGCCAGTATGTTTCCTTCTGTATTGGGTATACAATGTTAATGGCCCTACCAGACCTCATCTCTACAGTACAAGAAAGCAAAGTCACTGCAAACAATTGGTGTCAATGCTGACTGTTGGATGCATGGAGCCAGGGTCAGGGTTGGAGCAAAGAATAGGAATTAAGAGGGAAAGCAATAAAAGAGATGCTACTTCTAAAACAATAACCCTGCAGGAAGGTTTGATTCCTTCCCATTAAGTGAGAAAATTAGAACAGGCATATGGCTTGTCAGTGGGGTCACCAGATTTAGCCAATAAAAATTCAGGATGCCCAGTTAAATTTGAATTTCAGTTAAACAACAAATAACATGTTATTGTAAGTGCATGCCATACACCGGGCATGCTGTGAATTCTCCAGGCCCTGGGACTTTTGAGGCAAAGATATGTGGAATGGAAAACTCATTTAGTTTTGAATTACACTCTTGTCTGTTGCTTTCTGTTAATTATTTTCTGGTTAGAAGCCTGAGGAATAATGTACAGAATTGTTTTTGGTGCTAAAACTAACAGTTTTAGTGTAAACAGATAGATTTTGTCATAGAATGCGGATCTGATAGAATAACCTATGGTGGTTAGAAGCCTGAGGAATAATGTACAGAATTGTTTTTGGTGCTAAAACTAACAGTTTTAGTGTAAACAGATAGATTTTGTCATAGAATGCGGATCTGATAGAATAACCTATGGTTCCCAGCCACTCTTCCAACTATGGCTCTTATAAATTCGCCCATCAGCACCATGACAAATCAGGAATGGTCCCCATCCCTCTCCTCAAGTTCATAATGCTCATTAGTAGTTGAGTTGCTTTCACACACAATCCATCCCCAAATAACTTACGTTTGTAACTATTTCTCCTCAAAGTTATGTTGCCTTTTGTTTGTGAGATTATAAAATAAGACTGAGGTAACTACAAAAGAAAAATATAATGGAAAAAATTCAAGTCAAAAGGAAAATAAATGAATCAATACCCTCTAGCAAGCAGCTTATAGCATTCAGATAAACCCCTTAATCATGTTCACATGTGGACATAAATAGAGAAACAGGTATATTGTTGCTGCTCACATAGAAATAGAATAGTCATCACAGCTTCATGGATTAACTACAACTTACTCTCAACTCATCCCAGCTTAGTTGACCTCAAAACCAGACACTGAATTTCTGGCTGGACACAAGTTTCCTCTCTGAATCTCTCTTTGACAGACCCTAGTTAAAGGAAAAGCTTCAGTCTTGAACCTAGTAGCTCATTATGGCTGTCAAAGTCTCAGGGGTGTTTCTGGAAATGAACCAAGCCTCTTGTGGCCTTAGCTATGATAACTGACACTCTGAGACCTTACATTAGGCAAAATAAATCATATGGGCAAGTCTAGGGTCAGAGAAATAGAAAAATACATTCTTCTATAGAGGAAAGTGGATAGGTTGCATGTAAATAGACGCTTTATCATAACATGTTATTATTACTTAAAATGTTGTGGATGTTTCCATTGTCAATGAATATACATTTACATCCTAGTTTTTAATGGTGACAGTTAGTGAGCCAACAGTATTTATTGAGTTTTTATCTAAATGTAAGCCATGCTATACCATTGCACATATACCTCATGATAGATTTAACTCTTTCTCCAGAGCCGGGCATTTTATGTAGTTTATTATTATTCACTAACACAATAAAGCCTACAGTGGATAACCCTTTAAGCCCACAAGTCAACTGACAAAAGCAAATGTATTTCAGGTGTTCTGGAGATGAGCCAACATCTCTGGGAATTTTCTGACTGGGCAAATTGTATACACATTTTCAATTTTATGCCTATTGTTGGATATTCAACCAATAGACTGTGAAAATGCTATTCAATCAGTGTCTCTTCCAGCTCTCTTCTTTATTCTCAACATCTTTCACTGCTTTCCTGTATATTTATAGTCACAATTATAATTCCCATGAGAAAGCAAGCAAGAGGGAAAAAGAGAAAACATCAATAAAGTCAGTCTTAAGAGAATTTTATCCAAGTCCAAATTTAGACTATGCATTCTTTCATTCATTAAATATTTACTAAATGCTAAATATGTACCAACTCTTATTCTGGGTATTATGGCATATGGTAACCCAGTGACTCTTTTTAAGGATCTCAAAGTTCTTTGCTTCCATAAAGAACGCTTTTTACTGGGAGATATTGATCAAGACCCAGTATGTTTACAAACTGCTCTGTTCAGTGGCAACTCCTTTGCACAACTAAAAAAAAAAGTATAAAAAAGATGCTTTTTTAGCTGCCTATTTCCCCATCTCTCCTTAATAATAGGGATGAATTATTTTCCATTTAAATATTAAATATTTAAAAATGCTAGTATGACAAGTAGTTGTGAGAGAACTTAAAAAGTTGAGATAAAAGATTATAAAAATAATATGTAGGTTACATAAACTTTCACATTTATTTAAAATACATGGTAGTGACTTTATTCCTAATATTTTCATATAGAGTCAAAGCTCTTGCCATTTTTGACAAGTGCCTAGAAAAGCAAAATTCTCAGGTGAATTACAGATGTGAGCTAAAATAATATTTTGGATCCAAATAAGACTAGTTTAAAGAATTCATTGGGAGCAAAGACCATCTTTAGTGATGAATAGGAGGTACTAGATACACATTCTTCTAACTATAAAATAATAGTATTTTTAAATGAAGGCTAATCTCAGCCATCACAGATACATGGATTAACTACAACTCAGTTTCAGCTAAGCTAGGCTCAATACCAGACATTGAACTTCTGATTCGATTCAAGTTTCCTCCATGGGTCTCTGCTTTATAGCCCCCAGCTGAGGTAAAGCTACCACATGGAGCATGATCTTCTCATGGTGGATGTCCGAGGCTCAGGAGTGTTTGCAGAAATGGGCCCAGTTTCTAACAGCCTTAGCTATGAGAGCCAACACACAGAATGTTTCCATTAAACAAAATAAATCATATGGCCAGGCCAGACGCTCTTCTGCTGAGGGGAAGGTGGGTGGCGAATAGTTGCTGAACATAACACAAATCAATCACACTCATTATCAGCTGTGAAAAATGTTAAAAGTATCATCAAAGATGGGCCCGTCAATCACGTATGCTGCAAATGAGTCCAAACATCAAACAAACAAAACATTGCTTCAAACCAGCGCAGCATGAACTGCTGAAAGATGTTATTAGAAGTGCTGGGTGGCAGGAGAAATGCTGGCAATAGAAATGTTATTAGAAATGCTGGATTAGAATCTCTTTTGTTTTGCATTTTTTAATTTCTGGTACATCATCGTATTCATTATTTTTGTGCATATATCACTCCTAGAAGTCATCCATGACTTTATTTTTTTACTTCTTTAAGATGGAAACACAGCCAGGCACATGCCTGTACTGCTAGCTACTCAGGAGGCTGAGATACGATGATCAGAGTTTGAGGCCAGCCTGGGCAGAAAAGGCCCTGTGAGACACTCATCTCCAATTAAAGTGGTAAAGAACTAGCCTTGAACATAAGAGTTCAGGGACAGTGCCCAAGCCCTGAGTTCAAGCCCCATCACCAACAGAAAAAAAAAAAAGACAGAAATACCTAAAATACTCTGAAGGTACAGTCCTTCTATGTTCTTACCTCATTTTATTTTATAGTTATCTTATCATCTCCAACACAGTGCCAATCTATTTTTCCTAACTTAATTTCAACTTAAGTATCATAGAAATAGCATTCTTTTCCTTATATTCGTAGTATTACATTTTGTGATTATAATGACAATTATTGCTATTGTAAAAATGGTGTGAGAATAAACACATGAATTCATAGGAAGGATTGAACTCAGAAGCAGATATCCACGCCAGTGGTTGTAATACTTGGTTGTCTTTTCATTAATAAATCATTATGTTTTAAGAGGAAAATGAAAGGGTTATTGTGAATAGTAAATCAGTGAAGGGGAGAAATCTACTGGTGATTTAATTTTCATGTCTTTGGTTACTTCAGGAGTCAAATATATTAGTTATGAATTAGACATATATGTTTTCCCAAGAAAGTGATCCTTTCTTTCATAGATATAGAGCTTTTATAATATAGCCACTCATAACAATATCATGCATCAAGCTGATGGAATGGTCTTAATGAGTTTCAAAGTGAGACATTTCTCTGAAGGATATCATTTATAATTTAAAGTCATCAACATACTATTTACAAAAGTTAATGTTTTGTGCTTAAGTATACACTTAAGTTTAGTGCTATGACTTGAAATTTGTATATAAATTTGATTTGTATATAAATTTTGGATTTAATACAGGTTTTATATACACTCTTGTTCATAGCAATGAACACAAATATATACTTGGCATTTGATGAGAAATAACACTATGCATTGATAGGAAACTTTCTTGAGGAAACCTCAGACAAGCAGTTGCTCAGTTCTTTCCCTATCTAAATAAGTTATTGCCCCCCTCTCTCTTTTTCTCTCTCAGTCTCTCTGTCTCTGTGTGTCTTTCTCTGTCTCTCTGTCTCTGTCTCTGTCTCTCTGTCTCTATCTCTTTGTCTCTCTGTCTCTGTCTGTCTCTGTCTCTCTGTCTCTCTCTGTCTGTCTGTCTCTGTCTCTGTCTCTCTCTATCTCTCCTAAAGTCAGTACTCAGGATTGAGACTTCTGTAGGGATTAATCATATATGTTAATTTGACTGGGACTTACCCAGATACTTTGATTAAATATTATCCTGCCTCAAAATTTGTGGATGAGATTCTCATTTGAATTGGTAGAGTGAATAGAGCATACTCCCAATTTCATTGTATAGGTGGGTCTCATCCAATTTAGTAGAAACCTGAAGAGAACCTAAGTATTAAGTAAAATTGAATTTATAATCTTTGCCTTTCTGGACCTGGATGGCTGGCCTTCTCCTGTCCACAGACTTGAACTCATACTAGAACTTATGCTATTGGCTTACCTGATTCTCAGGCCTTCAGCTTCTATACAATCATACTCTCAGCTCACCCAGGTCTCTAACTCAGTGACAACAGACCATAAAACTTCTCAGCATCCTTTTAATCAAATCCTTATAATAAATCTGTTTGTGTATGTCTCTCTCTGCCCCTTTCAATCTTCCTCTCTCTCCTCTGTGTACATATAAATGTGTGTATGCACATGAAATATATATATATATATATACATATACATATACACATGGATAGCTATATGTGCATACATATATGCATATATGTACCTACATATATGCATATAAATTCATGTATCTGGTTTAATGTTTTATGCATCTTATTTGCTTAGTTTCTCTGAATAACACAATTAATGCATATGTTCCCTGCTTTCTGGGCCTTAAAGGTCAAGCGAGGCTCACACCTGTACTCCAAGCTATTCAGGAGGCTGAAATCCAGTGAATCACAGTTTTAAGTCTGCCTAAGCAGAAAAGTCTGCTAGCCTCCAAAATAGGGATTCAAAAGGACCAACAGAGCATGCAAGCTAAGCAAGCAAGCAAGCCCTAAATTCAAATCTCAGGATTAGCTAAATAAATAAATAAATAAGAGTAAAGGTCAATTATATGGGGGAGCGGGGAGGGATGGAGGAGGGGGGTTGAAGAATCTGTTGAATCAATATCCCATGTCTCTGGTGTTCTGAAATGTAATACTGATTCTTCCCCCCAAAATGAGGCAAGGAACAGATGTGCAACTCCTGCCTAGTTAATTACTTTATGCAAGCGGTATCTGACTGCTCTTAACAGGAGGGAGCAAGATGGAGATACCAATTTAACATAAATTCTTCTGATGAGCTATGGTGTCAAGGGATTTATGATGATCAACTTTGATGGGTTCAGGTCAGACTGAATATATTTGTATTACTCTTCACACAGATTATTTTTGCTCACAGCATTATTATTGAAAGCTGAGACCTCAACAGCCCTTGTATTAAAATAAGTCCAACAAAGTGCAGGCTCAGAGAGAAACTACAAGGTATGCAGTTTCACAATAAGTTGGAAATCTTTATGTAGAGTGGCAAAGCTGGTTAATGGCAGACCTAATGGAGAAATACAATTTTTGTTGCTGCAGAACTTCAAATGGCCAACTGTTTCTTCTATGTATTTATCACAGACTATTGAACCTGGTGAAGGAAAGGAAATTAAGTTAAAGGGGAAAAAAACGTGGCTCCAAATAAAGCTTTAAGAAGCAATTTCAACCCACGAAGTAATTAATGAGCGAAATGGGCTTCTACATTAGCTCTTGAGGCAAAGTCATCTTAATGATAAGCTCTCTTAGGAAATATATTAAAAGGAATCTGCCCTCATGATCCAGCAGTGAGTGATTTTGAGGTAAAAGAAACATGGTCCTTTGTAGCAAAGGATCTTTTTCCTCAACAAAAAGATATTAAAATGCATTTTTTATTACCGCTATTATTCTAAAAGAAAATAGAGGAAGGATATCAAGGAGTTTAAGAATTGTTTTGCAGAGATCTTTTAAGTTCCTGTTTCAGTTATAACAGTATTGCTTACATGTGACATTGAAAAAATAATTAAGCTGATAGAAGTGTAAAATGCAAAGGATGGGAGTACTGAGCAATCATGTCCATGTATATGGGTGCTCCCCTAAGTCCTCTGAGGGGAAAAACATGTTATGCTTTGAATCTGGCTCTGTGGACTTCTACAGTTGGAGGAAACACATAGGTTAGTGTTGGCAAGCTACAGCTACAGGTCTTTCTCCTCTGGGTATGCTTTCCAAAGGGACCAACTATCTGCTTCTGGGAAGCCAGTATCTTGCTAAGAAATTTCTTGACCCAAACTAAAGACCAGCATTTAGGTACCAGCATCTAAAACAGAAAGCCTTTTCAACGTTTCCAGCAGAAAGTTAATGGTATGCGACTGTTATCACTGCATTGCAATAAAAATCAAATCAGTGTCCAGGGTTTGCCTAGCACTAAAGAAATTTCAAGCAATAATCCTTTGCCAAAAGATTTACTTTTCTTCCTCTTTGTCTTCTCCAATTTGTGCTAATTACATCTCTCTTGATTGTCTGGTTGGCATCTACTTGCAACCACAAAATAAATCCATTTATGTCTGGGACATTTGGATTTCTTCTGAAAATTATCTGCCATCCACCTTCTTTTTATAGGTACAGTTCATAGTTTTGTAAGTTCCTTAGCTGAGTTACTTAGTTTTCAGACCTTCACATTCATACCCTCTGATTCAGTTTCTAAGAGAGCATTTCTCAAACTGGAGTTGTTAGGTAGCTTGGCGTTCAAAGGCTAGGGTTTTCTACAGGTTGGTATTCTACATGTTGAAGAAATCTCCTTAAGAAATTCAGTATCTGTACATTTCAATCATTATTTTTTATAATAGTAGCTATATACTTAGTCATCAATATATAATCATCAGTAGTGTGAACCAATAAATGTATAATCATACAATTCATGCATCTGTGTTTTCTCTTCTACTCAAAATCAACCTAATGAAGTTTGGCCATAACAAAGTAAGCTTTTAGCAGATATTAGGGAACCCTAGCTTACTGTCAAGGAGACAACAACAAAAGTGTGGACCTTTAAAGCAGTAATAATAGACATCAATTGTCCTTTCGCAAGAATAATGATTAAAGGGTACTTTAATAGACTTCATTTTCAATTGCAAAAGCAACTTTCGGGACCAAAACCACAGTGTGATTTGTGCTATAATGCACAGAGGAGAGGGGCTTTACCCAACCAGAGAGGAAGGTGAGTTCTCACAGAGGCCCCACAGAGAATAGTCACAGTTAGCACATGTAAAGCAAGGTAAGGTGGAGACTGTATAAAAGGAATACATTCTATGCACACCCTCGTTTATAGATTTTTAAACAGAACTTAAATAATTTTATTTGGTAAACTATACAACAAGATGTGGTACAGGTAAGGAGTTGAGGTTTATTTTCCCTTCATGTGGAGAAATGGCTGCTCTGATTTAGGTAACTTAAGGTCTTGGGGGTCACACAGCTAAGCCACCAGGGCTGAAAACCAAATATTTTTTTAAACTAAATCATGTTTTCTATTCCAGTACTTGGAGTGGCTTGAAGAGCACTCTCTGTTCCCCTAGTTTATCTCTGTCCTGGTTACCATCCAACCATGTAATGGACACTATTAGGTAAGCAATTATACAAACCCAGATGCTTCATGAATTAAAAACCTGTTGGAAAGTTAATGAGGAGTAAAATCCCAAAGACCAATATATACCTAGGGTCTGTTCTGTTCCAGCAACTTTAGGAGGACTGAGCCGGCCATCACAGCTGCCCAGAGTCTTCTTTCCAGAATGAACTTAGACCATTTCTCATTTCACTTGTTCCATCCTCGTGGTGATTTGACCACTCTGTCTCTGTGCCAGGTCCTCGCTCTCTCCTCTAATACTTCTGATTGAGATGGTATTTTTTTTTTGTCGGTTGTGAGGTTTGAACTCTGGGCCTGGGTGTTGTCCCTCAGCTCTTCAGCTCAAGGCTAGTGCTCTACCAATTGAGCCACACAGCACCACTTCTGGTTTTCTGGTGGTTAATTGGAGATAAGAGGCTTATAGATTTTCCTGCCGGGCTGGCTTTGAAACATGATCCTCAGATCTCAGCCTCCTGAGTAGCTAGGATTATAGTTGTGAGCCACCGGTGCCCAGCCTGATTGAGATGGTATTTTAAATTCCCTTTCCATCTTGAACTTGATGCCTCCTTCCAGTTCTGTTATTGGTCCTTTTGCTTTTGTTCAAGGACCACTGCTCTTCTATTCCCAGAAGACTGAGTAGCTAAGTTATTCCCTGCTAGGATGAGTCATCAGATCTGTTATTTACAGAATCAAATATTTTTAAAAAATGAATAAACAAAGGTACCTGCAGTGTACATACATAAACCATGAAATTCTCTCTGCAAAGATGCAACTATATGCTTAGTTGGTTTTAAGCCTTAGCTGAAAACTACTCTTCCCATTCTTGCCACACTCTGTAATGCTCTATTTTCCTGTACTTCTCACAATACAAAGGCTCTCATTCTATAGCTATTTTCAGATCTGCTGCCTGGCTTTTGATAATATAGCAATGAAATCTTACTAGAAATTTACATAGGAATATTCAACCTTAATACTAACGTAGCATTTATTGCTCAATCAGTCCAGTGTAAAATAAAGCCACTTTTTAGGAACTAAAGATTTTGATGAAGTGATTCCTTGACATTGAGTGTTTTTACACACATTAGCTAGTTGGACCTCAGAATAAACCAAGTAGTGTAGGTGGTATAGTATCTATTTTGTATCTTAAAGAAGACAAAGTTTATTAAGTTTAAATCAATAAGTGGTAAATTGGGAAAGCTGAAATGCATGGTATCTATGTGAGGGATGATCTCAGATGGTCACTAGTAATAGTTACAAAGTATTTCAGGCCTGTGTCCCTTATACTTTCTTACTTTATGTGAGGTGAGGATGAGCTAGCTATAGGACTTGCTTTACCCAGTGAAACAGAAGTGAAAATGATATTTTGCTTCTGGACTGAAACCTTGAGTGTCATTCTGGATTCTCCTAGTTTTTTTTTTGGGGGGGAGCGGTTGTTCTTGTTGTGCTATTGTAGTTTTTATTTGCCATGGTGATAGAGTAAGCCTGTATTTGAATGAATTCCTTCTTGCTCCCATCCCTGAATGTCTACAGTGAGAATAATGCTATTGTCACCTGGATTTGGACACGTAATTTAGATTTTTTTCTGACCTTCTGTGAAGTTGGGAAACTGTGATTTAAGAGTTGTGTATGAGCAAGGCATAAGCAAGTGCACCTTGAGTTATGTGTCTTATCATTTCCACTTTCTCCTTGCCTTGTGCAAGTTCTTCACCTCGTGTGACAAAGTAGTCAAATGACAACTGGAAAATGGATCTGAATCACTGAGACTGATTTTATGTTTCTTGTGCCATGCTGGGAAATACATCCAGGTTCTCATAAAGATAAGACAAACAATATTGCTGAGCTACTTCCAACCCACTGTCTAGTCTCTGGTCTATGATACATTCTCCATTTACATAGCAATTAATTCTTTCCTGTCATAAAAATCAGAGAATTTGTACTGCTTTACCACATGCCAAAGAAAAAGACAAGAATGTAAAGTAACAGAAAAACACCCAGGAATTGCCCTAGTGGAAATTAAGTGCAAAATGTACGCCAAAATACTTGCAAGCTACTTCCTGCATGGTAAAGTGTGTAAAGGGGAAAGAGGAGAAAGAGCAAGAGGCAGAGAGACAGACAGACAGACAAAGAAAGATCTATAGAGACACAGAGAATGGAAGGGAAAGTCGGGGGAGAATGTAGTTGTGGAGATAGGAGGGAAGGAATGATAAGGGAAAAACAAAGGAGGCAACAATGCTTGATAAATATACCCATTTCCTTGCTCATGTGATTGTAACCCCTCTGTACAGTATTTTCACAATAAAAAAACTTATTTAAAAAAAGAAAGTCTATGTCATGTAAACAACAGTTAAAAAAAAGAAAGAGAAAGGAAGGGAAGAGGGGGAAAGGGAACGGAAGGGAAGCAAAGAAGAGAGGGAAGTAGAAAGAAAGTAGTGTTCATGGAGAAATATAAAAGAGCCAAGTGATGAAAGAGAGAGGCATTTTCGTTAGGAATACAAGCTGTGGTGAGAAGGAAATAACAAACACCGAGAGATGAATAAAACAACCAGTCAGAAGAAAGTAATAGGACAGGGTGGGTATAACTAAGGATATCTCCAAAACCTTCAATATTCAGTCTTCCTTTCTCCCTTTTCTAACTCAATAAACCTACAGATGAGGCAGCTCTAAGGCCAATAAAAACTGGGAGTTTGTGAATGAATAAGCTTGTCACATTTGCATACAGATTCATTAGTACTGGCTATTCAGCTGAGGTTTTTTTTTTTTTTGTTGTTGTCATTCTTCTTTTTCTCCTGTGAATCTTATTAAAAATAGTGAATATTCCAAGGCATGGGGGGTGGTAGAAAATCTCAATAAATAAGAACCCTCAAAAATGGCCTTAGGATGGAGAGTTTTGACTTTACTCTGATTTCCGTTGTTTACTTGGGGTAGACAAATTGAGGGGCCACTGAGATATGAGAGGTGATAACTAAAAGTCTATCTACTTTTCCAGTTACAAAACCATACACGATTCTCTATTAATTGTATTTTTTCCACTAGTATGCAGTTTTAGAGTACTCACTAGTAAGCCTTTCTAAAAAAATATTTTTTCTATGTAAAATATCCTTCTGGAATAGATATTTCTATCCACAGGCAGAACTGAATACACAGCAAGGGTTTTTCTGTATGGCTGCTTAGGAAACATTAATATGCATGTAGATCACTTGAAGATCCTGTTTCCAATGCAGATTCTGTTCTGTAGGTGTGAGATTTTTGTGTTTCTCACATTTTGGAGTTGTGGTGCTGATATTGTGGCTCTGGAGACAATCCATTTAGCAAGGCTATCAGGTCTCAGAGCATTCAAGTATCTTTGCACAGGACCACACTGCTGTGGTTTGAATGTGAAGTAGCCCTATAAAGGTTCTGATAATAAACACTTGTTTTAGAAAGGGTAGTACCATGATTAGATCATGAGATTACTAACTGCATCATCACTCTGAATGGGTGATTAGGAGGTGGAGCCCTGTTGGAGAAAGTAGGTCATTGGAAGCTTAGTTTTGAAGGCTATATCTTGTATCTAACTCTCTCCCTCCCTCCCTCCCCTCTTTCCTTCCCTGCTTCCTTCCCTCCCTCCCTCTACCTCTCCTTCTCTCCCTCCCCCCTTTCTTCCCTCCTTCCTAGCTTTCTTCCTTCCTTCCTGGCTACCAGGAGGTGGCCGTTTCTCTCTACTGTATTCCTTCCACTGTGACACTGCTACCTCACCACATCCTACAAACAGTGGAGACAGCTGGCCATGGACTGTTTCCTCCAAAATTGTGAGTCAAAATAAGTCTTTCCTCCATTAAATTATCTCATGCAGTTTATGACAGTGATGAAAATCTGACTGACATATACATTTAGTGAATGGGAAAACCATGATTATGAGACAAGTCTGAGTCCATAGCCTGTTTGTCTGATTATAGTATAACACACACCCCGGCCCCCCAAAAAAGAGAAAGCTACAGACTAGACATTCTCTGAGAAGGATATGAATAGGAGGTCAATGGATTCTAATATAGCTAAAAACAAGACCAAAACTCTGGTCATTCGAGCTCTCTCTACTTTAGAAAAATCTATGAACTAAACTTGAGAAAATTAACATTAGGCCATCCTGGCCTTACAGAACAGTCGATATTTCCATGGCTCTATTTCACAAAGTCCTGGTTCTAGCCCATGGAAGAGAGACGACCGAGGAGAGATTTTATAGCCCCTGTGATCACCATGCCAACCCAGCACAGACTCCATGGTATAAAACCAGGCACCTGGAAAACAAGATGAAGGAAAGTATTTAATGTGGCTTTTAACCTTTAAAGCAATGATTGTCCCACAGCAAATTCACATTTTTGAGGCTTAGGTGAAAGCCTGCTTCAGGAGACGCCACCATCATTTTATTTACTCTGTCACTCTACAGCAGTAGATACTTGTGGTAGAAAATAGAATCAAGTGTTGAGATGAAGGACAGGAGAAAACCAATACTGGAGCCTTCCAAGAAAAGCGATCTCTTGTGTTCAAAGAACCTTGTAATTCAGACAATAAGAGACAGATTCTAGAATGGGATCGACACTATCTAAGGGGGATAACTAGAAGTTCTCAAGGACTACTGTTAATACTAAACATTTTACCTAAGAGAAAGCCTTATCTTTTCTGCCTTTGGTGAGCTTTTAAGAGGCTTGTCAATCTAGTAGCTATTCCTCAGAATCTTTCTAATATCAGTGTCTTTCAGAATTCGATCACTCATTATACCACACTTTTCACACCCCTTTTCAATCTTTTGCTCTTATTCCTACTCGTTCATGAAAGGTTAAAATTTGATTTCACTTGTTTTCATGGCCCAGCAGATACCCATGAATCCTTTCTGATCCTGTTTCTTTCCATCTCTTCTGACTCCATGCCCCCAGCTTTCCTCCACATGTCCCCTGAAAATGTCTCCTAATTTGTTGCTCTCCCTTAATTCTGGCCTTCCTCTTTATAGCTCTTACACACCACAAGCATAATGGCATTTAAAAATATGGATTAGGCTGGGCACCGGTGGTTCACCCTGTAATTCTAGCTACTCAGGAGGCTGAGATCTGAGGATCACAGTTCAAAGCCAGCCCAGGCAAGAAAGTCTATGAGATTCTTATCTCCAATAAACCACTAGAAAACCAGAAGTGGCTCTGTGGCTCAAGCAATAGAGTGCTCACCTTGAGCTGAAGAGCACAGGGACAGCGCCCAGGCCCAGAGTTCAAGCCGCATGACCGACAAAAAAAAAAAAAAAATGGATTAGACAAAACAGCTTTGAGATTCCACTTCATCACAGTTAAAACAGCCATTACCAAGAAAACTAACAATAACAAATGCTGTCAGGGATGTGATCAAAAGGGAATGCTACTACATTGTTGGTGGTAATGGAAACTTGATCAACTACTCTGGAAAGCAGTATGGAGGTTCCTCAGAAGACTAAACACAGGGCTTCCCTATAATGAGGCAATCCCATCCCACTCCTGGGCATTTATCCACTTGACCACAAACCAGGACACATTAAAGCCACCAGTACAACCATGCTCATTGCAGCATTGTTTACCAAAGCCAAGATATGGAATCAGTCCAAATAACCCTTAATGGACAAATAGATCAAGGAAATGTGACATATATATATGTGTGTATATATATACATATATATATGTCACATATATCTATATACATATATATATATATATATAATGGAATTCTATGCTTCCATCAGAAAGAATGATATTGTACCATTCAAAAACAAATGGAAAGACCTGGAAAAATTATATTAAGCAAAATAAGTCAGAACCAAAGAAACATAGGTTGCATTTGTTTCCCTCAATTTTTATAACTAGAATGTGCCTAAAAGTAAACACACTGAATGGTAAAAGATGAAAAAAATGCACCAGGACATGACAAGTTACACAGAACTCTAGGCATTCACACAGTGAGACCAGAGGAAGATAATCTTAGCAGAAGATCACAAAGGCTCAATAGCTATGTGTGGATTATCATATAAAATGATATTTATTGAAATAAACTCCTCCCAGAGAGGAAAAAAAGAGGTTTTTGTTATTTTAGTGTTCGTTTTGCTTTTTTTTCTCCTTTGTTGCTGTTTTTGTTTTGTGTGCCTTTTGTTTTATATGTAAGTTAATCTGTTTGGGGGAGGGTAAAGGGGAAGCACAGAAATGGTGGGACAAAGGGTGAATAAATGCAGCAGTGAGCGTCATTTGAAATTATATTGAAAATGAATTATATAACTTATGGGCAGGGGGAGGTTCGGGAGGGAAAAAGTGGAAGAAAGTGAGGGAAGGGGTGGCACTGTTCAAAAACAAACATATTTATTACCTGACTTATGGAACTGTAACTCTTCTGTACATCACCTATACCATAACATAAAAAACTAAAAATTAGAAAATAGTTGATAAAATTGGGGAAAAAATATGGATTAGAGCATGCCATTCCCATCTTTACCCCATTTATTTTCCTCTCTTGACCTGGTTGCACAGGAGAATCTCTTTATGTTAGTTAGCTATTCACCACTCACACTTGACATAATTAACCAATAAAGAGAAAAGGGTCCTTTGGGCCTACGTTTTTGGAGGTTCCAGTCTGTGAACACTTGCCCCATTGCTTTGGGGCAAAAATCCTCACTGCTGTCAGGCTGATGGAGAAAAAGAAGATGCAAAAATGTACTGGGGTCCTCTGGGAGTATTCCACCAGGCCCTACCTCTTAAAGGTTCTACTACCTACCCATAATACCCATGGGTCTTTGACAGACATACAAGGACAAAACTGTGGTGCTCCAAGGGAGAGGGTGCACAAAATAGAAAAGCCTGGCCTTGTGTCAGACCAATTATACAGGATACTTGCCTCTGGGTTCTCAGAGAAGCCAAGTGTGGAAGCCTCTGTTCATGCAGTTTGACCTGTGCCATCTCTTTCTTCTGTAGCACATGTCCTCCTGACCTGTATGCTGCTGTCTCGGTGTCATCGATCAGTGCTTCCCAGCACCACGTCCTCAGGAGTCCATCTCTGAGCACCTTTCCCATAGGCTCTCTGTTATGGCACACTACAGGACTTCTCTCTGCTTGAATTTACCTGGCTTACTCATGCTGTGACTTGCAGTGTCCTACCAGAAAATAAGCCCCAATGACACTTGTGTCTTGCTCACTGCACCTGGCCTAGTGTAGGCACTTCATTCAGTAAACATTCATAAACAAGTATTGAATGCATTTCCCAGGCAGAGCTAATCCCTTTCTCTTCTGTATTCTCAAAGCGTTTCTAAGTCTGTTTCATTAAAAAAACATGTCCCATGTTTTATCTAGTTACATCTGTGCCTGCTTTCCCTCTACTCAGAGAGCTATTGGAATGTGGGAACTTTGTCTTACTCATTTTTCTATTTCTTTTCCTGAGCATTGGTACTAACTATATGGTGGGTATTTATCAAAGCTCATACACTATCTCTATTCAAAAAAAAATAGAAATTTGTGTGTAGTGCAATTCCAAGAACGGTATGGTCTGTCTTAGCTTACTGATAACGCGGTCATTAAAAATTAGAAACAACACTTTTGGAAAGAGAGATTTTAAGAGAGTTATTGTTTAGAAAGCTGGCACCTGGGAATAATCGGGAGAAAAGACAGATGGAGTCTTAGTCTGTTTTATTAATGATTTTAAATTGTCTACACACAATGGATCTTCCTAGTATCTGTACTCCAGGCTGGCCATGATCATAGCCTTGTCTTTGGGACAGCATTGACTACAAGAAGTTCAACACTTTGAATGCAAGTTTATTGTCCTCCTGTATCAGAGTCTCATACAATTACAATATGATACTTTAGGAATCCTCTTGACTAAATGTTAGCAAACAATTATAGGCTCGTCTCAAACTGAGATGCTGGGGAACTAAAATAAAGCTAATTATCTATTTGCTGCAAGCCTGCACCTACTGGTATTATGAAGATGAGAAAAAAAAAACAAATTCAGAAGCAAAGACTCGTAGTTGTCATGTTATATTTAAAGAAACAACCCAGAGTCATTTTTTTCATGAGTGTGGCTGCATTTATTTTATATGGGGTATTTTTTATTTACAAAGTTAATACAAGTGTGGTTCACACACAGCAAGCAAATGTTATGAAGGTACAAAAGTAAATGTTAGTGCTCTTTCTTAAATCTACAGTCTCACTCCAGTATCCTAAACAATCTATGTTAATTTGTGATTTGTCTGATATCCTAGGTAAACTATCTGGACTTTGGGAAGTATATATACAGAGAGATGGGCAAAGATAGAATGATAGAGATAGAAATTACATGGATACATGCATACACATCTATGTTATGTTTTCTCCAAAAACTAGACCACCCTGTTCACTTTTCTCTGAAAGTTGCTTTCTCTCAATGACCTATTCTCATTTCCCTTTAGGTCAATACATATAAAATATAACTGATTCCTTTAAATTTATACATCCATTCATTCGGCATTATTTATTATGAGTCTACCGAGATCTGCTTTAGGCACTCTGGTGAACAAAGCAGACAAAATTCTTGCTTTCATGGGATTTGCATTCTAAGGAAGGAGACAAACAAACATAAGCCACTACAATAATAGCACCATCACATGGCACTGAGTGTTGTAGAAAACAGAAGGAGGGGGGGGGGGACTTCAGAGCAAGGGAGTCCCAGAGAAGGATGCTGTTTTTCCTGACTTGACAGGGAAGGCATGTTAACTAAGAAGTGAAGGACAGGAGAGAGCAGGCCATGCATCAATCTAGGGCAAGACCTTCCCAGACAGGGAGGACAGTAAGTACAAACATCACTGCCAAAATATCCCACCATAAATCTTACACCCAGAGTCCAAACATGTAAGACAACACACTCCAAATCACCTCCATAGCAATTTGCCTTCTTAACAGCAATATATAGGGTTAAGGATGCTTGTTCCACAACCAATTGATTAGAACTGGATATAATCAATCTCTTTCATTTTAATGCAATTGATGTTTCTTTGTTTGGTTTTGTTTTTCATTTTCTTGATTATTGGATGTATTAGGAAAGTCTTTGTGCGCTTTTGGCCACTAATAGATTCTCATTTGGAGGACTGTAAAATAATGGTGCTCGAAAAGGCCAAAAGCAATGTGCATATGACCATAGAAGATGATGGTAACAGAAATGAATCCCAAGATAGGGACACAAATATCTTTTTTCTTTCTTGCTATTGTTTCTAACGTATTTATAATGTACCATGTGATTTTGTTGGTGCTTTGTATGTTCCTCCCCCACAATATAACCCCTGTTTTCACTCTATTTGATGTCGTTGCCCTGCATCTTGTATATATACTTCTCTAATTTGGGGAGGGGAAGGGAAGAAACAAAATGCTTAACTAAGGATACAGGTTGATCCATTGTAACAAAACGCTACATTGAAAATGAACTTTACAACTTCAGTTGTAGAGGTGGGAGGGAAAGGAAGGTAGGGGAAAACAATGGAGGAGGCAACAATGCTTGATAGGAAATGTACTCATTACCTTGCTCATGTAACTGTGACCCCTCTGTATAGCATTTTTACAATTAAAAAAAGTACAAAAAATAATGGTGCTCATGTCATTGTTACCAAGTCTTGGCTTTCCATCATAAAGTAGAGAAGAAAAGCACTAACCTGTGCAGCAAAATTGGGTTCAAGGCAGCTTTCCAAAAAGCTGAAGCCTCCCCTCCTGCAATGTCCAGGAAGATAGAGACAAACAGGAAGCAAAGATACTGAGGTAAGGAAAGCTGCTACCTGAACTTATGGGCTGAATTGGGTTTGATTATGAACAAGGAGACCTGGGGGTAGATGGAGGTTTTCTACAAATGAGGGAGAAAGAGAGGACCAGCAATATCATTCTCCAGCTCTGTTGGCCTATAAGGTTGACAGTTATCCCTTCCGAATAAGAACTTTCTTTTGGATGACTTCAGATTCCAGGATCACCTTGGTACAGTCACTGACCTGCATTACTGCTGACTAGTCCATAAATATCAAAGCATTATCCTTGCTATGGAAATCCAGAGTATGAATTGAATGCTGCTGAGTTCTTCATGCAATCTATATACCTGTGACTTATAAAAAGGCTACAAATTGGCCCAGGATAAGAGAGGCAAACCTGGAAATTCACATATCTTCTAGGTCTGATGAGAACCCAGCTAAACTCTCACACTAACACCCATAGTTACTTTAAGAAAACAGAGGGGCACAGTAACACACCTGTGCAATAGTGCCTAATCAAACATCCTGTTCCATCCACACTTCATAGGCATGTGTTAGAGCCCAAGAGTAATTCCAACAAAGAAGCTCATTTGATTTTGATGTTTTAAAATTATTTACATGGTGAACATTGTTTATAATGCTTTCCTTTCAAATTAATTTTAAAATATGGCAACACAGAGTATGTATTCTAGAATACTCTGGTAAATTCAGTAACTCTATTGTCACACAGACCCTGATTAACTAACCAGGCAAAACATGGCTGTTGGACATTTAAAAATCTACAACACTCAGGCTGGTAGAAAAGTCATTTGCAGGGAAAAAAAACTAAAACATAATCTCAAAATGAAGGAAAGCAAATTCTCTCCCTTCACTGTTTTTATTTTTCTAGGAAACCGGACATTATAATGGGTAAGGATGGTTCAGGAAAACACACATGACACAAAAAGTCAACTCAGGGACTGTGGCTAGAATTAGACCAACAGTGGCATAAATTGTGAAGACAAGAGAAAACTAGTCACTGAGAGCAGAACCACAGATAGGAGCCTAATTCTGCAACAGTCTGTGGCAGATCAACATTTACTTTCTTTCCCTGATTTCACATACTCCATGACAACAGTAGCTATAACCATCTCCCATACACACACACACACACACCACTTCCTCACCCCTATGGAGGAATTCATTCATCATGAATAAATAAATCATAAAGATCAAGTCATATGACATCAACAATTTGGGAAAACACAACACTGTCTCTCTTTTCTGCAACTCCAGATCCTTTTAATGTATCCATAGCCCTCTTTCCGAATACCTTTAAGTCGGTGATGACTCCACTTCCCTATCTTTCAACACAGACACAGATCCTACTTAGGGCTATCAAGCAAATGTAACCATCAGACTCTGCTGAGTGGTTTGTGTCTGATTCTCTGGTAACATGGGCAGCTCAGAGAATACGAGTTGCTACTCAATGGTTTCCAATGAACTTTTTTATACATTGAACCAGCCAGTAATAGGGCTGGTCATTTCATTCTAATTTTTCTAAGCTCTATGGCTTTGAACATGGTACATATCTTCGCTATGCCTCTATGTTTTGTATTTATAAAGTGGGCAGATCCAGTGTTAGACTTCTTAGGACCCTGTACAATAAGCCATACAACATACTTAGCAGAGTGGTTGGTACATAGTAAATATGCCTTGTAAGTTAGCCACAATAAGAATTTATTTTGTCAGCTGCTGGTTTTTGTTGTTGTTGTTTTGTGTGTGAGTTTTTTATAACATAAAATTGCAACAGTGGCAAAGATGAGTTCTTAAACCTGGAATTTCAGTCCAGCCTGTGAATTGAATTGCACAGAAGAGCCTCAATTTTGCTCATCAGGTTGGTGATTGATGCTTGTTTGCTAACACTGAAAATGTTGGCAAAGGCGGGAAAGAGGGCTGGCAGAGTAGCTGCACTAATTACCAGAAGTGCAAATTCAACATGTAGCACTCTAGCGAGACATAATGAGCCTGTGCTGAGGTGAAACAGGAGGTTTGCTACATACATTAGAATTAGAGGCTCTAATTGCTTAGCATCCCAAATGTGAATGATTCCCGGAGAAATACAAGAAAGCAATCCACCCACCTCTACCTAACAACAAGAGCATTTCCTCTTTAGTCAGCTGACAGGCACGAGGAGGGACAGAAGGGTAATTTCCTCCCTGCAGCAGTTGATTAGATAAGTTGCTATCTGTTTTCCCACACAGCAGGGAGAACCAGAGGGATGTGATGAAGGAGCAATGTCCTTCATCAAGGGGACTGTCTAGTATTTCTTCACTGGTTACTGACTGGATTGGCAGTGGGTCATTTGTGCTTCCGTGTATTTAAAACATAGGAGTTGAACCAGTCCATCAAGCAACAACCAACACAGGAAGAATAACTTTGGGTTTTTGTCTTTAAGCAATATTACACGTTATCTTGAACTTAAGTACTTGAAATAAAGTACATATACACGTATACACACACACACACACACACATGTTAGAATGGGAAACTCACTTGATGCTGAAAGAATACACAATATTTATAAGATCTAACAATCAAGTCTTTGTTGTTGGGTTGGAAGAGTCTGGAGTTTGAACTCAGGGCTTTGCACTGGGTAGACAGGTACACTACGGCTTCAGCCAGTTGTCTCGGGAAGAATGGGTTGCTTTTTGTCTTGGACTGTAACCCTTCTGTCTATGCTTCCAGTGTACCTGGTGTGATAGGTGCATACTACTGTGCACAGTTTTTATTGGTTGAAATGGGTCTCACAAACTATTTTTGCCTGTGATCCTACCAATCACAGCCTCCTAAAATAGTTAGGAGCCACCATCACCCAATTAAGCCTTTCAACAAACAATTCAACAGTGCCACCTGTAGGCAAGCATGTGTCCCTTTTATACAGCGAGAGAGAGGTTGGAAGAGAATGCTGACCACTCAAAAGAAGGGAGGGCTTTCAGTATCAGACAAAATGTTTATTCCTGAGTCCGACTTTCTTGAGCTAGACAAGCCTTAACAAACTTCTTGAACATTCTAGGTTAAAAAATTATTTTTGTACTTCCAATGGCAAGAAAACGCAGCTGTAGTAGAATAAGATGTTCCCAAATTTGAATACTGGAGTTTTACGAGGCTCTTTTGGGGGGCATTTTAATACAATTTTAATGTTGGCCTCCTTTCTTGGGGATATTCAAACTTTCCATCACTATATTCCTTACTATATTAGAGGATATTTGTGCTGCTTTTGCTGCTGCTGCTGCTGCTTCTTCGTCTCCTCCTTTTTCTTCTCCTCTTCCTCCTCCTCCTCCTCCTCTTACTCCTCCTCCGCCTCCTGTTCCTCCTTCTCCTGCTCCTCCCCCCCCTCCTCATCTTCTTCCTTCTCCTCCTTCTCCTTCTCATTCCTCTTCCCCTTCCTTTGGCCAGATTAATTATTATCAGTGCACCTTAGAATAGTGTAGTAGAGTAGCTATTCAATCCATAATAAAAAATCATCCCATGTCAATAACATCAGTTATAGCATTATGTAAAACGTTTTTTCAAAGCATCATGAGTTACTGGTATATTTTAGTATGTTCTGTTATTCCTATTTTGTTATATTATCTGTACATTTGTGAAGCTGAGTCTCAGGTAAGTAGGCTGCTGAAGGCAACACAGTGGCTTCTGTCTTTTTTGAGTAAAATGGGGCTGTCACTCTATACCTAGAAGCAAAACTCCTTTGAAATCTAATCAAATGAACACCTCCCCAAATTTACCTAAACTTATATAGTGTGTCTTTTGGGTTAGGTATCCCTTAATCTCAAGACCTCAGTAAAACTACTGGACCTCAAGTTCGAACTAGTTTAAAGAAAATGATAAGATGGAGTTTAAATCTGACATCTTTCTCTCATCTCATGTCCTATTCTTCGACAAATACCTTTCTTCTGCAAATGCCAATAAGAGAAACAAATCCCTCAGTTTTGTTGACCTGGTAAACATTCCTGCTCTTGTGTTTTCACACCAGCAAATAGAATTTACTGCCAAAAAAATAGAGAGTCAGAAAAGCTGCTCTGTAATTTTCAGTTTGCACAGTTCTTGGGCTTGGTATTCCATGGAGATTTCAAACTAGCTACAGGTGTATGGTAAACAGTTACCCTTTGGGCTTAGCTTCTAAGAAAAGTCAGCACTTTCTACAAAAGAAGGAAGAAAACCTTCCTGTCTTGAAGGAAGATAGAAGGCTCGGGGGTCAAGAAGGCAGCAGATGTGTGAATCTATAAAGTTTTGGAGGAGAGAAGGCAAGATTGCTTTTTGAGCTATAATTTTCAGCTCTGTGAAGGCAGCTCTGCCACAGATCATCACTATGCAGCCGTTGTATTTCAAGCATTGATTTTTTTTTTTTTGCAATGAGGCACAGGGATAGGCAAACTGAATTTTCATTAGCTCCTTGGGGGAAAGTGAGCATCCTCCCCAAACTAAACTGTCCAGAACACATTAAAGGATAATTTATGAGGGTTGGCTCCGTGGAACTTGAACAGCAGCAATTGCAATAAAGCATTTCTGGGTGAGTTTGCTAATTTGAACTAGATCATGCCCATGTTAGAAAGCTACCCATTGAAAGTACTTTTCTTGCCTTCACTTTAAACTTTAATGGGAGACCTGTCTGATGATTTCCTTTCTGCCTCTTTGGTGCATGTTTTACACAGAAGAACACTGAAAAACCTGCAGAATTAAGAGAGAATTCCATCTTGGAGATACCTATAAGAGAGAAAAGAGTCAGGAGTTATAGTCACTGAGAAGAATATTGAGAGATGCAGTGCCATCTCTGTGGAATTTTGTAAACACCACCTGGCTTTTCAAGATCAAGGCTGTTCTCTTAGCACATTATCTAAGACAGGTACACATGGAAAGAAAATATGTATACACATACTTTCACCTAGAATGTGAGCGAATCAATCATTATGTGAGCATATCCACATAAAGAAGCCTCATACAACCACTCATTGCTTGAAGAAATAATTTATTTGAGCACTTTGACTTGCTGTGTTCTGAGCTTGATGGTGGATGGATGGAAGCATGTAAAGGTATACCCAGTCCATATCTGTTCATATAGAGCCCAAGGGATAGTGGGAAAATGGACACTAATCAAATGATCAACAAATATGTATTTAGTGATAAACCATGGTAAGGATTGTGATGCATTAAATAATTGGCTCTATGGAATATTCCTAGGAAATCGGATCTATTCAAGAAGACTTGAGTGCTTTCAAGATAAGGTAACTGCTAATGTATAGATCAGAAGAACAAGAAATGGAGGGGGACCTACTAGGCAAGTAGAGGAGGTTATAAAATATTCTGGGGCTATGTGTGGCAGGAGAGTTGATTGAACCCATGACATACTGGAAGCCAGACTACGGAGCTTTGTCGTGGTCTTCAGAGTAATAGGATGCCACCAAAAGGCCTTTAAAATAGTTCTGGGGGAGGCAAGACACCAGACCTATTCTATATTTCAATGTATGTATTTTTTTTCTATCATTCAGAGACAAAGGAATAAGCACACTTGAGAAATTCCATGTCAGACATTTTGCAAGAATTCAGGTATTTTGCATTGTGAAGAAATTGATCAAAGAAAGGACACGTGTGTGTGTCAGAGAAATACTTAGCAAATAAAAATAGTGCTTGAGGAGAGATTTAGTAAGAACCAGGCAAGACATACAAGGTCAACCATACTATGAACACATCTTCCAATTTATACAATCCAAAGTGACCAGGAAGGAAGTAGTGGTAGCTAATTTATTTATACAGCATCTACCCATTGGTATGCTTTCAGTCTTTTGGGAAGACACATTAACATAATGTTTACTATATTAATTTCCTCTGTGAGTCTTTTTGTAATTTGCAAAGATTTTGTTTGACTGAAGAGTTTAATGACTATTTCCATAAATTTAGTAGTGTTGATAAAAAGAAATAACCTGTAAGCATTAATTTTTTTGCTACTTGATGAAACATGTCATTTACTGCTGAAACAAATATGTGCATACATTCACCATATTTCAGTTTTAAAATGGAAGAAATTGTGAGTTTGGAGGCTTGGAAAGCACAAATAGGAGGATTTCAGCCCAGACTGGCAATCAAAAGGTAAGATCAGGAAGGTCATTATTTGAGACCAGCTAGCCCAAGCAAAAACTACCCATCTCAATCAAAAGAAAAAAAAAGCCAAGTGTGAAAGTGCATGCCCTTTGGCCAAATTATTATCAGAAGTATAAATAAGAGGATCACAATCCAAGATAGCCAGGACAAAAATATGAGACCCTATTTAAAAATAACTAAATCAAAGTGGGCTAAAGGGATGGCTTAAGTAGTAGAACACTTGCCTAGCAAGGCCCTTGGTTGAAACCTCAGTACCACCAAAAGAAAAAAAAAATGGAGACCCAAAAAAAGCAAGCCTCCAAGTTAGTAACTTGTACTAAGCCACAGAGACCACCTATGCCTTTTGTCTTATTCTATTTCCTTAACCAAGGTTGTATTAGGATCATTTAGGAAATTAAATATTGATAGAAAGGCAGTTTAATGAGGATACATGCAGAAAGAATACATAAACACCAACATTTCAAAATGGAATTTATTGTACTCTGTCTCTTCCCAAAATGAATCAGTGTGAGGAAAGATCTATAAAATAAGGCCATTAAGTAGAGTAGAAGTCAAGATCATGCTAAAGAAACAAATAGATAACCTAGCATAAAAGTAGACCACATACTTATAATTTTTCCAGTAGCCAGGCCAAAGAGAAGGGTCTAGTATCTACTATTCTTTGGAAAAAGTGAAGTTCTACAGGACAGACTCCCTCCTAAACCTGGAAGCAATATACTACCTGAGACATTGTACAGTTATACTGAAAATAGAAGGAAAGGGACTGGAAATATAAGGAGAAAGATTTTTGTTTCAAAGTGAAGGAGAAGGAAGCTTTGTGAAATGTAGCTATGTTACAACAGGGACATTATGATTAAAAACTTAAAAATGGACTGACAGTTGCCAGACAAGAAAGATGATGCCATACCTTCAGTAGCTTTGTTGTTGTTGTTGTTGGTCATGGGGCTTGAACTCTGGGCCTGGGTGCTATCCCTAAGCTCTTTACCTCAAGGCGAGCGCTCTACAACTTGAGCCACAGTGCCACTTCCAATTTTCTGGTGGTTAACAGGAGATAAGAGTCTCATGGACTATCCTGCCCGGGGTTGGCTTTGAACCATGATCCTCAGACCTCAGCCTCCTGAGTAGCTAGGATTACAGACGTGAGCCACTGGTGCTGGGCTTCAGTAACTTTTGAGTTTCTGTGATTTATGATTCTATAAAATCTCTCATTGGCAGAAGTAAAGAAGGGCCCTTTACTTTCAGCTGGATTGCAATTGAGCTTACCAACATCATAAGCAATTATTTCAGATGTGTATATTTTTTTACCTCACTCCAAAAGGTACAACTTGGGGTAACAAAACTTGAAATCTACATTTAAACAACAGCCATCTAATTCTAAGGTTAAGCAATTATCAGCAGACGTAGACATTGGAAGCAACGGACCAATTCCAGCAGACCATTACTCACTTGAGTTACCTGAAGTACTTCTCTGTGTTTTGTATTCTCTAGTTTTTCATACTTCAAAGCTTTTCTGCTTTCAGAGAGAAAAAATATAAGTACAAAAGTCTCAGAGACCCCAGATAAGACAGCTTCTGTTGGATGCCATTCATTTCCTCCTGCTCCCACAAACACAATAAAATAAGGAAACTTGCAGACAATAACGCCACACAAAAATATAATACTCTTTGCTAAAGTATCATATTATGTAAGCATCCCCAATGCTATTAATATCCATGGATGTCTTATGAAAGATTCAGTGACTCTGAAAAACAAGCACACAGAAACATCAAAAGAGCTTTCACAGTAACACAAAAGCAAAAGGCACTGAGTCACTCTCCCTCTGTCTTAACAAGGATCCCCAGGGCCTGTCTATAACAAACCATTGTATGCGAGATCAAGTCAAATCCAAAACTTCTTGAAGAAGCTCCCATCTGAGAGCCTGATACATCCCCTTCTTAACTCCCTTTTTGAATCAAAAGTCCTGGATGACTAGAAATGGGGACATAGTGTGTATTCACCCTCTATTCCCCTCACTCTTAGAAAAACAGTAAGTTTTTCAGAACTTGTTCAACCTTTGTTTGAAGACTTTCAATAAAACCTTCCAAATGTCCCTGCTTCCCCTTGGAGCCAACCTCAGATCAGCTTTCCCAAACAGGAAGGGTATCTATACTACCTAATGCCCCAAGATGATTTACCCTTTGCTCTTACTTGCAGAAAAACTGCAATAAATCTGGGTAAGATGTTATCTTCCCAGGAGAATTTGTACCATTAAGATTAGTTCTTGAGGTCTGGAAATATGGCTTAGTAGTAGAATGCTTGCCTTGCATACATGAAGCCCTGAGTTCAGTTCCTCAGCCCTGCATAAATAGAAAAAGCTGGGCATGGTGATGTGGCTCAAATGATAGAGTGTTAGCCTTGAGCAAAAGAAGCTCAGAGACGGTGCTCAGACCCTGAGTTCAAGCCCCAGGACTGGTGAAAAAACTGAGTTCTTTTTATTTTATTTTATTTTATTTTATTTGTGAAGATACTGTACAGAGGGGTTACAATTACATGGTCAGGATAATGCGTACATTTCTTACCAAGCATTGCAGCCTCCTCCTTTTGTTTACCCTTCACATCCCTTCCCAGCCTCCCCCCTCCCCCCCAATCCCA
>NW_012267223.1:14566324-14614191 GCF_000151885.1 Dipodomys ordii | reverse complement strand
TTCCTTGAAGAATGAGGTTGGAATTTTGATAGGTATTGCGTTGAATTTGTAGATAGCCTTAGGAAGTATTGCCATTTTCATGATAAAAACTGAGTTCTTGAACATCCTATAATTTAAAATCCTGAAACTTTAATGATAAGTTTTCTGCTACCACAAAAAGCTGGCAAAACTTCAAATTCCACCTAGCCAGGAACCCTAGATTCACCAAAATTCAAATCTTCCAGATTGGCCATAAAATTCAAATATATAACTGTTGAAGGTAAGAAAGAAGCAGTAGACTCCTCTTCCAAAGAAAAAGAAATAAATCAAACACTGCCAGCAAGTTAAACATTAATGTGTCATCAAGTCATGTTGACCTTGGAAAAGGTGATATATAGAGGGGTTATAGTTATGTAGTCAGGTAATGACTAGTTTCTTTTTAAATAGTGTCACCCTCTCCCTCATTTTCTCTCAGGATTTTCCCCTCCCAATACACCTCCTTCCCCAAGTTGTATATTTTATTTCCAAATAGTGTCTAGGTGTATCACTGCTTCATTGGTTTATCCTTTGTCCCATTTCTGTGCTTCCCCTCCCCGCCCCAAGTCAGATAAACTTACATAGAAGACAGAGAGTACAGAAATCAAAAACAGTGACAAAAGGAAAAGGAAAAAAACGAACTGCCAACAGTACAATAAACAGACCTCTTGTTTCCATTTCTTGGAGTTCATTTCAATAAGCATCATATTGTATGATCATATGCCCATAGCTGTTGAGCCCTTGTGATCCTCTCCTAAGAATATCCTCCTTTGGTCTCACTGTGTGAATGTTTCAAGTCCTATTACATTTATCAATGGACACGTATCTTCTTTTCTCCTAGCCTGGCTTCCTCTATCTGTGATATGAGCTAGTGGAATTTGATGACTTTTGTTATCCTTCCCAAGATTCAATGCAGCTTGTTTTGCCCTTTTATCTTTCTTGTGATTAAAATAGACTCCTTTCAAACAAAGTGATCAATTATCATAAGTGAAAAAATAAAAATTACTTTGTGTCCTAATCAGAAAGTCTGAAAGGGTCAGGATAGTGATGAAAATGTCTTAACAATTGTATTTTTTCCTGCATGTAATGAAATGTGCCTTTTGCTACCCATTAGCATGGCATTGATGTTGATTAGTACAAATTAAGTTTTCAGTGAAACTGCCATTTTACTATTTTGTGAATATAGGATCTTGCTGTTTTGAAGTATGTAAGTGGTTGTTCTATCATATTGTTATGCATTATAACTTGAAGACCAATCTGTTTTGTTTTTAAATGAAAACAGGTGTTCAGTTAATTAATGGTTCTAAGCTTCATATGGACAAACATTCAAGAATAAAAGGAAAACTTGAAATGCAAGAGTAAAGCAGAGAGAAATCCTATCAGATGTTAATATACAAAAAATAACAAAAATAGCTGATATTGTTACACATATAAACAATAATGTGCATACACATGCCTCCAAAAAGATTCTCCAAGTCAACATAAATGAAGGAGCTAAATCAGTGAATAAATATAATCAACCATTTACCCAATTATGTTGGGATAGGTTACCAAACACTTGAGAAAAATAATAACAAATCGGGAACTCTACTTTTTCCAAAAAGCCAAATAAATCCCAGATAAATAAATCACTTGAGTCATAAAAATTGTCATAAAATGTCCAGTAAAAACATGAAAATACATATTTTAGAATCTCAGTACTGAAGAGGCCTTTCTACCACAAATACAAAACCCAGAATTACAAAATAAAATATTCATTATATAAAGAAAAGATTGACTACATAAACATTAAAATTTCTTCAAAGGAAAAATTCAAATGAAATTGCGAATATGGTAAAAAAATTATGCAATATATATGAACAAAAACTAATAACTTCAGTATACAAGGAAATACTGTGTCAAAAAGAAATAACAATGGAATTTTTTAAAAATCCATAAGGAGGGAATATATTGAAACAAGTACAAATGGCTTTCTAGACATGTGAGAAGATGTTAAATTTAATAAAAGTAAGATCTACTTAAACATTAATACCATTTTAATCTATCAAATTGTCAAAAACAAAAATGTTGGTAATACAGCTGATGAAGTTATGGGCAGTCACTCATTTGTGTTGGTAAAGATAATATAAATACTAGACTCTTGGGAGGGTAATTTGATCATATGTATCTATATTAACTTCAAAAACTACCTTTCAAATTCCTTTCTTAAGTTTTGTAAGTCTCTCCCCCACGGTATAACCCATGCTTTCACTGTATTTGATGTCGGTATAATTTGTGGAGGGGAAGGGAACAAACAAATCGTTTAGGGATACAGGGGGACCCATTGCAACAATGAGATGTACAAGTCATTATGTCAAAAAACGAACTTTACAACTTTGGTGGGGGGGGGAGGATCACGGCGGAGAAGGGAGAGTATGGGAAGGGATGGGAAGGGGAAACAAAGAGGAGGCAACGATGCTTGATAAGAAATGTACTAGTTATCTTGCCCATGTAATTGTAACTCCTCTGTACGGTATTCTCACAATAAAAATAAATTAATTAATTTAATTTAATTTAAAAAAAAGAATTTTTTCCCACAGATCCACTTGCCATAGGTATCCAATATCTATAATAAGAAGAGACAACAAAGAACCTAAAGGCATATCAGTAAGAGATGATTTTTATTTCTGTGAACTCATGCAATGGTATACCCTACAGACTCTTAAAAATGACTGGTAAAGAAGTACAGATTAGCTGGATATCGATATACAACAATGATCATTTTCACAGTTATATCTATCCAGAAAAATATAAAGCTCTCTAGATACTTTAAACTGAGAATTTTTGCATAGGGGTTGTAGGTAGCAGAAAGCCAGGGGTATTTCCAAGTAATTAGGAAGTTGCTGGGTATTGGAAAGTTCAGGAGTGACACAGGAGACAAGGGAGTGGAACACAATGATCAAACGTCTTCTATCACCTTCACTTGCTACTAAGATGCTTAGGGTGTCTTTGGTACAACCTGGCAGAGTTGCTGCAAGGCCTGATGGATATCCACTCCCACGGTCACTGTGGATGCTGTGGAATGAGCAGCATGTCCCGAATTCACAGATCCCTTCAGCCGCTTTCCACCACCATTCACCACCCATTCAAGACAGAGCCAAGCTGCTTCCTCCAGCCTTTTGACCTTTGGCAGTGTTCCCTTTTGGAGGACCAGACTAGAAAGCAACTGAGAGGTGAGCAGGCTTGGGAGGTCATTTTTAGCTTTCAAGCCCCCATGTGATAGAAAAAAGTCCAGAATGAAAAGTAAACAAAGAAAGACAACATCGGATGTAATTTCTAGGGCACAATGTTGAATGGGAAGTTCAAGACAAAAACAAAAAAAACCCCACCCAGCATAAATGTAATAGATTCTTTTTCATACGACATGTAGACGGAGAGGGCTGCATATTTCCATTGGCACAGAACAAAACATGAGAATTTCATGATAGAGATTGTTTTCAACTTGGAACTAAGAAACACTCATTTTATACTCTTTTACTTTTTTTTTCAGCTGTGTGTATGGATTTCCTTAGACAAGGAACTCAATGTCCAAAAGAGCAAAGATCACCATAATAAATAATAAAATACTACCTCTCCCTACAGCTATCTTTTCACTTGACAATATTTTCTTTTCTTAAGCTTGTAAGAAAGAAAATACAACTGAAAGCACTGAACATTTCCTCAGAAGTTATAAGGTTCGTGAAACACATACAACTGACCTCCCCAATTTCCAAATACATTATTTTCCTTGATGTTTACAGTTCAAATATAAACTTGCCATTTTGTTTTTTTAAGCATTGAAACTTAAGAGTTCAGAGAATTTAAGGGACTTGCTTCAAAGACTTGCCAGAGAGAACCAGAATTGGAAGTATGTCTTCTTATTCCAAAGCCCTTAGAACTCCAGTTTATTTAACTGTCTCTTCCATTCTGTCCAAATTGTCCTACTGGCTTGAGGTTTTTATCATGTCAAATAGCATCTGAATAAAAAGGAGTCCAGGGTTAAAAGTTAACAATGCCATAATTGTTAAGAAGATTTATTCTGGCACTACTGGGACCCGAATTTGGGGGCCTTTAATTCACTAGGCTAGCACTCTACCACTTGAGCCATGCCCTACCTACCCTTTTTGCTTTAGTTATTTTGAAGTTTGCATATAGCACTTTTTGCCTGGGCCAGCCTCAGAACTCATCTCAAATATAGCTGTGAATAGCGATGTGTACCACTATATTCAGATTGTTGTTAAGTCTCTAACATTTTGCCTGGGGCTAGCCTCGAACTGAGTTGGCATTATAGGCATGAGTCTTTTCACCTGGCCTTTAGGAAGACTTGTACCCTAGCAATATCTGGTATGTGTATGGCCTTGCTTGTGTAAAAAAGAGTAACAATTGGCTGGGTGCCAGTGGTTCATGCCTGTAAATCCTACCTATCCAGGAGGCTGAGATCTGAGGATCACGGTTCAAAGCCAGCATGAGCAGGAAAGTCCGTGAGACTCTTATCTCAAATTAAGCACCAGAAAACCAGAAGTGACACCGTGGCTCAAGTGGTAGCGCACTTGCCTTGAGCTGAAGAACTCAGGGACAGCACCCAGGCCCAGAGTTCATGCCCCACAACCTGCCCTCCTCCCCCCCCCAAAAAAGTACTAATTGATAGTAATAATGGCAGTCAAGCAGCAATGGTTAAGGCAATGTGATATTTCAACTTGTCAAGATGTTCTACACTAAATGGTGTCCCCCAAAATCAATACCTCGAAATCCTAGTTCCCAGTACCTTAGCATTTGACTTTCTTAGGGGAGAAGATCTTTAAAGAGGTGATTAATAGAAGCGGTGAGACAGAGGACAAAGGGTGAACCCATGCAACAGCGATACTCACAAGGCACTGTGTTGGAAATGAACTTTACAACTTGGAAGGGAGGGGAGGAGGGAGAGCAGGAAAAAACAAGGGAGAGCGGGTAACACTGATCCACAAGAATACTCATTTTCTTGCATATGTAACTGCAACCCCTCTGACTATCACCTTTACAATGAAAAATTTTTAATGTAGAAAAAATAAAGGAAGAGCCAATTTCTTCCTTACAGAAAGAAGGAAAGGCACCCAGATAGAGGTGGACACAGAATGCTGTGTGAGGACACAGGGAGAAGTAGAGAAGACATCATCTTCAAGCTAAGGACAAAGTCTTCAGGAAAATACAGGTTTCTGGAAAGTCATTCTCCACAGTTGGAGGTACTTTGTCTTTGCTACTTTAGGACAAAAGTTCTTGAGACCTGATTCACATCCTACCTCTAAATGGACTTAAATCAAGACAAAAAAATGAATAGAGTTTTAAAAAAGCAATCATGAAACTCCAGTGCTGTAGAAACTCCTGTTTTGGGTTTTTGGGGGGTTTTTTTGACAATGAGTTTGGGATTATCTTTAATCAACCAGGCCATACAGGGCTAATAGCATAAAGCTTAAACCTAGAAGCCCATATCCAAGACTAGTACCTTATGAAAAGAAGTCTTAGATTAAGGTGAGGACCTTAAACCAAGATAACAGAAAGGAAATTAACTACCTATGCAATATGAATGACAGAAAGCATCAATAGTGGCAGACCAGCCCTAAAATTCTTATCGGAAGTTTATTTTCAATTATGCATAAGAAAATCTTTGAAAGGTTTCAACAACAACAAAAACCAAACTCATTAAGTATTATGAATAAAAATCCCAATTTGGACAAAATCACTAGAATCCAAACAGAATCGATCAAGCTAAGCTGGCTGATCTTAGCTATAAGATCATAGCCAGTAAGAGCCCAGAGTCTTAAAAATAGAATCCATCAGAGAACTTTTATGATCACACCTTGGAAAGTCAAGCTCACAGAGTATTTTTCTTTCAGCTGTAACACTGCTGAAGGAAACAGAGAGACTGTGGACAAAAGAAGGTATGTTTTATATCAACCTGACAGCTAACACACCCAGCTCTCTAGTGATATTTTACAGATAAACAGTATGTTTTTATTCGGATGCCTTAGAAACTGAAGTTGAGAAATCTATGACTCAAGCTCAGTCACATAAAGACAGAAGCAATGGTAGTAACCACACTTACTAAACAGTTACACTAAAAATCTTTCCAGCATTTCTGAGCCCAACTGGCATTCTACAGTTCCTCTTGTCCAGCTTTTCAGAATGGAGGCTTCAAGTTGGCAAGGAAGCCAATGCTTTTCTTCCCAAGCTACTTTCAACACACTGAACTCAAACTGCAGTGCTTCAGTTTCAAATTAGAATATGTCTCTTTCCCATCCTAAAGTGATTCAAGATCAATAAGTGCCTATTGCAAGTGTATCGTGTGTAGGATTGTGGGCTGGGGGAAACAGTCATGAAGAAAACACAGCTTTGTGCCCAAGGATGCCCCTCAGTAGATGAATGGATCAAGAAAATGTGGTATATATACACAATGGAATTCTATGCCTCCATCAGAAAGAATGACATTGCCCCATTTGTTAGGAAATGGAAAGACTTGGAAAAAATTATATCAAGTGAAGTAAGCCAGGCCCAAAGAAACATAGGCCCCATGGTTTCCCTTATTTGCAATATCTAGTATATGTCTATGTCTGAGTCAAGCAGAAAAAGTCAGATAAGTTGATGTTAGGGAAATGAACCCTAAGATATGTTTTCAAATGTGTTTTTTTTCTTTCATGCGATTGTTTCTAACACATTTATAAGATTATTTCTTTGTTGCTATGTATGTCCCTCCCCCACAGTATAACCCCTGCTTTCACTGTATTTGATGTCGGTATAATTTGTGGAGGGGAAGGGGAAAAACAAATCGTTTAAATAGGGATACAGGTGGACTCATTGCAACAATGAGATGTACAAGTCGTTATGTCAAAAACGAACTTTACAACTTTGGTACGGGGGGGGCAGCGGGGAGGATTGGGGGGGCAGGGGGGCGGGGGGAGGATGGGAAGAGATGGGAAGGGGGAGGCTACAATGCTTGATAAGAAATGTACTCATTATCTTGCCCATGTAATTGTAACCCCTCTGTACAGAATTTTCACAATAAAAAAAAAGAGACATCTGATATAAGGGAAGAGCATGTGCTGATCTCATCTCAATGCCAGGAAAGGTACGAGATGTCGCAGGAAGAGGAGAAATAACATGTGGTGGGTATCTGAAAAGGGAGAGCTGTGTTTGATTCCATAATGGAAGCTGATCGGGAAACATTTACACAAAGGATAAGAGTTAAAATGGA
Source organism: Dipodomys ordii (assembly GCF_000151885.1). Classification (NCBI taxonomy): domain Eukaryota; kingdom Metazoa; phylum Chordata; class Mammalia; order Rodentia; family Heteromyidae; genus Dipodomys; species Dipodomys ordii. The sequence continues at coordinate 14,606,933 of NW_012267223.1, read as the reverse complement.
TCATAAAGAATTGGCAGGATTTCTACAGACAGAGCAGAAACTCACTTTAGAGAGAAAAAAACAGTAGGAGAAACTTAATGAGGTAGGCATAAAGGTTTAATTCACAGAAAATATGCTAGCTTAGTTTAGTAGAAGGTAAGCCCAATTTTGTGAGTATTTATGTGTATGTGTATCTGTCTGTGTGCCTGTGCATGTATGTGTATGCATGCTTTTGTGCATGTATGTTCAGTTGTATATGTGTATGTGTAGGTTTTTTTTTTTCACTTAAACTTACAAGTATTCTTCTAAAATCACTGTGATTGGTAGCATCTTTCTGCAGAACAAGTAGGTGATAAAACTAAAGATCAAGGGCTGGACCATGGCTTAAGTGGTAAATTACCAGTTTACCAAATGCAAGTCCTTGAGTTAGAACCTCAGTACCTCAGTGAGTCACAGGAAAATACTCAAGAAAGGATGGAAGCCTGAATCTACTGCTGCTGCTGCTGGCTCTTTTTACATCTTCAAATACCATTCTGTCATCCAAGACGAATAGTCATCCAACCCCAATTTTAAAGGCAAGGAATGAAGAGGAGAATTTAGAAAAGGTATAGATGGTGCTGAACTGTTACCTTTAGTCTATTGCTCTCCCCCTCCCTCTCCTTTTCTCTCTCTCGCACATGTATGAATGTGCACATCTAACTCTGCTCTCGTGCTCTCCCTTAGTAATTCATTCAACATTCAATCAATATTTCTAGAATATTGCCTAACACCTATTAAACATCATGTTAAACAATGGATTTCCAGCAGTCAGATGTGACGGATACATGCCAGAGAGAAAAATGTAGGAAAGATGGAAATAGAGACTCTTAGCTCATCACAACTTTAGACAGTATGTTATGGGAATGATGACTGAGAAACGTACTTATGAGTAGAGACTCAAAGGAAGTGAGAAAAAAAACAATCAGGACACAAAGGGAAGGTATGTGAATCAAAGAGAACCATGTCTAAATTCTTGGCATGGAGGTAGAATATCAATGGCCATTGTGACTGGAATAAGAGGGAAAGAGAATGAAGCCAGAGGGGCAAGAAAAGTAGGGCCTTGAAGGCCATTATAAGAATCTTAAATTTGTATTCTGGGGATCAGTCTTGGGGCTTGAACTCTGGGCTTGGGCACTGTCCCTGTGCTCCTTAGCTCAAGGCAAGCGCTTTACCACTTGAGCCACAGTGCCACTTCCGGTTTTCTAGTGGTTAATTGGAGATAAGAGTCTCATGGACTTTCCTGCCTGGGCTGGCTTTGAACTGTGATCCTCAGATCTCAGCCTCCTGAGTAGCTCTGATTACAGGTGTGAGCCACCGGTGCCTGACTAAGAACCTTAGATTTTTATCCCAGTGTGATGGAGGGCTTTGGAAGGCTTGCTATCAAAGGAGACAAATGATGGGATTTATGACTGCTGAGGTTGAAATGAATGAGAGGAGTAAGGTCAGACACAGGAAGATCACTTAAAATCCATTTTCATATTCCATACAAGTAACAGTGGAGATGGTGAGAAATGGTCATATTCTGAGGAGTAGAAGCATGAATGTATCTCAGACACCAAGATTCATTCTTTACTGAGGATGCAATACTGCATGAAGAAAGGGTTCATGGAAGAAAATGGGCGTCTCAGCTTACACAGGTCAAAAGTGGGATGTCAGACACCCAGTGGAAAGGTAGAGCAGTTATCATAGATCATGGCTAATTCTAATAATCTCCAAGCTTCCTTTAAATGTTAAACTGGATTCTTTCTAATTATAGGGTCCCTTTCATAAAGCACTTACTTTGCCTTGTAATCTCTGTCTCTCTCCTTGTCTCTGTTTCCTCTCTGTGTGCCTCTCTCTGTCTCTGTCTCTGTCTGTCTCTCATATATAATTCTCCCAGCCTCTTTTAAGGTTTTATTTTGTTTTTGTTTTTGTTAGTCGTGGGGCTTGAACTCTGGGCCTGGGCACTGTCCCTGAGCTCTTCAGCTCAAGGCTAGCACTCTACTACTTGAGCCACAGCGCCACTTCCTCTTCTAAGTTTTGAAGCCAAGGATTGTTTTTCCCATGGACCTCGGAACTGTGACTTTGAAATGTAATCACCCACAAAGGCTCTGTCTCTCATACTTTCAGACGATAGGCATCTTAGCAAACATCAACAGCCTATTGCACTCATTTCGGTAAAGTTATTTTTGCCGATTTAACTCTATCAAGTCCAATTGATTTTGGATAGCTCTATGGTAGAGGTAAAGAATCATGTGTACCAGTTAAAGATTCATCCTTTGAGGTTATATTTCCTACAACAAATAGGAACTATTTTTTTGTTTTCCTTAAATGTTCAAAACCAATAAAAAATGCTGATTTGTTCAGCAATTGTCGCAACTTTGCAATCATTAAAGATGGTTTATGTTGTAAATCATCTGCAGAATTGCTGAAGAATTCTTCCTTGTTCTGGGAAGAGCTCTTCCCATTATTGTGATGTTAAACCTTGCACCACATTTGAAACACTGGGGAGCCTTAAAGACCTTTTTCAAGAATGGAGAAGATGGAAATGGTTGATGTTAAATGAAGATATTGGTCACTGTTCTAAATAATTCCATTTTGTTCTGCTCTGGCTCTACTTTCATTTCTTCAATCTCTCTCTCTCTCTCTCTCTCTCTCTCTCTCTCTTTCCCCACCTTGAATTCCAAAAATGACATATTTTGTATATAAACACCTTTATGACAGGGATTCCCAAGGAACAGCAGAGATTTGTAGGATAGACTCCTCCCTTCCCAGCCACCTCTGGCGAAGCTACACTATCACAGAGCAAAATCACACCAGCCCATAGGAACCAGATTGCTCCCCTCAAGTGATGACAACAGCAAGAACTTCTCCAGACCCCTAGAAATAAAACCAAGGTAATGATACATAAGGCCACTGGCTTGAACAAAAATGCTTTTTTTACCTCTTTAAATTTCACATCTCTCCTTTGTCTCCCTGTCAGCCTCCTGTAGATACCTTTTTGGGGGGTGGGTAATTCAATGAACTTCTTGTCTTTTGTTTTTTTCTCAGTCATGGGGCCTGAACTCTGGGCCTGGGCACTGTCCCTCAGCTCTTCAGCTCAAGGCTAGCGCTCTACCGCTTGAGCTACAGCACCACTTCCGGTTTTCTAGTGGTTTATTGGAGACAAGAGTCTCACGGTCTTTCTTGCTCTGGCTGGCTTTGAACCATGATCCTCAGATCTCAGCTTCCTGAGTAGCTAGGATTACAGGGGTGAGCCACCAGCTCCCGGCATGAACTTCTTTATCTTTCCTCCAAGCACAGCTATATTCAATTAAATCTCTTACCATTATTCATCTCCTTAACAGCAGTATCGGGATAGGAAGTAGAAAAAAAATTTGGAGACTTTCTATGATATGTTGATGAAAGTTATAAAAGCTTGGAATTTCAAATATCACATCAAATTCTCACATCACTTCTCAGCTCAGTGCCTTGCTTTGTTGTTACCTTTTGCTTTCTGGATTGTGATAAACACATTTCCCACCCAAACTCAATGGGCTCAGTAATAGAGCAGTCAGTGAGAGGCAAGGCTTCTTGGTTGATAGCTCTCTTGTAAGATCCTGCTGAGCACCCAAAGCAGTTATAGCAAATATTGTATCGTCCTTGTGTGCAGATCTCTCCCCTCTGGTTCTTCATTGGCTGAGTACTATGGACTGACCCAGTTTCATTTTGTTTCTATTGAGTATTTGAAACATAGGTAACTTGTGGGGTGGGTTAGATTTCAGAAGTTGTGTCCATGCCCCTCTTTTAAAAAAAATAATAAGTTTTTTCTTGTGAAAATTCTGTACAGAGAGGTTACAATCACATGAGCAAGGTAATGAGTACATTTCTTATCCAGCATTGTTGCTTCCTCCTTTGTTTTCCCCTGCTATCCCTTCCCTCCCATCTCCACAACTACATACCCCCCACCCCCTGCCTAAATTGTAAAGTTCATTTTTTGACATAGCATCTTGTACATCTCATTGTTGCAATGGGTCAACCTGTATCCCTATTTAAATACAACGGACAAGGGTCTCCTATCTAAAATATACCTGGAACACGCCCCGCTTTTGTTCTCTTGGGATGGAAAAGCTTTACCGGGTCTGTATTTTTGGAGCACATGTACAATTTTTACTAACTTTTCCATCTCATTGTGGTCCATCTTCCCCCTGCTTGTTGATTCCTTTCTAATACCCTATTTGTCTACCCTGTTGGCCTAGAGACCTTTTAGGCACACGGAGCCACATCAATAAGCCATTAGTCCTTGTGTAAGCAAGCTCCTGGTAGCTTTCCACTCAGGGTTGGATACCTTGTTATGGAAATAGACTACCACTGACTTTATTTCCAACATGGGTTCACATCTTTTTATACTTTTTCAGTGTTCCCTTATTTTCCCTGCAAGGGGGGAAGTTCCATAACTCAGAAATTTAAAAATGTCCAGCTCAGAGACAGACAGGAAATGGAGAGCTTGTGGTGGATGCTTTAAGGTTGTTTTTTTTCCTTATTCTTGCCTTTTGAAATGGTTCTGCTTCCATTTTCTCTATAAAAACTCACACATAAAGGATGTTGGATTTGAGTAAATATTACCAAAAGTATACTGTGCAAGTTTTTGCTTTAGGCTACTTCAGTTTGTATCTATTAGAGGTAAATGGAATTTTTTTGGGGGGAGGGGCTGTGGGAATCAAACATATGGTTTATCCAAGGCCATTATGAGCAAGAAAGAGCTTCCAAAAATGAGTTTAAGGTCTAAGTCAAAGCAGATAACTGAGAAAGGAGAACATGCGTGAAATAAGAGAATGGGAATAATCACTAGTTGCAAAGTTGAAAAATGGCACCAATGTTCAAAAGAAGGCCAGCAGCAGGCATGAGATGTATTTTCATGAGCATGATCTTGGTAAGGTGCAATTACTATTAGGGTCAGCCAAATTACATTCTTAGGCCTCAGGCCTGTTTGCTTGTACTAATTTGCACAGCTGTTCAAAAGAAGCTCGTTGCTATTTACTTGACAGATGCAGAAAATGGGTCCTCACTAATGGCCTAAGTTGCTTTGACACAAACTGATTTCCCTATTGTTAAAACTTACTTGCAATATCAATTGCAAATAGCTCTGACAATCTGAACCTATTCTTCAGTGCTGGCACCCTAAGGAAAAACTTTTAAAAAATGTGATATCTTCATTTGAAAGAATATCACTGTCATTGTAACCAATTCCCCTTTATTCTTCTGAACAGAGAACTGGAAAAGAGGCAACTGTGGGTCATGTATGCATTTCCATTGCTTGCATAAGATTTTATGTTAGTCACCTTTGTTTTTGATTGTAATTATTTGAAGCAGATCTCCCTACCTTTGGGAATAAAGCAGATGATTGCATTTTATTCATCAGAAGATATTTATGAAAGTTATGATTCTGGGAGAAACAGCTGTTTCTCTTTACTACGACATTTATTCTCTTTCATTGCATAGGAAGTCAGCTGGAAGTTGTTATAAAATGTTAGATTGAATGAAACACAAACTTAGCGTTCCCATTTGAAAATAATTTTTCCCTAATTATTTTTTACAGGAAACAACAGAGTGTCTTTAAAATAAATTTTCATCCATACAAAGAAGATAAAAGATACTTGGAAAATGTAGCTAATATGTATGACAACTAAGAACATAGTACTTCAAAAATACTGTGTCTCAAATGGTGCAGTGCTTATCTAGCAAGCCTAAGGCCCTGAGTTCAAACCCCTATACCACCAAAAAAAAAAAAAAGCCAAAACATCTAGGTGCTGGTGGCTCATGCCTGTAATCCTAGCTACTCAGATCTTTGGATTGCAGTTCAAAGCCAGCCCAGGCAGGAAAGTCAGTAAGACTCATCTCTAATTAACCATCAGAGAACCAGAAATGGTGCTGGGCTCAACGTGGTAGAGCACTACCCTTGAGCAAAAGAGCTCAGGAACATTGCCAGGCCCTGAGTTCAAGCCCCACAACTGACTGACAAATAAATAAATAAATGAACAGGGTAAAGAAAAACAAAGCTTTTTAGGGAATCTCACCAACCATAGTTTAAAGGGTACATTTTCTTCATTCTCTTTCAAAGTTACAGATTAAAAATGTTTTGAATCCTCAGTCATCTTAGATAATCCTTTCTAATAACCAACATGATCTGAATTGATCAAATTCAACATTCCAGTAAATGAAATTTACTTCAAAACCAAAGTTTTAGGCTTTAGACCCAAGCCCAGAGATTCCAACTATCAAATGTGGGAACTAATCAACATTTCAAATTAAGACAGGAGTGAGGATGAAGGGGAGAAAAAGAAAATACATTCCAAGGCATGGGCCCTCTACAAGAAGAGGCCAAAGTAAACATCCCATCTTCCAGGGATAGGAAATAGGGTTAAATAGAGAAAAAACTCCTGGCAAAGGCAAAATAATAAAGAGTCCTGGTTAAAGTAAGACTGGACTGATCATTATTAAAGGATAACAGAATAAGCTGTAATTGCTTGATGGAGAAATCTGAACATGATGAAGCGATTCATGGTTGCCAAGTTCTTAGCCTGTCTTATGGAGACACTGTTGTTCTTTCTTGAGGGCAGTTTCCTCTACCACTTGTTGTTAAAGATGTAAATAAGACTGATCACGGTCCTGTCCTTTTTAGGATCCAAGGTGGCTGCAAGGCAAATGGCTCAGATAGATACAAAATGGAAACAGAGTTACCATGTTTCCCCCCTACTTTTAGTTAATTCATGAGTCCAGGTTAAGGAGATCACAATATAGCTAAAACAACAACAAGAAGGAATCCAAAGATATTAATTATATGATTTTTCCCAGACTGACATAATTAGTGATGGAAACTAGACTTGAATTCTTTTTTTTTTGGGGGGGTGGTCTGGTCGTGGGGCCTGAACTCTGGGCCTGGGCACTGTCTCTCAGCTCTTCAGCTCAAGGCTAGCACACTACCACTTAAGCCATAGCACCACTTCCGGCTTTTTTTTTTTTTTTTTTTTGCTTATGTGGTACTGAGGAATGGAACCCAGGGCCTCATGCATGCAAGGCAAGCGCTCTACCACTGAGCCACCTTCCCAGCCCCACTAGACTTGAATTCTATGCAGGGCAATTAAATTAATCATTCATTGGCATTCACAGTAAGAAACTCTCTAATGTCAGTTCTTCAATCTTGCCCCTGAATAGTGGTTTCTTCATGCTCAGAAATGGAACATTTTACATTTGCTCTGGTTGATTGTCCATGACATAGATTATTTAGTATTGTAATTTGTTTAATGTGCCCAAACCAACAGTATATATTCTCAGTTTACTAGTAAATGAAATAATTTTAACTAGTCTAAATATGATGAAAAGAGATAAAAACATTACTTAGCATTACTTCAACTTCTCCAAAATAAGCAACTCATCAGCTAATCCATTCTCATCACCCCATACAGATACATGGCTTTTCTTTAACTTTACTTCGGTCATTATTTTCCCCAATTCATTATTCCTTAAACTATTGTCTGTGGACTAATTTGCATCAGTACAAATAAGAACATGATACTTATGGAAGTATGTATGTACTTAAATGTGTACAATATAGAACTACAAGAAGTAACCTAGTCATGATCTAATAGAAACTTTGAGGATGCAGCTCAGAAATTTCCATTTTAAGCAAGATGTGCAGGTGATTTTTTTATGCACAGTAACACTGGAGAAATTCTATTGAACTTAATCTTCTGGAAACTTGTGATTTATCTTCTTAATCTCATGTACTTTATGTCTTTGGTGACAAAGTAGCAATCAGCTTCCTAAAAAAGGATATATTTAGTGTATTATATTCTAGTGCTTAAATGACAAACTAAATTTGATCCCATACACTTTTACAACAGAGTTTTCCTTTTTCAAAGCTCTCATTGCTGTAGTGTCACTGAAGTAGAAATTGTCACAGTTGTAAGGATATTAGCTCTGAATTAATCCAAAATCATCATGTGATATGTGAGAAAATGAGAGCTCAGAATTTGGAATATTTGTAAACATTTCAAAATATAAGGAAAGCGTTTTTTGTTATGGTCCTGCAAAGAGTTGTATCTATTCCCATACCAGAATTGAATTCTATGACCTAAGGCAGCAATTTTCTTTCTAATGCATTAGTGTTAAAAAAAAAAAAAAACAACCTTCAGGTTAATGCAGAAGAGGTGAATTATAGGTTTTGTGTCAGCTTTTGTGGGAAAATTATGATTTGATTCTAAAGTTATTTATGCTTTATTCATTGATTCTACTACTTGGTCTTTTCAGCAATAAGTTGTATAATCTTCCATTTGATCAATATATTATGAAATATATTAGACTATGTTTTATTCATATCTCAATTCACTTAAAAATGTTGTTCCCGTGCAGAAAATATATACATAGGTGAAAAACATAGATGGGACAATTGGGGATTGTTGTTCTTGCTGTCATGATCAAGAAGAATCTTAGAATCTAATGAAACAGTTTTCATGCTTCTAACTTTAGGTCTCTTGGAAACAAGAAGAGAAAGGGAATGGGAAATGTTCAAAAGCGGCTTTAGTTGTTATTATTTCTCCAGCACAGAGATTGTTTTAAAAAATTCTACAATATAATTTCTGTTCAACAAATAACTGCCTAGACACCAAAGCCATCAAACAAGCTCCCTTATCCTTCCAAGATATATTTGTTCAAAGACTTTCTCTTGGGGTTCAATGGTAAACCCTGTGTTGGTTAACTGTATCCACTTGGCTAGGCCAAGTATTTATTTAATAAGACAATTCTGTGGCTGTGAAGATACATTTTAGAAGAGATTAATATTTTAACTAGTTGATCTAAAGTAAAAACCATTACCTTCCTCAAAATGTATGGGTTTTATCCAATCAGTTGAAGGTCTAGGAGGAAAAAAAACTAACCTTCCCAAGAAATAGAGAATTCTATCTGCAGACTGTCTCTTAGCTGGAGTTCTAACTTTAATTCTCTCTGTGATTTTAGCTTGTTGTTCTTAATCACATGAAGAAATTCCTCTCTTCCTCTCTCCCTCTTTCTCTCACCTCTCTCTCTCCCTTTTTCTCTTTCCTTCTTTCTTCCTGTTTCCCTCTCTTCTCTCCTCTCCACCTCCTCTTCTCTCTCTCTCTCCCTCTGTGTCTTTCCCTCTCCTTCTCCCTCCCTCTCCCTCTCCCTCTCCCTCCCTCTCTCTCTCTCTCTGTCTCTCTCTCTCTCTCTCTCTCTCCTTTTGCTCCCATTATTTGTCCTTTTTTTAGAAGTCCTCACTAATACATATCCCTTCTTATATTGTGTGCCATAGTCATTCAGTTTCTTTGTTGGCTCCTCTTTCTTTTGAATTTCCAAACTTAGTGGCCCAGGACTTGATTCGAAGACTTTTCTCCTGCCAGAAATCCTTCCTAGATACTTTTTAACCACTTTCAGATTTTAAATAGTATATCAACACTAGCCATTCTCACATCTTCAACCTTGGTCTTTTGTTAGAACTCTGAAGGAAACAGGTTCATGAATAGATCTGCCAGTAGATTTTGCAAAATTAACACAACCCAGAACAAACTCTTGGTTTCTTCCTTTGGACCTGCTTATTTCCCAGTATTTCATCTCCTGGTAAATGAATGAATCATGAATGACTTTTGCATTTAAACCTGGGTCCCACTGGGCACCAGTGGCTCATGCTGTAATCCTAAGGATGCTGAGATCTGAGGATCATGGTTCAAAGCTAGCCCAGGCAGGAAAGTCTTCTCTAATTAACCACCAGAAAACCAGTAGTGGCACTGTGGCTCAAGTTGTAGAGTGCATAACTGCTAGCATCTTCATTGGAGTCAAGCAGCTGAGTTCTTTGAGCTGAAGAGCTCAGGGACAGCACCCAGGCCCCAGAGTTCAAGCCCCATGACTAACCAAAAAAGAAAAAAAAAAAACACCAGAAAAGCTGGGTCCCATTCTAAGATATTGCCTTATACATATGCAATTATTTCACTTTCCAAAATAATCTAAAACACATCTATGCCCAAGCATTTCAGATAATGGACACTCAATTTGTATTTATTCTGCATGCTAGTAACCATGTTCACTGATAAGCCTAATTATGTTACTTGGTCACTAAGAGTGTTCAATGACTTCCCCTTAAAATAAAAAAAAAACAAGCCCCTTTCAACAATGGGATGGTTTTCTTCATAATTTTATGTTGTCTTCTATGTTCTGGCCTTCCACACTTCCTTTGTCTGTTTCAACACACACCATTTACTCTTGTTTAAGTCCTTTGTCCTTCCCTATTCCCTTCTCTTGGAAACATTTTGTGCAGTATCTTCATATCCTTGAACTTCTATTCAGACATTGGTTAGATGGTCTGTAAAGAGATCTTTCTTGACCACCCAAACTCTGATGGTCATCTTACAACGTCATCATTTGAATTCTTGCAGAACACTGAATATTCTAATATATTACCATGAGTTTTTTTCTTATAGGTTGATTTTGTATTTTCATTTTTCTCCCATTGAAATATAAGTTCATAAGGATATGGCTCATTCAGTATTGTTGTTTTTAATAGCAATGCCCCAGGTACCCTGAACTGGACCTCACACAAATCAAAAACTCATTAGGGAAGAATAAATGCACTAAAAAACACACCAAGTCAATGAGATACAATGTTAACAGTTGTGAATTCAGGATAATGGGGAAACAGGTGCCTGAAATATTGTCCTTTATGTTTCAGAATCCTTTTATCATAACTCAAAATGCACATCCATAGAGATATAATTTGAAGAACCATCTGAAAGTGGCTGTTTGTTGAATTCTAGAATTAGTCATTTTGGATGGGACTATAAACTCACTGTGAGGTAGAGAGCTGTGCCCCTGAAAATGTGAGAGGCTCAAGAGGAGTTGCATTAAAACACAAGGGTGGGCTAGGGCTCTGCAGTTTCTCTCTTGAGATAGATGGCCTATGTCCTGGAGGCCTCCGGACAGAGAAGGACCATTTACCTTGCTTTCTACTTCTCCAGAATGTGGAGTGAGAACACATAGGGGATCCATGAGGGGTCAGAGTCAGTATGTGAGGGTATTCCCAGAGAAGCCTAGCAGTGCCCTAGGACCATGAGACATGGCATCGTCTGTGTGTGTGTGTGTGTGTGTGTGTGTGTGTGTAGTTTCCCCTTTTGCACAAAGGAGAGAGCAAAAGAAAATAAGCCTGTTTCTAACTAATTTCAGGTTCCCCAAATACTTCTGGGAATCCATTTAGGTATGTCTGGTTCTTAGTCAGGTGCATTGGCTTATAACTGTAATAATAGCTATTCGGGAGGCTGAGATTGGGAGAATCACCATTCCAAGCCAGCCCATGCTACCACCACCTGCCCTCAAAAACAATCATCTCAACCAGTGATAAGATGGAAGCAGCGGTACACATCTGTCTTCTCAGTTGACCAGGCCAAGCTTGGGCAATTAGCAAGCCCCTGTTTTAAAAAAAAAAATGTGGGTAGAGTGCCTGCCTAGCAAGCACAAAGCCCTGAGTACCACCAAAACTAACACAGCTCTCTAGTGCTTTGGCCAAAATTTTCAGAGCCTATCAAGTGCCTTAGTACTGGGATTTCTGTGCCACGTAGACCCTTGCACTCAAAATGGAGCAGGCTCTTGCACCCATAGCATTCACATTCCATGCACATAGGGATGCCCAATTTTGACCTAAGGCCAACTGAATTTGAAGAGATCTGAACTGTAGGGGGGGGAATCTCAGGAGATACTCATCTACAATAAGAAACAAGAGCACTCCCCTGTGACACCTACCCCAGATTTCCGTCTAGTAAAGACTTCACTGGTCAGTTCTGGAGAATTTCAGACCATTTATATTTCAATCCGTATCATCCTTTACAAACTCCTCATATGAACATTATATTGCTAAATGTTTAAAGCGGTTAAGTGATTCTTATTATCACCCATTTACAGATGAGGAAACTAATATTAAGTTCAATGATGTGTCCAAATTATGTAGTAACAGAGCCTGTGAATCTGAGAGCACACATCATCTCCACTAACTCCTATGCGGTGGGATGTGTCTGGTAGCAATCCCTCCCTTTTCCACCTTATACCAGGATGACTACTTCAGGGAAATACGCTGGAGCTGCTGCTCAACACTGAATATTTTTTTTGATTCCCTTAGGTCCTGAAAAATAAATCACATCCTCCAAGTCATTCTGAGTCAAGCTAAAAAATCCAATTATCACCTCACTAGCTGTCATCATAAATCTCTTCCAATCCCCAGCAACTAAGAGATAACCTTAAAAGCACTCACTTCCAGCCGCTTATGAACTTCTCAAACCTCTCAGCACAGTCCCTCAGCTCAGCTCTGAGTGAGAAAGTCAAAAAGACAGACCTGGGTTCAAATTCTAACCTTCCTTACTAGATAAGAGGATATATGGATAAAATTGTGCAATTTTTTCAGGCTTTCGATTCTGCTCTAAGACATTGCTTGCCTGTCTGTTAAAGGTAGTGGTTAGAATTGGAGACGGTGAGTACCTGGTTCTTCACACAATCATGACCTACCCCCACCCACCTTGAGTTGATCATTCACCTAAGAGAATTTTCTCATCTGTGAAATTGAGGAGATAGAACAGAGTAGTAGCCCTGTAGTCTTTCCATATCTGACATTTGAAACGTTTAATTTATGTTAACACTTCAGGTTCTACCCCTCTATTCAGAATTCAGAGGATGCCTTTATTTCTTAACAACAAAGGAGGTAGATTTTATATGATTGAAATATGAGACTGTTTCCTGATTGAATGAGATTCCCAAGAACACTTAGGGGACACACACCAGAGAAGTTATTATAGTTTGATGTTTATTACTATAAATTCGATGAGATGGGTCATGCCAAAAAGAAATATGTCCTTTGAATCACTGGAGTCTTAGAATTGCTTTGTCTAAATTGGAAGAATGGATACCAATAGACATTGGCCTTATCCCCAAAAGACCACACAAATTAAGAGCTGAAGTGGCAATGCTATACTATATTCTACCTCTGTGGGTCTCCTGGAGAATAGGACCGTCGGTTTGTGGTATTTCCCAACTGGATTCCTTGTATGTAATTAACTCCACAAGAAAATGATGCCTATTTGCAGTCTTACTTGGATTTGTGTCTCTCCTTGAAGACATATGAATAATATTTTATTCTTGAAAAAAAGAATACCAAAGGAAAATCAAGAGTTTCCAAAAGCCCTTGTAGCAGATATGCTTAGCCACTTTATATTCTTTCTTTGTATCCACAAGAGGATGATAGTCAATGTACATATATGAAAATGGAATCCAGCTACCTGGGGGAATGGCGGGGGTTTGGAGAGATAGGAGAGAGAGTGATGGTAGAGATGACGTTGATTATCATGCATTGTACTCATAAACTGATATGGAGAATGCAAAATCCTTGTACAACTACTCAAAGATTATGAAGAAGAAAAGAGGAAGAAGAAGAGGAAGAGGAAGAAAAAAGAAGAAGAAGAAGAAGAAGAAGAAGAAGAAGAAGAAGAGGAGGAGGAGGAGGAGGAGGAGGAGGAGGAGGAAGGAGAGGAGGAAAAAGGATAGGAGGAGGAGGAGAAGGAGGAGGAGAGGAAGAGGGTGCCTCATTACCCTCAGCTATATTCAGCACCATTTCCAGTTTTAAAAAAAAAAACAGTTTCGTGTGAGCCTTAAAATACTTAAGTGTTGGGGCTGGGAAGGTGGCTCAGTGGTAGACTGCTTGCCTTGCATGCATGAAGCACTGGGTTCGATTCCTCAGCAACACATAAGCAAAAAGAAAAAAGCCAGAAGTGGCGCTGTGGCTCAATTGGTAGAGTGCTGGCCTTGAGCTGAAGAGCTGAGGGACAGTGCTCAAGCCCAGAGTTCAGGCCCCACAACCGGACCCAAAAAAAAAAAAAATACTTAAGTGTTCTTTTTTGAGATCACTGTTATTGTGAACCAACTGACACTAAAGTATCAGTGGAAATAGAACAGAATATTTCTCATTCTTGAAGCTTTAGAGGAGAATTTCAAATTTTTTTGCCTTTAATTGACTCATATGATTTAAAGAAAAAGAGAGTAAACAAGAAAAGATCCATTCACTTGGAAACAATATATAACAACCAGAAGAAGTGGTTTTATTTCCCCACTGGATATTTGACTATCTTCCTGTAGGATGATGTATCTTGATGGTACAGAGGCCTGCTGGCATTTTCATTGGAGTCAAGCAGGTAAGAAGGCAAAGACTAGACTAGAAGCTATATTCTTCACTGTCACACATCCACAGGGGAAAACACAGAGATGTAATTTTGTTTAAGAAAGTCCATGGTAAATTATATATGTTGTTCCTTTTATTAAATCTCATCCTTTGAGTCCATATGTTTCTAATGTACTCAGTGAGGAAACAGGAGTATACTCAGAGCCCTACTGCATTGTTGAAGTTAAATAATGCTCTCGAAAAGAAGACTCATGAACTGAACTAACCACCACATTAATTGGAAAAAGTAACCAAGATGGTTGGCCAATAATTTCTCAAAAAATAAGTAAAGTGGCCCTGTCCCGTCATCGAAAACATTTGTTATCTGTTAGTGCCAATGATATAATTTGAGCTTCCAAAGGAAAACTTAAAAACTTGGAAAACTTACAGTTACCAATATGAGCATAAGAGCCTCCCAATAGCTGAAACTTTTCTAATGGAATCCTTGGTGATATTAATTATGGCTTTTAAAAAAGGTGCCTGTAGCTGCTCAGGAGGCTGAGATCTGAGGACTGTAGTTTGAAACCAGCCCAGGCAAGAAAGTCTGTGAAACTTATCTCCAATAAAGTATTCAGAAAAAGCCAGAAGTGGTGCTGTGGTTCAAGTGGTAGAGCACTAGCCATATATATATAAAGATTTGCCTACTCTAGGAAACCAATATTTTTCAGATAACTAATTCATAATATTATATAATATTAGGAAGTCATGTTTGTACCTAGTATTCATTCCAAGTAAAATCAATGGATTTTAAACATAAGAAATTAATGAACATGGCTTCAGATTCCACATTCTAAATAATCTTATAAAAACTCCTACATATTTAAGTTGGATATAAGGTTCGAGAATACATAAAATTATGAAAAGTCTATTAAAATGACTCTTACTTTTCCAGCTACATATCAGGATAGGTTGAAATTTTCTACATTTTACTTAAGTGAAACATATTGCAACTAATAAATATAAATACAGAATATGATAATGTAATTTTTCCATTAGCCAGATATTAAAACGATCGGAAAAATTAAAACAATGAAATACTTATTAAAAATTTGGAAAGTATACTTTTCCATAAAATATATGAATACAGAAGGGATTTACTATTATAATCATATGAATTACCAATAGGTCTTAAAGGTCTCCAATGTAATTCTGTTGTAGATTTGGCTTTCACAAACAAAAGACTCTTTAGACATCTCAACAATTATGAATGCAAGGAAGGCCTGAGGTCCAAAGTTGAAGACCTACCACTATAACAGATATAAAACTAGACTATAGTGCCTAGATTAGGTAAAAACTCTATGTTGTTGATGCGAGAACATTTGAACGTGTCAAGGAAAAGAAAGGAGTCCAGAAATGGGCTCATCTATATGATAATGGCATATGCTGATAAAGTTTTTAAATTAGAAAAAATATATACATCAGGCAGGGTCATGACAGGAAACAGCTGGCGCTGGCAAAATGAGGTTAACTGAAGAAATTTTAATACAGGAACTGATTTCAAAGGGATGGGCAGGATTAAGGAGATTTAGGAGAGATAAAGAGAGAGAAGCACCATTTGTTAGAAAAAGAGAGATTCCTTACCACCCTAGTCTCAAGTGTGAAAGGGAAGGAATTACGTACAGAAGGCAGACTCTTCCTTTTTTAGCTGTAGGAGAAGGTTTTCAGGTGGAAGTATGGCCTTCAGAAGAGAAAGGCCTATTGCAATCAGCAGGCCAGCCAGAAGGGAGCCAGTGGAACAACTGGACCTCTCCTTTCAGCCTTCTCTGATCTCTTGCTGGCACCTTCTGTTGGTCAAACATAACTAAAAGTCAGATCTTTCCAGAGTACAGAAATCAATAATGCTGTAAAAAGGATCTGGAGGGGCACATTTCAGATCCATTTCTTTCTACCTCTTTTGCTTCTTAGCAAAATGTCTCCTTTGTTTGTGTGTGGATTTAGTTCTCAGTTGTCTCCTGTTAAATCCTGCTTAAATCCTTCTGAGATCTACAACATGTCCCCCTGCCCTTCATTTTGTGAAAAATATACCTTCCAAAACACAAATGCTACCCAAAGCAAGGTAAAACTTACAGTAATCCTCCCAAGCTAAAAAGAGCATACAATGTGCTTAAGGTATAGTTCCTGAAAGTTACCATGTCTTTAGTGGAAGTTGGGTGGCATTATGGGGAAAACAAATCAAGCCTCCACAAACAGTTCTGAGTTCTCTGTATCCTGAACATTTGCTTCCTTGGTGGTAGCCTCCCTGGGACCTTATACTTGTAGATGCCAAGAGTATACAGCAAATCATGTTATCATAGT
This sequence comes from Dipodomys ordii, assembly GCF_000151885.1. NCBI lineage: Eukaryota > Metazoa > Chordata > Mammalia > Rodentia > Heteromyidae > Dipodomys > Dipodomys ordii. Next base: position 14,590,402 of record NW_012267223.1, on the reverse strand, counting down.
GTGCAGCTGCATATATTAACTTTTAACATAAAAAATATTCGTAAGTAAATATCTTTAAAACAGAAATGTTAAGACAGAAGTAATGTAAAACTGTTGAGCCAGAACACTGAGCTTTGAGAATGATGATGTACTTATTGATGGTTATTTACATCGCTGACGTGAACAGGGCTTCTCATGTATAAACCCTGAAAAACTTCCGTGCTTATATTTTAATTAACAAACATGTATTGATGGAGTAATTGAACTTAAAATAAAAGCATAAATAGAGCTAGATTGCCAGTAGAAATGCATGAGTATTACTAAGAGAATAGACATTTTGAAAGAGGGATAATCACACCGGTATTTAACGTCTTGAAAATCCAGTTTATGTTTTGCTAGAGCTTAATTATCCCACATTAAAAGTCAATGTATATATATATTTTCTTTTTTTGGGTCCGGTCGTGGGGCCTGAACTCTGGACCTGGGCGCTGTCCCTCAGCTCTTCAGCTCAAGGCTAGCGTTCTACCAGTTGAGCCACAGCACCACTTTTGGCTTTTTTCTTTTTGCTTATGTGGTGCTAAGGAATCGAACCCAGGGCCTCAGGCATGCAAGGCAAGTGCTCTACCACTGAGCCACCCTCCCAGCCCTCACTGTATATTTATAAAATACTTTTGTATGTGTGTGTATGCCAAACTCTTTCAACTTAAAATAAAGTTTAGTGAAACGCATCCAGCATTACAGGAACAAATATAAATAAAGAATTTCCATTATAATTCAAAAAGTTGAAATTATAAAGTTAGTGTCAGTAAAGTATTCATTTCAAGGTCTCAAAACTCATATATTAAACTTTTAATAAAGCATGCTTTGGTGACATAATTACTCTGGGCCTTTTTTCCTTTTTCCTTTCCTATTCATGGAAACTTATGGATTATTGATACGTAGCAGGCACTGTAGTGGTACTGAGAAATCTAATATCAGATTTCTCAATTCTGCCCTAGCATACTTTGAACTGCAAATGAAAAGGAGTGTAAAATAGACTGGTAATGTCTTATAACCCATACTTGATGAATGGATGGCTTGTTGTATTATTTTGCTGTGACCAAAACACCTGACACAAGCAACTTAACGAAATGAATTTAGGCCCATGATTCCAGTGGGTTCAGCTGATGGTCACTTGACTCGGCTGATTCTGGACCCACTATGATCAAAAATGTCTTGGTAGCAGTAGTATATAGAGTAGAGTTGTTCAACTCATGGAGGCCAGGAAGGGACTTCAAAAAAGGGCCCTGGAAAGATAGCCCCCAAGGACAAGTCTTCAGTGACTCACTTCCTATTACTTGTTGCCTCCCCTTCCCCTTCCTTCACCATCTTCAAGTAATGTCCTTGTATTAAGAATCCAAGAGAAAGATCTGCTTTGTGGCATTTGCCAGTTTCTATGATAATAAATTCTTTCCCAGAGGCCAACTTCAAGCCTCAGTATACTACCACTGAATGTGGAGATAGGATGGGTTACACATAATCCACTTCCACCAGCTCTTGAAAGCCAGCTTTTGCATACTACCATGTAATCTTCAAAGAGAGTGGTGATTTATTACATTGTCACAGGAATCTATTACCGCAGCTGTTTCCATCACTACGCACAATTAAACCTAACGTGTGCTGTCACGTGTAGAAAAATGCATCACAAGGTCAGTCTGAAGAATAAACTTTCCCCCATGTGTGCTCGCCCCCAACCCCCAGTGTATATGGTCACAACTACCATTTGATCTGTATCTACAATGCTTCCTTCTTCATCAGTACAAAATAAATGAAGAGGACCTTCTTGAGGCTGAAGGAAATAAAGTATTAACCCCTTGGAACCATGGAAAATAAATTGGGTGTCTTTGTCCAAGCTAAAGAAAATAAATTAAACATAAAAGATACTATTTCAGAGACAAAGATTTATCACGTTTAAAGATAGATGAGAGTGAGGCTAATATTGCATGGTTCCTGACACTAGCATAATGCTGCCGTTCCCAAATATCCATTTAAACCAAGCTACAACCATCCTTTGGATTGCACAAAGGGCCCTTCCAGGAGCTAGCTAGTTACCCTCTTTCTATTCAAGAAACAAATTGCTTTCTTGCTTATGGAAAATCATGCCCCTATTCTGTTTCCTTCCTAAGACGCTTTGTGTTTAAGCAGTAACTTGTCCTGTATCAGCTCAGAAATGACCTGTCAAAGAACATCGTCCTAATCATCTTTCCAGGTTCACAATCTCTTCTGCAAGCGTTTTAGAGTATTGCTCTCCGATCACTATTCATGAATGGCTTCCCATTACTTCGGTGCCTGACTTCCGTGCTAATGATCTCATGTTTAAATTGTTATTTCACTGTAGTGCCTACAAAAAACAATGAAATAACTACATCTGAAAGAAGGAATCGAGTGCAGGAGGATTTGAAAATGGAGCTCATTTCATTATTATTCCTGATGAAAGGTTTTTCATGTCTTCCCTAGCATCCAGAAACACCAAGACAAACTTCAATATTCACCTTTAAGAAGATGAAACAGTGGAAAATTGACAGACATGAAACAGAAATGAATGTCAGCTCTTTGACCTTGGGACGTGATTCAACCAATAAAATACACCTCACGAATGTAAGGCTTTGTTCTTCATTTTTAAAATGTATGGCTAAAATATGCAGTGTCCAGTGTGTCAAACTCTGCTCTGTATATGAATCACATGATTTAAATATATGAACACCTCAACAACACCCCAGCAAGTCAGTAACAGTACACCAAGCAAGGCGTGTCATTGTGACCATCCTACAGAGCCCCGAGTTGCATCATGTGGTCTTGATAGCCTTTATTCCTTCTCACCTGCTAAGTCCTCAGTTGGTAGAGCACTGACTCTCAGTACCTGGAATAGAGTCCCAGAATTTACCTTTCATCCGTATGTACCCAGCTATGTCTTTTGCATACTAAAGTTGAAGGAACACTTATTTGGACCTTCCCTCTATGCAGACCAAGTGGCTTTAAAGGTCCAAACTCTCTCCAGAACTACATTCTGGCCATTAGGTAGAACTAGATTTTTCTACAATGTCCATACTGCATCTTCTACTTTGTATTATCAGTCACTCTTAAGACTGAGAGATGTCTGCTGTCCAACATCCCAACATCTCTCCCAGCTCCTAACACCTAGAAACTTTTGATTTTCCCAGAGGGTCTTTTAGATGTCATAGACACTGCCTCATAAAGGGAAGCGAACAGTCTGAGTGTATGCTTCATACCTCTTCCATCCTGCTTATCTGACTCCTAGCATAAAGAGGCTGACACACAACAGAAAGGGAACTGAGATAGAAAACAAACACAAGAACTTCCAATCGTTTATGCCTCCCTTTTCTCCTTGAGACTTGAAGAAAGTTAGCAGACCTTTGAGAGTCCAGTTTCCTCCAATGGTAAAATGAAGAATAATGGTATCTAAGTGAAAGCGTTACCATTTGTGTTAAATGTCGTACGTTAAAGAACATGAGAAAGAGGAGGTACATGGTGTAAATTTAAGATAATGTTCTCATATCAGGACTGGCTGTTGCTTGACTCATATGCTATCAAAAGAAACTGAGCTTTAGCGCCAAAAAGAAAAGTTTGGGGAACTTTTAATTTGGAAGATTTAATTGAAACCGTCCACTTCAAAAACACACTGAGTCTCACACAAAGGTGACATCTATCAGCAAGAAAAGACTTTGAACCCAAATTTTCTTAAATTATTTGTTTTCATATAAAAAAAATCAGTTAAGTCTACGACCATGTTTCTCTCTTTGATTATCTTGATTGCTTAGCCTTGGAATATACCTGAATAACCTCCTGTCCTTTGTTATATTTCTACCTCTATCAACTCAGTGAATAAGAGTGAATACATAATTTTATTTTTACTCTCTTCTTTTTCCTGAAGGAAGACCTGATTTACAGCAGCTCCCTGTATGTGCGTCTGTGTGTTTATATGTATGTCACCACACATAGGTGAGGCTGGTCTCATCATTCAGAATATTATATTATAAATACATTTTATAATATTATAAATATTATATTATAAACACATTTTACTACTCTCAAAATCATCTATAAACTTTTGACCTCAATATCATTCTCATAAAAAATATATGTTATCATGGAAGTATACTTTTTAAAAATATAAGTCAGAAGTGGTGTTGTGGCTCAAGGTAGTAGAGCACTAGCCTTGTGCAAAAAGCTCAGAGTAGTGCCCAAGCCTGAGTTCAAGCCCATGACCAAAAAAAAAAAAAGAAAGTATTACAATGGTTCAACAGCCCCATCTATGCAAATTTTTGAAACAAATTCAAGAATCAATCATTACATACACATTCACTTATATGTGTGCCAAGCACAAACATAACCACCCTATAATCAATGTCCTAAACACACATACACACACACTACATTCCATGCAGTTCACTAGAATGAATGACAGAGTCTTCATTCAGAACTCAATTACTGACACTTTGTGATCTCCAGCCAACAGCAGATTAACAGGGGTAAAGGTTGCTAGCCCCAGATAAATTACCAATAAGAAGTGATTCTAGCCATTCACTTAGATAAGTGATGAGGTAGAAGCCAGGCAGGGCAGGAAAGGTCATGAGACTTTTATTTCCAACAAACTACTCTGAAAAAAGCTGGACGTGTCACTGTGGCTCAAGTGGTAGAGTGTTAGCCTTGAGAAAAAGGAGCTGAGGGCTTCTTCTCAGCCCCAGGCCTGGAGTTCAAGCCCCAGGACAAGCACAAAAATAAATAACTAAATAAAATAACATGAAAACTGCAATAGCTGAGACCATTTCACCAAAGGCTCTCAGAAGTCCCTGAGAGACTGAGTTTGTTGGTATGTCCTACAGTCTCCAATTACCATAGTGTTTATTGTGCATCATCTATAAAGGACAAATTATATGTAATACTGTTCATTCATTAAGGCAAGGAGGTCAATGCTACTTGGAATCATACTTTTTTATTTTAAAACAAGTAACTGTAGAGTTAAGATTCTTTCAATAATCTGGAGTAGATAATGATCTTTAGAAAGCAAGGTCAATAATACGCTCATGAGCAATGTGTGTCATCATAGGAATGATAAATCAATAGAATCCCTGGGCATTATGAAAAGTTGAGTGTGATAGTCTGAATTCTCACCCTGAAACCTAAGCTCTTTCTGATATTCTACAGCAGTTGTTTCAAATATGTATGAACCATTGCGGTCCTCTCCTATGAACATACTCTTTGTTCTCTGTGTGTGAATGTTTAGAGTGCTATTTAATTAATCATGTCCAAGTGTAATTATTTGTCTTTTACTAAAAATTGGATTAAACTGTAGATTTATAGACATATTCTAGCTATTATGAATGAAGGAAACCATGCAGCCTATGTTTCTTTGGGTCTGGCTTACTTCACTTAATATAATTTTACGAATTTTTTCCATTTCCTTACAAATGGGACAATGTCATTCTGATGGAAACCTAGAATTCCATTGTGTATATATACCGAATTTTCTTGATCCATTCATCCACAAAGGGACATCTGAGTTGATTCCATATCTTAGCTATGGTAAATAATGCTGCAATGAACATGCTTTAGATGGTGGCCTCACTGATGCAGGTTTGTGGTCATTTGGGTAAATGCCCCAGAGTAGGATTGCTGGGTCATAACATCATGATGTTTATTGACATGAACTCCAAGAAATGGAAACAAGAGGTTCTTTTATTGTACTGTTTTCAGTTATTTTTTTGCCTTTCTTTTTGTCTCCTTTGGTTTATACCCTGTTATCACTGTTTTTTTTATTTCTATACCCTTTGTCTTGTATATAAAGTTTATCTAATTTGGGGGAGTGTCCCAACCCGCAGGACTTCAACGAGGGCAGTGAACCTAAGCGAGAAGGAATGAAGGGACAAGAGACACAAAGAATGACAGCAAGACAAGGGTTCTGATCAAGCTGCAAATTTTTATTTTTCACACAGGGGTATTTATATGCTTGGAATAAGGAAGCTTTTTTCATTGGCCGTTAAGGAAGCTTTTTCATTGGCCATAGCAGTACAGGATGTTTACTTAGGGCAGGAGGAAAGGGTAGTCATTAGCAGTTGGAGGATGTTTACTTAGGGCAGGATGAGGGTAGGATTCTGTAAACTCAGCCTCAAGGTGTTCCAGTGAGATAGTCAAGCCTATTATGTTGAGAGACTCAACTTTTGGCTCCCGACAGGGGAGGAAAGGGAAATCACAGAAATGGTGGAACAAAGGGCAAACCAATTCATCAGTGATACTCCCTAGACACTCTGTTGGAAATAACCCCTCTCTACATCACTTTTACAATAACATTTAAATAAAAAACAATAAATAAAACATGTATAAAGAAATTCAGCAAGATAGGGGTACTGTTTTTATATAAGTTATTAAATTCCTTCCTTATCCCAAATGGTAAGTAGAGCTCCTATCTGCTCAATGGGCATAATACTTTCCTGTAACTATTCCAACCCATAGGCTTAGAAATTATATAAGCACAACCATTTTCTAGAAAAAAAAAGCCTGTAGGTTTGTTTATTTTTCAGTCAAGAAGAACAGTAATCTTCCTTCTGCAAAAGTGTAAGCCTGTTTGGTCAGGGAAATCAGTGGTTGAAAGTGGAAATGAAGACTTTAACCATGCAAAGATAGCAACCACACTTGAAAAATGATTGTTTCCATGTGATCTAATTTTAGGTGTCACTAAAATCTTCAGTTGTAAGACTGCTATAAAAGCCTTGGAGGATTTTTGAAACTTTTGACTTTGCCAGAGATCAATAAAATTAGTCCTTTGCTCTGTAATTAAGCATTGATACAATTTCACATAGACTATTGGCTCCCTGTATACCCCATTAAAATAAAGTTTTTCTGCTGGTTATAAAATTATACATGTATATATATATATACAAAGAATAATCATTATACCCTACATTTAGAATGAATGAAGTTAACACAGCAGTACAATTTGAATTACTTCAGATCACAGTATATATAACATTTTAAATCATGGGTATATTTTTTTTTAATTTTATTGTCAAGATGATGTACAGGGGTTATAGTTACATAAGTAAGGTAGTGCATATTTCTTGCCTAACTTGTTACCTCTTCCCTCATTTTTCTTCTTCTTTCCCTCCTCCCCAATCCTCCTCCTCCAAGTTATACAGATCATTTCCAACCTGTTGTACAGGTTCCCCTTTGTCCTTTATCTCACCATTTTGTTTTTCCCTTTCCCTTCTCTAGTTTGGATTAATGTATATACAAATACCCAGGGTACCAAAATCGAATGCAGTGACAACAGGGGATAAACTTTAGTGGGGAAAACACAAAAAAAGATCACATCCATCATTGAGAACAAAAACAACAAAGTTAAACCTCTTGTGTCCATGTCTTGAAGCTCATTTTGCTTAGCATCTTACATGCTCATACGTACATAGCTATTGAGCTATTCTGCTCATCTGCTAAGATTAGCCTCGATGTATACTAATCATTACAAATAAGGGAGACCATGGGACCTATGTTACTTCTGGTCTGGCGTACTTCACTTAATATGATTTTTTTCCATTCCACCCCTGAACTCAAAACATATTACATAATATTTTCCCCATGTTACAATAGAAATTGTGTTTAATACCATATTACATACCATTATTTTATGTCCATTGAGTGATATTTATATTGTTTCCAAATGGACTACAAATCTCATAGCTCCTGTGAGAAATTCAGTGCTAAATGAATATCAATAAAGGTTTCTTGGTAAGGTGGAGGCACAAGCTCTTCAACCATTCAACATGTACATACTTAGCACCTTTGAAATGGCTCATGATGAACCATGAGCATAAAGAATGACAGTTTGGAAGAGCAGAATGGATATGAGGGTTGTAGCACTAAGAAGAACATGGCTATGGGCTGGGTGTGGTGGTGCACACCTGGAATCCTAGCACTCCGCAAGCAGAGGTAGGAAAATCCTAAGCTTAAGGCCAGTCCAGGCTATTCAACAAATCTATGTCTTCAAAATAAAAGGATTAGAACATGACTGGATCCCCCAAGCTCAGGGTTCTCATCCCACCTACCCCAGTGAGCACACAATAAGAATCCCGAGGAAATTACCAAACTTCTCTGAATACATTTCTGAAATAGTTCGCCATTATGAATCTTTTAGGTTCGGTCTCTGCCACATGGAAAATACACACTAATTACCTACCAACACTGTTATTAGAATATTCTTTTACTGTGTGAAGTTGTAAGAGTTTGTGGGTAGACACTAAGCTCCAGAAAGAGTAATTTTTCTTAAGGCTCCCTTGGGGGGCCACAAGAGAAGTTGGAAGAGATAGATCCTAGAGAAGGGAGGAAAAGGAAACCTTCCAGCCACACAAACGAGACTACATCATTCACATAATGCAAGGTGGGAAGGAGAATGTGCCTGCATTGCAGGAGAAGGAAGAGTGATAGAAGAGATCCTTATTGAGTGAGTCTATTTGGGGAGGACAAGTAGAAAGTCATCAGGGAGACAAAATTTTGAAAGCACATGGAATTGTCAGGGATCAGTATGACTAGAGCATGAGCAGGTGATAAAAACAACAACAACAATGGCTGAATATGAGCCTGGACAGGCCTCTTGAGTCTACAAGAAGTAATGTGTCATGTGAAAGGTTTCATAAGCTTGCCATCCAGAAGGCCTCTGTCGGCTTCTACACTTATTCCACACATGATGGTAAGGAATCTCCTGGTCGTTCTAGGGAGCTACAAAGTACCTAGATCTCTCATTCATCTATTTCATTAGGAAAAGCAGGGTACCCACCAAAGATTCGTCACAAGGCACAGAGAGAATCCAAATGTGTGTGTGTGCGTGTGTGTGTGTTCTTTTCTAATTCCTTTGAATTCTAGTTAAATGCGAATGTATTCCTGTTAAAAGTATGGAAGAAAAATCTGATCTTGAAAATATTCTGCCTTACAGTGTTGGTTTTACACTATCTTATACTTCTTTGTTGTCAACACCACAAGATACAAGGAAACCCTTTCAGTACCAGTATTGAACTCAGAACTGTTAACCAGAGGCTCTACCAGGTAGGCTGTGATGGACACATTCATGGCACCCCTTCATTCATCCGTGTGTTCACATTCAAACATGTATCATGGGATACACAAACACCTACCAGATAAAGGCTATGCCATCAGGGGTCTTAGGACATACCTTAGTGTTAAGGTAATGATAATGCTAAAAATTTTGAGTACATGTGATATGCCAGACACTCCTCTACATTCTGTATATGTTAAATAGGATATATATATTGTGTTATATATAGGATATATATGTTATAGTCTATATACATATCTAGGATATATATAATATATCCATATATGTTAACATACATAATTATATCTATGACATTAGACATAGTTACCATTATTGTTATTGTTTCAAAAATGAAAAAAGCAATTAACAGAAATATTATTTTTTTTCCCTTTAGGTGCCAGGAAAGTCTAGGATTCATAGCGCCAACATTCAAAGGGCTTTCTCTTTCCAACTATTCCATGTTACTGAAGAAGTGGACACACATACACAGATAAACAGCCTTTTAAGAAAATGTAGCACTATGCTAGAGGTGAACTGTTGGACTTGAGATAGAGGGGTGGGATTATCAGGAAGACTTCCCAGGCTTATTGGAATCAGATCAGGAAAAGTTTGCATTAGTGGCTTCAGTGTGTTGACGCTGAATAAGTCAAATGGAACAGAACACAAAATAAAAATAAATAAAATAAAAAATAAAGATAAAGATAAAACCCAGTAAAAGCAATGGCAACCTTTACCTCCTAACAAGGAAAAGAACATGCTATGGCTGCCAGGCCCTGTGACCATTACGGAATGACAGAGACAATTTCTGCTCTATGTTATTCATAACAATTGCAGAAAATTGTAGCCGAGCTTCTTTGTATGTTTCCTTCTCAAAGTGTTGCCTGTATTGTTGAAAATGCACGCCATCACGTTGGACACACAGCTACCTATAGGCCAACCGCAAAGAGAATTGAAAACTGTTTTGTTGGGCATAGCACTTTCCCAAAGCTTCCGAGAGTCTATCATCAAAATAAAAACCCATCATTCAGGGAGAGATGAATAGCAAGGGGAAAAAAAATTTTAAAAAGCAAACACATGAAGTGTCCTGGAGAAGGTAATTCACTGGCAGTCCTGTTTGGTGAGATGTCAAAGCTGTGAGTTTTCCCCGTGTCCTGAAATGCTGAAGTCTCAATGTTTGGTCTGATCAATTTTCACCTCCTTGGCTTCTCCTCACCAGCCAGGGCCAATTTACCATGCGAGGCCAACCGCATTTTTAATGAGGATATTGCCTCCACTCCCCTCTCCCCCCCCCTTGTCTTTGAGGTGTCTTTGCTGTGCTTGAGAGGATTTGAGATCCTGTAGAAGTAATGGAATTAGGCTGTCAGCACAGCTCTGCTTAATATGTTTTTAGTCCACCCTTGTTTGAGAGATTCATCTTCCTTAAATTCTCAGTGCTCTTCAGCACCACAAAACAGAATAACATGAGCCAGAACTTGTCATTATATCAGTAGCTCCACATACCCTTCTTTCTAGCAGGAGAAAACTTAGAGCAATAGCACTCATTAGCTCCTTACATTAAAGGCTTTGACAAAAGCCAGGTTGGAGTGTGAAAACTCATTTACACCTGCAGGAAAGGGATCATTAGCAAGCTGAGTGATTAAAGGCAGTGCAAGTCCAGGACTAAAAAGGACAAGAGGATCGCAGAGTTCGAAGTCTTGAAGCTTTTAATGCCAACGGTGTGGAACACTTAAGGAATCCGATCCTAAAATCAGAATTATAATCTGTGACAAGACCGAAGAGACACAGTCCTGAGTTCCTTCATGGGATTTTTCTAAGAAGGGAAAAGTCAATCATGTGCTGTGTTTAAGATTAGCTCAGTGAGATGATTAGTGATCTCTTCTTACGTGCTTTGCTCTCAGACCTCTGTAGTGGCCAGTGATTTTTATTTTTTCTTCTTTTCTGTTTTTTATGTGAGGAGCACCATTAAAAGATGATGATGATGATGATGATGATGATGATGTGGCCACATTGGATTTTTTTAATTTTCTTTTTATAAAGTTCTTTTTAAAAGTTATATTTAAGTAGTTGTGCAAAAGGGTTTCAATACAATATATTCACTTACGATTTCACCGTATTTTGATCATGACCCTGCCTGTCCATCATTCTCCCTCATCCCTATTAATCATATACTACAACTAAAAGATGCACAAGCCAGGCACTGGTGGTCATGCCTGTAATCCTAGCTACTCAGGAAGCTGAGATCTGAGGATCACAGTTCAAAGCCAGCCCAGGCAGAAGAATCCATGAGACTCTTATTTCAAGTTAACCACCAGAAAACCGGAAGTGGAGCTGTGGCTCAAAGTGGTGGAGCGCTAGCCTTGAGCAAAACAATTGCCCAGGTACAATGCCCAGGCCCTGAGTTCAAGCCCCACAACCAACACAAAAAGAAGAACAAGATGCATCATTAAACACAAATGAAATGCAACACAGACTGCATATCACAACGACCCATCTATCTAGTCCAACTCTTTACAAAGGGGGAAGTAGAGCCCAGAATTGAACTGAATCTGTAGCTTCTGACCCATTTACGTAAGGATATGAGCAGCAGTAATCATGTTTGCTTTTGTTTTTTTGTTTATTATTTTTCTTTATTGTGTTTGTCTTTTTTTTTTTTTTTGTCAGTCATAGGGCTTGAATTCTGGGCCTGAGTGCTATCCCTCAGCTCTTCAGCTCAAGGTGAGCACTCTACCACTTGAGCTACAGTGACAGTTCCAGTTTTTGGGTGTTTTATTGCAGATAAGAGTTTCATGGCCTTTTCTGCCCAGGCTGGCTTCAAAGGGCGATCCTCAAATCTCAGCCTCCTGAGTAGCTAGGTGTGAGCCACCAGCACCCAGCTTTCTTTTGTCTTTACAACAGTTTGAGGCTAGGTATTTTGATTAACCACTTAATGCAGAGGAACTGGGGCTTGGAAATTTTAGTTAACTGCTCAAGGGTGAATAGAAAGAGGTGAGATACCGTTATTTAGAGCTTTAAAGGGTATGACCAGGTTTTGGTGAATATGTTAAATATGCCCAAAGGTGAAACTGAATGAACTGTTGATTATGTCCATGAGACACCAGGGAATTCACATATTGAGTCAATGAATCAGGAAGTGAGCAAGATAGAAGAAAGAAACAATTTACTAAAAAAACAAACTAACATCGACTTTCAGACTTGAAAAGGAAGTGGAAGTGGTTATGAGCAGTTAATGAGCACTGAAGTAACCAGTTCTTTAGCACAGGGGATGAAGTACAAATCAGTGATCAATTAATTCTCCCTTCTGATGTAACTAATTGTTCTAAGAAATTTAACTGTCGAGGATATTTTTACCTTATTCTTGATGTAATTTTTTGTTTTGAAATCAACCTATAGAGTTTCTTTTCATAAATTTGAAGACATGCTCTAGTACAGATACCTACAGTAGACAAATGTGCTTCTTACATTCCAGCTATTGGCTCATCCTATTGTTCTTACTGAAAGGATAAACATTGGAGGTAAGTAATCACTGTGTCTCTTATGGAATATATATTTAAGAACATAAGCTGGGCTCCAATGGACCTAATTGATGTTCAGGACATCAGCAGAGATGCCTATATTTTGTTTTCATGATGAAACTGTGATATTAAATGGCTGTTGTGGGCAGGCATCTGTGGTTCATGCCTATAAGCCTAGCAACTCAGAAGGCTGAGTTCTGAAGATTACACTTCAAAGCCAGCCTGAGCACAAAAATCTTCTCTCCAATTAACCACGAAAAGTCAGAGCTTTGGCTCAAATAGTAGAGCAAAAGAACTCAGGGACAGCACCCAGGCCCTGAGTTCAAACTCTAGGGCTGGCATGAGGAGGAGGAGAAACGGGTGGGTATGGGGAGGCCGCCAAGTGTGGTGTTAACTCATAACTCATTCCTATACTTCTTGGAAGGTAAAGATTGGGAAGATCATAGTTGGAGCCCCAGGAGCTGGTGACACTCCATGTCAACCAATAAACTGTGTGTGGTGATGTGCACCTGTCATCCCAGTTATGTGGGAAGTATACAAGTATGAGGATCACAGTCCAGGCTGACTGGGGAAGAAAAATAACTAAAATGGAAAGAGTTGGCATCATAGTTAAATGGTAAGCACATTCAAATGCCAGTTCTACCACCACCACAGAAAGCAAGTGAGCGAGTGAGCAAGAAAGAAAGAAAGAAAGAAAGAGAAGGAAAGAGAAGGAGAGAGAAGGAAAGAGAGAAAGAGAGAAGGAAGGAAGGAAGGAAGGAAGGAAGGAAGGAAGGAAGGAAGCAAGGAAGCAAGGAAGGAAGGAAGGAAGAAGGGAGGGAAGGAGGGTGGAATCAAGGAAGGAAGGAAGGAAGGAAGGAAAGAAGGAAGGAGCCCCAAAACCTCTTATGGGAAGTCTTAGCAGAATTGATAAGTAAGTGACATCATTTGTTGTGCAAGTCACTTGCTCCTCTTCTCTCCCTTAGTTCTTTGTGTATCTCCACATACTACAACAAATGAAGCCTAGGCAATCATTCCTACAATCTTCAGAAACATTGCTCTGTGCTGGGAAGAGTTCCGTGTGCAGCTTCTCCTGCTCTTACATTCTGAGAAAACTCTCTCTACACAGAAGCAAGTAAAACCTTCCTAGAAACCCAATATAAGGACCTCTCAGAGTTCAGATTTTGTTCCTACTATTGGCATGGCTTGGTACCAAACTGCATAATGTCTCAGATACCGAATAGTCCTATTAGCTATACGAATGTTAAATATTCTTCAGGAACTGCAAAGTGTAGTGAAGTGTAGGAAAGTGTGTGTCCACACGGCTGGCAGGAGGCTGTCAACACTGCCAGGAAGGAAGTTCCTACAGTCAGTGGCCCAGGCTGTGGGGGCTGAGCTCGAGAGGGGAGAGGCGGCCTGTCTTCAGTCTTGCTGTTTTCTAGCCATGCAACTCAGGCAAAGTTACCCAAATCATATCCCTCATCCATAATGTATGAGAACAATGAAACTGGCTATCTCCTTGAGTTGGTGCAGGAGGTAAATCAGATAATGTATGTAAATTATTTACTGTACTACCACACATTTTTCCTAAATTTGGGAGAAATAGTAGCTATTAGAAATATCAATAGCAGTTGGGAGACCACCCAAGAAGAAGAAGTGAAAGAAAAACAAAGGAGAACTCAAATCTCCCAATGGAAAATAAATTAAATTAAATTAAAGGCTCATACCACAGTTTTGCCTGAGGTCAGTCTCCATTACAAAAACTGTAACACCTTCTCTTGCTTTCCTGAGGACTCTGCTTCAAAGATTGCTCTCTAGAACTGCTGGTAATGGCTTTGAAGGTGAAACTCCATAGGAAAGAACCCTTTTCGTCTCCAATTTCCTTCATCTCCCTCAGTTTTGTTGTATTTTTTTTCAGAGAAGCCTCATCCATGAAGTATTAATCTTTTGCCTCTGCATTCTATTAAAACATCACAGATGCTAGGGAATTCCAGTGTCATTTCAATTAGCTGAGAGACAGCCTATTCCCTAATTTCCTGAGGTCACTGGCAAGACATTTCACCTTTCCAGGGCTCACCTTAACTGGTACCTGTGGAAAGGATTCCAATAGGTGAATTCTCAGGCCTCTCTTATTATTACATCGTTTATTATCATGGCTATGACTTAGCGCAGACAGCCCGTGACTTTACTCCAAATGTATACATGCATTTTCCTTGTGGCATTTCAGAGCTAACACAGGGGTTACTTTTTAAGCCCTAGGAATGAATGAATGACCCATGCTGGAAAATTCAAGCCTGTGGGTTTTGGAAACCTGGGTGGTGAAAGGCAATTGGGTAAACGTGCTTTTGACTGACAAAGAACAACCTACACTGTGCATTGTGCTCTTGGGACAAATCCTCTTTCTGATCTTAGGACAGTTCTTGCACAAACTCAGTTCCAGCCTCTACCCAGCTGTAATGAACTGCTACTCTCCAAGTGTGTCCCAGACCCTCTGAGCAGTCAAGGACATTTCCAAGACTTCTGAGGTCAAAGTCATTCTGGCAACCAAACAAAGCTCTCATTTGTCTTTCCCCGGTCTTCATTTAATCAAAAGTATGCAGCCACTTTCCCAAAGGTTTCCAGAGATTACATCCTGTTTCAATAAGTCACTTCCTGTAGTTTGAAAGTCTCAGCTTTAGCTTGATCTATAGCAAATATTAATAGATATATATTCAACACACAAAGAAAGCTCTTCAGAGTCTCCATAAATCATATGAACATAACAGTTCCTCACATTAAGAAGTTTGAAGACTGCTCCCAGTCAAGCCGACTTAACACAGGACGAGTCTGTCTCTCTCTGTTAGAGCTTTAACAAGACAACTCTCCCTCTAATTCGGCAATAACTCAGCTCAAATCTAGACCGAAGTAGAAATGCTGATGGGAATAGACGAGATCCCTGAAGAGT
Organism: Dipodomys ordii; assembly: GCF_000151885.1. Taxonomy (NCBI): domain Eukaryota; kingdom Metazoa; phylum Chordata; class Mammalia; order Rodentia; family Heteromyidae; genus Dipodomys; species Dipodomys ordii. Next base: position 14,574,885 of record NW_012267223.1, on the reverse strand, counting down.
CTACAGAAAAACCAAACCCATCTGTTCCTAACACCATTTCTCAGAAGCCACAACAATCATGTGGAAGGAAAAGTGCAGGGTGAGGAGAGATTGACAGGTTGCATTTCTTTTGGTTGGATAATCACTGCTGTTCTGTTTAATTAGAGAACAGAGGGGAAGTCTTACTTTCCAGATGAGCAACAAGGAAAAGTTATCCAGCGTGGAAAATAGGGCAGCTCGTTTTCTTCCTCTCTCTTTCCCGCCCCATGGCCCCTCGGTTGCCATCACAGACACCAATCTCACTTCTTATATATTAATCAAAGGGAAAAAGAGGATTCAGACTGGAAGACAATAGCGCTTATCTGTGAAGTTTCTCTAAAGGAGTTTTGGCAAAGATGCTGTTGAGCAAGGATGGATGCACTAACAGAAGGAAGGGAGCCTTGGTCACCCTGATTTCCATTCTTACTATGCCATTGAGTAAGAGGTATGCAGTTTCCTTATCTTAAACAAACAAAAACAAATTTAAAATATATTACATCAGGCTTAGAGACTGAGATTCTGATCATGGTTTCCTTTCCCAAAGCACACACACAAATACACACATACATACATATGTATGTGTGCTTATGTACTTATAAAACATACTATTTAAGTTCAGGTACACATGTTCATATCTACATACATACATATATATCCATATATATATATGTATGTATCCATATATGGGCATGTATAGCTATGTGTACTCATATATTCATGCACACATATGCATATGTATATGTCATATGTATGTGCTCAAATGTTATTACTACTTTTTAATTTCTTATCCCAAGCAACATTTTTCACTTGCCTGTGAAGAAAATAAGCCTCAGAGAAAGTAAGTATAGTAAGTCATAAGATAGAAAAAAAAATACACTAATTCAGAAATTCTAATATTTTTGTCTCTTATTTGGGCTTATTTAAGCAAAAAGAAAATGCACAAAATTTAAACCCCTATATTAAATCTCTTAATAATATCTAGATTTTCTATTAGTTCACAGTTAAGAACACATTTTCTTTCCTACAACCTCATTTAGCTCTTCGAACAATCCTATAAAATTGCTCTTTGCTCTCCGAACTTTTATGGCTAATTATAAAAATGCATACCAGAGTTGATGGTACATACCTTTCAAGCAAGAAAGTCCTGAAATCCAGGCTAGCCCGGACTGGATAGGGAAACTTTGTCTCCAAACAAAAACATACAAATAAGGAGCAGCAAACTGATGGCTGCCTATCCAATAAATGTAAAATGGATTCTTGTAATCAGGTGTTACTAATCCACTCTCCAAACCACATTTATCTCTTTATAAGCTCATTAATTTGTCCAAACCCTTTCTACCTAGTCAACTTTATTTTAGAATCCTTAAGTCAATTAAGTCAGGACATTTTTTTTCATTCTTTTCCTTAATAGTGGCCAACACAGCATTAGACATCCAATAAAATGTCTGAAGAGAAAAAAATGTATAAATCACTTATTGAGACTATCCTACTAGTTGCTTTTAGTTATACATTTTTGTGAGATCCTTAAAATGTCTATTAAAGATATTCCCATTTACAGGTAGAGACTCTGAGCCTCAGAAAAGCTAGAAACTTCATCGTTCAACTAGAATGAAGTGAAATTGCATGTGAAGTTTCCTTCCATGCCTTTCTTCTTCTCGGTATACCTATCCTTACCCAGTCTTTAAATCTTCATTATCCAATGCAATAAGCCCTAGTGATGTGTAGCCACTGAGTACTTGAAATGTGACTAGTCCAAACTGGTAACTACTAATAAGTATAAAATATGCGTCTGATTTCATATTTGATATGAAAACATGAATGTGAGATATATTATCAATATTTTATGTTATTCATATATCAAAATCATATTATTTTAAACTGAGTTGAATAAGACATATCATGAAAATTAATTTCTCCTCTTTCTTTTTTACTTTTTAACTAATAAAATTAAAAGCACATATATGTTTCCATTTTTTGTGGCAGTGGTAATGTGGATATTGCAATGACCTTCAAATCTTGCATTTTCAAATAACCTAGCACATCAATTTTGATGTGAATACAAATTTACATTCTCTGTTTTGGAATTGCATCCCTGTGAAATTATTAATGTCTAACAGAAAGACAACATAGTTTAGTTGTCTGTGACAGGCCAGACCAGTGGACTAGTTGAAGATTCATTTTCCTCTCTCAGAATTTCATCTCTTTCTGCCTTTTGCCATTGCTCTTTACTTCCTTAATTTCTCCTTTTATTTTTCTCTAGACAATGGGTCACATGACTCAGCAAACTGGATACATTTTTAGAGAAATACTCATATAGACTCAACAAAATATACTCAATAGAATATATCTATTAAATAGGGGTGAAAAGCTAATGTAGAAGAATGACCAGAAACTTTGAAGGAAGACAAATCTAGATTGAAATAGAAGATACATTTTCAACTATGTCATTTCTGAAAGTTCTCAGAATCATGGAGTCTTAATTCCCTGCTTTCATTGTACAGCAAATCCAAAATGAAAAACTGCACAGAGAACTTAGTAATCATTTTTTTCTTTCAACATTATGTCAGTATTGACATGTTCACAAAAGGAATCACAATATCTGCTTTACATTTAGTTCATAGCTTATATCCTCATGTAGGACAGTGATAAGAAAATGAAATAAAGTTATATAACCTTTTGAACAAATTACAGGAGGATGAGGAGGTAACCTTGAATGTGGGGAATCATGTGAGTTCATTAGACAAAACGGATTTCAGTGGGCTGTCAGAGCTTCGCTGGATAGTTCCGAAAGCCAACAAATATGTTGTGAGCCATTAAAAACTCTTCAGTTGGTCATACATCAATTATGGCCCTAATTAGTTGTTATAGTTTTGATACAGCAGTTTATGAGGCACCAGACGGGAAAGACTAGCTCCTGCTTGACTTCAGAATGAGCTCATGTTAAAATATTGGCAGTAGGGCAAATGTCTCAATTACATGTTCCAGTAGCAACAGGAGAATGTGGCGTGAATTCCATATGGTGAACGAGAAGGCCAAGGAGTTAGGGTTAACATCAGAGCAGGCAGAACACTACAAGGCTCTGACAGATCTGCGGAAGTCCTGCTCCCTAACCAAGTGTTTGATAACAGATGGGATTCAAAATACAATTGCATGTACATTTTTCTTGCCTTGGGACACAATTAATACAGTGAATTGAGTTAAAATGTGGAACATGAGTATAAGTGCCTGCTCGAACAGGTTCAGAGAATTTATAGGACACACATACTAAGGGACTTGAAATTTGGAATGGAAGTATTCTTACTAGGAATTTTGAATTCCTGAGATCATAAATTAGAAAGAAAATACTTCTGTGGCCATTGTGCCACACACCTGGAATCTCAGGATTTAAGACTTGGGAGTCTGAGGCAGGAGAAGGGAGAGAGTTTGAGGCCAGCCAGGACTACATAAAAACTCAAACACAATCAAACAGACACTCAAATAAAGAGAAAGGGAGGCGAGAAGAAGAAAAAGAAGAAAGAGGTGAGATGGAAGAGGAAGAGGGAGGCAGAAGAGGAATGAGGAAGAAGAGGAGGGAAGAGAGGAGGAGGAGAAGGAGGAGGAGGAGAAGGGGAGGAGGAGAAGGAGAAGGAGGAGGAGGAAAAGGAGAAAGAGAAGGAGGAAGAGAAGGAGGAGGAGAAGGAGAAGGAGGAGGAAGAGAAGAAGAAGGAGGAGGAGAATGAGGAGGAGAAGGAGGAGGGGAAGAAGGAAGAGAAGAAGAAGAAGAGGGGAAAAAAGAGAAAATGATCTCTCTCTCTCTCTCTCTCTCTCTCTCTCACACACACACACACACACACACACACACACACACACACACATTAACCTGTGTAAGTATCTCATACTTGATGATACTAAAGAGATAGAAACTTGTACAATGAGAAGAAAGACAACCAAACTCTGGTAGTCTTAAGTGCTGCCTGCATGATACTTTACCCCTTCCCCTTTCTTTGGATAATTGCCTTTTACCAAAGGGCTGCTAGCTCAGTGGTCCCCTCTGCAGATCTCTGATAAAAGAGAAAAGATATTTTATTTTTCTCACTCATCACTAGGTACATAGCTAAGACTTCTATAACAAATGATAAAATAAAAACAGAAAGGCATACTAATTTATTGAACAAGTCTCCTATGAAAGAATCAAAGACCCAAATAAACACTGAAACCTCTCTGTAAGGCTGCAGAAGAAGTGAGTAATTGTGCTAAAGTATAATTAGACAAAAAGAGGCATTACAAATAATAATAAACTACCAGTGGAAATAAATTTAACTGTTTGTTTAGATTCTTCTTGGTGTCCTTGTGTTTTCAAAGGAAAAAAAACAATCCCTTTCTTTCCAGTACAGGGAGGTACCACTTGCACAAGTTTCCTATGGTCTAGTTCAGAAGGAAGAGAGAACATTCATTTCTAGGTTTCATGTCCTGTTCTAGGGGAGAAGGATTGGAGAAGAAAAGAGAGGAATCTTCTTCTTTTGTCTGTTTTCTCAAATATAAAGTTTCCATATTCAATCACATCACCTGCCACTCTTGGCCAGTCATTGGCTGAAGCTCTTAGCACAGGACCATTCCACTGGCTTCCAGAGACCCCTGACTGCACAGCTGTTGGCCATCTGCAGTTGAACATTTTGATCTGCTCATTGAAAAATGATGTGCAAACACTATGGGGACATAAACTCACCCAGTGTACCCTTTCCATTTAGAAATCATAGTGTTAGAGATTGTCAAATCAGGGTCTTCTTTTTCACATGCTGAGAGAAGTTAAAAATCAGAGATGGAAAAATACTTAGTTACTATGTGGATACTATTTCCATTTTTTCTTATGGTGCTGCGAGAGCATCTTTGCCTGAACTTCTGGCTTTCTGATTTTGTTCCTTCTTGCTAACAGAACGAACACATTTTTTAAAAAAGATAAAAAATAGAACAACAATGGAGAAAAAAAAACACACCAAAACCCTGACAAACTCATTGTAGCAGGTGACAAGCAAGGAACTTTGTAGCAAAATCCATTAATGCTAGAAGACAGGACATATAAACTTTGGCTGTAAAGATTAAGAATGCATGCCAGGTTTGCAAGGAATTCTGTCCATGTTGTGCAGTTCCATTTCTGTCTGACTGTGAGACAATTAATCAATGACTTCCTCTACCTGACACTTCACAAAGTACCATGGCAAGACTATCTTGACTTAATTTCCAATTTATATGCAATTTTGTTTCTCACGACAATCTAATCTAACTTTTAAATATTATAAGATTGAACGATAAAATATGGAAGACATGTTCTCCAATAATGTGACCAACAAAAGGATATTTTCCCCAGAATGCTCAGTGTTTGTGTATATCTGTTGAATATATTTATCAATTCATTCACCAGATATTATGGAGTACTTAGGATCAAATATTGTACTGAGTCCTAGCATGCAGGGCTGTGATCCCAATAGAAGAGGAAGATCAACAAATGTATTGTTGCATAGAGGTGGTTAGCAAGTCACAGGCAGAGATGATAGGCACTTGGTCTCAAGGTGACCTTTGATGGTGAGAGATGCATGAATGAAGGTAGCAGATTCAAAGCAATTGCAATGACAATAATGAAAAGAGTGAAATCATTCAATTTGCCTGGATTTCGCAGAGAAGATATTTGAACCAGGTCTCTAAATAAAGCAGGAACACACCAAATGTGTCTTTCAGTACTAATCTGAGTGGGCACAGAGCATCATGTAGATAGGTTTGGAGCTATAAAACATCAAGACAGGTTTAAGACCTTCAGAATGTTCTTTTTAGTTGAAGTGTAAAATATGGGTATCAATGGCAAGAGATTAAGAAATATAGGTAGGTAAGAAGTGAACTAGAGAAAAAAACTTATCTGCACTGTGGAGAAAATTTATGTTTATCCTACAAACAAAGTAACCAGTAAATGGTTTTTAGAAAAGAGATGATATGATTGGGTTTCATATATATATTTCTACATATACACTTTCACTTGCTTGTATGGCATACATATGTATATATGTGTGTCATACATACAGTTATGTATAATGCATATCACATATCCTAAAATGTCATTGCTAATATAATTACATTTTTAAGTATTCAGAAAGAGAATATTAATATTAATAAGTAGTTTTTTAACCATACATTGGTTCAAAACTAATCAAGAAGGAAGTAGTAAAGAATTGTACTCTCATTAACATCTTCAATGAAATATATTTCAAGTAGATTCAACCTAAGTATGAATATCAAAACTTGAAAATGTCAAAAGCATATATAGCAGAACCACCTTAAGGCTTTAACAAGGAAAGGCATAATGTTCTGCACAAGATGAGAAACCATTAAAATGCCAAACTTCTGTTCAAATAAAAACACTAACTACTGAGTTACAGGACCAGACAGAGTCTGTGAGAGACATCTGAACCTAAATGTCCATTTATAAGACAACAGACAAATGGTGATATACTTACATAATTGTTTATGGCTGGCATTCTATTACTTTTTGACTCTAAGTATTATTTATATAATTTCTTAAGCTCTTTAAAGCAGTTAAATCAAATAAAATACATTTCACATGTAAAGAAATTTCAAAAACATGTTGATCACAACAAGGACATTATAGAATGACATATATGTATATGTGTGAGAGACAATTGAAGATTATATTATAGCTAATCAACAGACATAACTATGAAGTAATTTATAAATATATGCCTAAAATGATATGCATAACATACCATTTACGAGTAATTATAATACTTGTGAGAGTCTGAGAAGTGTCATGCAGGTGACTTACATCTGTTTAACTCTATCATTACACCCCACAACATCATTTATGTGTATATATGTCTATATAAGTATATATACAAATATATGTAAACATTTATATGTGTATGTATGCTTAAATATACATATATACACCCATACCATATATAGTATACATAAGCACACATATTTTTGCATAGCTAAGGAAACTGAGGTAGAGAGTGATTTGTTCTTATTATATATCTAGTAAATGATGGTAGTAGAATCTTAATCCTCCTTTTAACTAGGATGAGGTAACAGTTACCTCTAGCAGAGAGGCTAGAAGGGTATCTGACATCTACCATTAAAACCCTAAAGGAAATGCAATAGGAAAATAAGTCTGGGGAAAAGCAGGTGTCCATTTGGTCATTAACCACCTGTCATATGAAGTATCAGAAGATGAAGAGAAGGAGGAAGAGGAAGGAGGGGGAAGAAGAGGTATGCAGAAGTAGGGGGGAAGAAAAGAGAGAGGACACCAGCAGTCAAAAACAGGGATAAACTGAAATGGAGTCACCTGGAATGAAAGGAGCAAATAAAATTATTTTCAAGGTAGGAGATGATCAACTGAGTCCAGATATTTATTAGCATGTGGCAATGGTACACCCAAAATAACTCAACTATTTTACTAATAAAAGTCTAAACAATAATCCCTAAACTTTATATAATATATACAATAATACTCATAATAATTATATATTATTATCCAAATATTCTCCATAACCATATAAGATAGGCACTATTGTTATTTTTGTGGTTTATCACTAATTAACCTGAAGCTTTAAGAAGCTTAACAATTGTCCCAGAACTCCTTAGACAAGAGAGGCCACTATCAACTTCGGACTCAAAGGCACTGACTTGGATCTTCTTCTGCCTCTCACACATGAATAGTACAGAGCCTCATACCAGCCATTTCTAAATTAAATTGCCTGGATGACTTTATAAATATATTTACATGGTCCTTAGCAGCAGTCATAGTCTTCAAACATAAAACCTTCCTCTCACACATTATTTTCTGCAATCCATATTCTAAGTGTTTGTACTTCTAGAAATATCTATATAAATTCCAGCTTTAAAGTAGTACTGGGTAGGGAGCCTTCATTTCATTTTTGCTTTAACTGTTTTTTTTCCCTTTGAAGTTGGCATAATTGCCAGATACTCAGCTCTTCTGGTAGATTCTGTCATTCTTGGAAAGCAAAAGTTATAGGTAATATTATCCTGCCTTAAAAATACAGTGAAGAAAGACCAAGGGTTAAAAGGCTGAGTGATAGATAACATTTGCATCACATTGGTTCTTTAAAAGGTAATGTTTTCACTATGAATCTATTGATTGTTTATGGTTTCTACACTCCTTGGGGGGAAAAATTCTGTTGAGCCTCAACCATATTTTGAGAAGAGAGAAGAGAGAAGTCAACAAGTTTCCATTTAGAAAATACATTGAAAATAAAAAAGAAAGAAATTTTAGAAATAATACAACTTTCCTGAAGCAGAGTCAAAGATAAAATCCTCTATTGTGCATAGAAATCTCTGCACAATTACTTTTCTTTATAAAAAGACTGCCCTTTAGAAAATACGCATTAGAATGTCTTGATATCCTGTTTTGTGAGAGCACTTTAATAATGTGATTATAAGAAACACAACAAATCAAAGAAAGGTTGGACAAATGGGATTGCATAAAGTTGCAGAGCTTCTGCAGGGCAAATGACATAGCTAGCAAGATCAATAGAAAG
>NW_012267223.1:14552452-14565264 GCF_000151885.1 Dipodomys ordii | reverse complement strand
AAGGGTAAACAAAGGAGGAGGCTGCAATGCTTGGTAAGAAATGTACGCATTATCCTGCCCATGCAATTGTAACCCCTCTGTACAGTATTTTCACAAATAAAATTTAAAAAAAGGAAAACAAATGTGATTATATTTATCAACATTTAATTTATTCCTGAATGCACAACAGCTTGGATATATTACCAAAACAATCTATATCTGTGAAGAATTAGCTCTTTTTTTAATATCTGAAATTTTCTTCTTTTTTTTTTTTTTTTTGGTCGGTCGTGGGGCCTGAACTCTGGGCCTGGATGCTGTCCCTCAGCTCTTCAGCTCAAGGCTAGTGCTGTACCACTTGAGCCACAGTGCCACTTCGGGCTTTTTCAGCTTATGCGGTGCTGAGGAGTTGAACCCAGGGCATCATGCATGCAAGGCAAGAACTCTACCACTGAGCCAACTTCCCAGCCCCTGAAATTTTCTATAACATGTGGACAAATCTAACATATCTAGGAACCAATTCCTTATGTTTGTCTACCAAATAGCCAGGGGCTTCCCATTCTCTCTCACCCCTCAGAAAACCCAGAGCAATGATAATTGTATCCAGTGAAAGACTAATATCAATTTATAGAAGTTTGAATCGTGGAGTATGGTTTTAATACAGTGGTATTTCTCTTGTTTGCTTGCAAGCCTTTCCTTTTATTTGTCTTTATGGTTCACTTAGAATTACACATTATGGGGGACAAGAATATTGTTTGGATTCTGCTTTGTTTTTCCCTTTCCTCCCATGATGGCTTTGTATAAATGGCTATGCACTGGGAAGGAGTTAATTGCACATTTTCATGTGAGAAATAGAAATGTGGTCACCACCGTATTTCCGTGGTGGTCTGCAAGTGTTCCTTTCTCCCCCTCACATCCTTGCCAGCATTTTTTGATATTTGTGTTCTTGATGAGTCTCATTCTGACTGGGACAAAATGCATATCCTTTTAGTTGCCTTGTTCTAGAAAAACATGCTGATTTTAATCTTTTAAAATGTTATATGAGTTAGTACCCTGTAAAACAATGCAGAAATTATGTATTTTCGAATGCTTTGTGCTCTTAACTGAAGTGGAAAGCAACTATATTCCTAGACTATAAGGTATTTCTATAGCTGAGTCACAAACGGGAAGGCTATGCCTGTAGCCTGTATCTCCAATTCTGCAGACATTTCCAGGCAAGACTCCAAAGACTGCTGTAATCCTTTTATAATCTTTCCAGAAGTGTGTGTGTGTGTGTGTGTGTGTGTGTGCGCACAGGCATGCACTTGCATAGGTATACACACACACACATATACACACACACACACACACACACAGTAGCATTAGAGAAAGCTTAATCTTATTAGGCAAGCACATATGTAAACAGTAGGATCTCTCAAGATCATTTCAACAGGGAAATATCTATGAATTATATTTATTTTCTATATTCTAAACATACAGTGCAAATGTTGCTCAATCAAAGGCACCCAGTGATCTTTCTACCTTGCTTAGTTACTGGGAGTTCAAGAGTTAATGTTCTGGTACCGCAAGAAATTTAAAAAACAAACAAACAACAACAACAAAAACCCTCTAACCTGGCTTGTATCAGATATAATGGGTGTGTGGGAGGTGCTACAACAACCAAGTCCTCCAGGAAAACAACAATGGAAGTTTCCAGGAAGCAGAAAGAAGATACTCTTCCAGGAAGATACTCTGCATACAAGAATGGTACTGTAAGTCAATAGAGAAGGCCTGATGTTGAGTTTTCCAAGGACAAGAATCAAGAGAAATCAAAACCAGCATCCCAAGATAGAGGCACTTGAAGAATACTTAACTGTATTATAGGAAGAAGCACAAAGCCAGCCAAAGGAGACATTGGAATCATAAAAGAATAACAGCGACGCATAAAAGGTTAAGATGCCAAGGAACTTTAAGGACCAGTAGACACCTCTGGGGAAATGAGAATTGATGAGAGGTTAATAAAGTGTAAATAGAAAGGCTATGGAACTGTTTCGACAGAGTGGTGGGTGATCGGTAGAGATGAAATGAAAGCAGCAGAAATGTGACACTCATGCAAGAGGACTGGCCATCCAGCCAAGGGAAAGGCCACGAAATTGCCAATACAATTAAAAAGAAATGCACCTACACTTGTAAACGCACGAGCATTTCCCTGCCAACTCATCTTCATCCACCGCCAAATAATGATTTCAACCCAGCTGTTCTCAGGATTTTCAAGAGAGTGAGTTTGTAATGTGTGAATTAACAGCCTCCACAAATTTATATTTTGACTCTCACAAACCAGATGATTTTTTTTGTTTAATCTCAAAGAATTTTATAATATATTGTATGGAATCAAACACTTAAAGTCATTTTGGGTCCTTTTTATTGTTTGGTACCTTTTAAACGTTAAATGTGAAGATGTGGTATGTTTAGGACATACTAGGTATTGCTCTGACTCCTAAAATTACTGATAGGAAAGGGACAACAAGTTGAAATTCCATTATTCTGATCACAATTAATATATGATTATAAGTTTGCCATTTAGGAAGTGGCACTGTGGCTCAAGCAGTAGAACACTCGCCTTGAGCTGAAGAGCACAGGGACAGCGCCCAAGCCCAGAGTTCAAGCCCCACGACTGACAAAAAAAAAAAAAAAAAAAAAAACAGTTTGCCATTTAAAGCAACTCTATTTTTTCTAGCTACATCAAATTTAACATTAATTTTAAACAAATCTACTTTTCTTATGCATATTTAGAAGCAACCAGCTGCACATATAATATACATATATTTACATCTCGTACATTACACATGGTTGATTTTCTATGTCACTAGCTTATTAAGTCAAACATTTTCATTTTGGTGCCTTGTGCTCACCCTTCTCCTAGGCCCTTAGGAATAGCAGTTTTCATCTCTTATGTCTTTGTGTGTGTGTGTGTGTGTGTGTGTTGGTTGTGGGCTCAAACTCAGGGTCTGGGCCCTGTCACTGGCCTCTTTTGCTCAAGGCTAGTGCTTTAACACTTTGAGCTACAGCTCCACTTATGGTTTTCAGGTGGTTAATTGGCAATAAGAGTCTCAGGGACTTTCCTGCCAGAGCTGGCTTTGAACCTCAATCCTCATTTCTCAGCCTCCTGAGTAGCTGGGATTACAGAGGTAAACTACCAGTGACTGGGTTCATTTTTTAAAGTAGATTGAAAACAACAATTCTGTAATAAATTTGCTTCAAACTTTTCTGCTAGAGTTTGTTAGCTTTCCATTGTAGCCTTTTTCCATGAGCATCTCCACAAAGCCAGACTGGTGCGGCTTTGTGCCTAACAGTGGTTACAAACTCAGACAGCAACTTTACAAAGCCATCCATAGGTTTGGACCACAAAAACACAAATGAGGCACCATGGGGATAGCCTTTGGGCTGCACTTTACTGGAACCGAGCCATGGTTATTTATTTATACCTTGTCTATGCTCACCTGCTACACAGCAGAATGGGGGAGCTGAGGTCGTGACCCATACATATGATCTCCCCAAGTCAAGCATGCTCTTGCATCGAAACACAACGGATGTAAACAGAAGTGAGTGGTAAAGACTGGGGTGAACTGTATGACATTGAAATCACCTAGTGATGGTCACCATGAGGAAAAGTAGCCCAGCATTCCACTGAGGGTTAACTTCATATTTATATGAAATCTTCAATTTTATATGAAATTGTATATGAAATCTTCAATAGCTATTATTATTATTATTGGTGGTGGTATTGGCAACGGAATCTAGGACCTCATACAAGTGCATGCCAGAGCCACATTCCCAGCCATATATATATATTCCATATATATTATCTTTAATCAATGAATTAGCACTCACTCTAAGCACAAAAATTGTTTTATAGCTAGAACTGAGATCAATCATAAGATCATAAGGACACAACTTTCTCTATAAAGATATTTGGCTAGAAGTTAAGCACTACTAAGAATGTTAATGATAAGTCGTCTTTTTTTTTTTTTGTCGGTCGTGGGGCTTGAACTCTGGGCCTGGGTGCTGTCCCTCAGCTCTTCAGCTCAAGGCAAGTACTCTACCTCTTGAGCCACAGCGCCACTTCCGGTTTCCTGAGTGGTTTATTGGAGATAAGAGTCTCACAGACTTTCCTGCCCGGGTTGGCTTTGAATCTCTATCCTCAGATCTCAGCCTCCTGAGTAGCTAGGATTACAGGCGTGAGCCACCAGCACCCGGCTAAATCGTCTTTCTTTAAAAAAAATTATTTTAAAGGTGATGCACAGAGGGGTTACAGTGACTTCAGTCAGGAATGAGTACATTTCCTTTTGAACAGTGACACTCCCTCCCTCATCCTCACCCAGTGTCTCCCCTCCCAGCTTCCCCTCCACACCCAAAGATGTATAGTTCATTTCCATCATAGTGTCTTCTGGTGGGTTTTGCTGCTGAATTGGTTCACCCTCTGTCCCACCATTTTTGTGTTTCCCCTTCCCCTCCCCAAATCAGATAAACTTACATAAAAGACAAAAGGTACAGAAATCAAAAACAGTGACAGAAGGGAATAAACCAAAGTAAAAGAAAAAAAACACAACAAAGGAATAGAAAGAAAGAAAGAAAGAAAGAAAGAAAGAAAGAAAGAAAGAAAGAAAGAAAGAAAGAGAAAGAAAGAAAGAAAGAGAAAGAAAGAAAGAGAGAGAGTGAAAGAGAGAGAGAAAGAGAGAGGAAGGAAGGAAGGAAGGAAGGAAGGAAGGAAGGAAGGAAGGAAGGAAGGAAGGAAGGATGAAAATAGTGAAATATAAAACATCTCTTCTATTTCTTGGAGTTCATTTCAAAAAGCATCATTTTATATGATCTTATGCACATAGCTATTGAGCCCTTGCAATCTGAATGATGTCTTTGAAAGTACATTTAATATTTTACTTCCATTGTGCTAAGATGTTGGGAACCAGGCCAATTTCACTTTTGCACTGACAGCTGAAAGACCCATCCTTTGTGACCAGATGTTTAGAGGGAAGCCGTTGATCAAATGACCCCTTCATGAGCAACTCGCTAAGCTGTCGTTATAAGATCTCTGCTGCTATGTATACTTCATGGACATCTTAAGGAAAAGTATACTCCAGCCATAGGAAACACAGCAATTACAATGTTACTGAGGTCACTACTTCTGTTTTTGGAAGTCTATGCCAGCCTGCACTGCACTGGAAAACTTCACTTTAGCTATAACAAGCCTTAGAAAACAGATGTTCTTATCTGGAGTTGATCTGGACTTTGAAACAGCAGTCTTAAGTATCTCAGGTATAGGAAGAGAACTTCTACTGATTCAGCAAAAAGTTCATGATTGAGAGAAAGGAGGTTGTGCCTCTGCAAGTTTTGTGATTGGCCGTTATGCCAATCATGTGACTGGTGGAATTGGATACCATGCTGTGATGGATGGAATTACAATCCCACCCTAAGTATCCAACATCCCTTTATATAAAAACTATGAAAGAAGGCTGTTTTCCAACCATTTCCAGTTACTCTGGGAGACTTCTTTCCTGTGGGCGAGTCCCCTGCAAGGTGCAATAGTAGCCGCTCATAAGAGACTTTACCTAAATCACCTCTGTTTACTAATGGTTTATCATGGGTAGAGCAGGCTGAGTTAAATGCATTAAGAAAAATAGACAAAATTTCAGGGCTCCTAGCCCCAGAAGCAGCAGCAAGGAGACAGTCAGAGTTCCAGAGAATAGCCAGAAGCTAAGCTGTCTGATATCCAAAGCTCAGGCTTAGAGCTAAAATTATGTGAGTTTGGAAGTGCAGCCTCAGATCCTCTAGAATTCTGGGCCTTGAGCTTTAAAGGAGCTTCCCTTGTGTCTACCCACCATTTCTTTCCATACAGCATGAAAGAACCTCTTTTGCAACCCATCTATCAGTCTGTGTCTGAAATAGCTCTTAACAGCTGTGTGGCATTCCAGCCTAAGTGAATTTCTCACTGTTTGAGTTTCTAACTGTCAAGCAGTTGACTGCCAACTCTCCAAAAATACCAATGAAATAAAACCTGCTGATTGCCAGATGCTGGTGGCTCGTGTCTATAATCCTACTACTCAGGTGGCTAAGATCCAGAGGATCATGATTTGAAGCCAGCACAGGCAGAAAAGTCCCAAAGACTCCATCTCCAAAATAACCAGTGAGAAGCCTGGCTAAAAACATAGCTCAAATGGCAGAGCAGCAGATGAGCCAGCAAGCTGGCAAGCACAAAACCCCAAGTTCATACCAATGTACACAGCACAAAGAAAAGGAAAACTGTCCGTCTTCTCTAAGGTTAGGTTCAGAATCCCAGGAGCATCATGACTGCTGTCTTCCCTTAGTACAGCTGAGGAGAAATAAGGAAATGGAAATAACTGCTTCATAAGGGAAGGAACAATACATATGTATAAAAAGGGAAGAGATAACATAGGTATCTCTGCAGATGTTCTACTGCAGAGGATAACGTTTTTATTATGTTCTAGAGGTAATCTATGTGTACTGATAATCTGTGGGTACTGATCTCAGCCATAATGACATGTTGATAAAGACTAAAATATCATTAAAATTTATTCTTCATTTCTGATACTTTCATGTAAGTTCCAGTTTCTTATACAAATACTTAAAGCCCTTAAAGTAGTCACATGTGATATAATGTTCTTCCTGACAAGAATGACAGATGATCAGCACTGGAACAAAAATGATGAAGTCCACAGAGGTTTTATTTTTATTTTTTATTATCTAAAGTGTAACTTCAGGTAAATGTGTAACTTAGGGTAAAGCATACATGATATCACACCGCCTGTGTTGAAGTATATTAAAAGTAAATTACAAGCATCATGACATAGTCTAATCAAGAAAAAAATGGGAGCAAGCAGAAATGTAGAGAATAACTAATGAAAAGTAAACCATTCAAAGATACAGAGAAAATTGAAAGAGGACTAAGGGAACAGTGCTTCACAATATTATGCAAATGAGTTGAAAACCTGGAAAGACCTTATTATTTTTCAAAGAAAATATGAATCATCAAACTGACTTTAAAGTAGTAAGAGAAAATAGAACAATCTCAGAAAAACCTGAGAAAACTATTGAAGCAATGTCTTTTAAAAGAAAATAACAATGTTAGTTTTCCATGTTTCATGGGCTAATTCTTTCACAACTGTAATTCCAACGTATTACTTAGGCAGTTGTTCATTGTTGGTAGAAATGTACATTGCCATCTGTATTATGGAAAACAACATAGATTCCTCAAAAAAATCAAAACACAATCAAAACAAAAAGCAATGAAATCTATCTCAGGGAGGTATCTACACTCACATAATCATTGAAAAATTACTCACAGTAGCCAATGTAGAAACAATCTAAACACTCATCAACAGATGAATGGGTAACGAAAAATATGTTCATATATAATGAAGTAATACTATTCTTCCTTTACAAAGGAGAAAACTTGAACTAGGTTGTGACAACATAGTTGAACCCAGAAGGTACTGTTTTAAGAGCTAAAGCTAGATCAACAGAAATACAACAGCTATTGCATCGCTTCATGCATATGTGCAATCTGATGGCTGCTGGAGGCCAGAAGAAGTGGGAAAATGTTGGTTGAAGAAGAGAAAGTTTCACTTGTAAGATGAGCACATTTTGCCAATCTAATGAAAAGTATTGGTACTAATAGCTGTGTTCAATTTGATGGTGGCTATCATACATTGCAGGCAAACATACCATATGCATTTGCAAAGTATGCACAGAATATCAAGTACACCTTGAATATGTTCAATCTATGTCAGTTCAAAACTTAAAATTTAAGAAATATCCTCTATGACTTCGTTTCAAATAGCACCATTGCCTGTTTCCTGCTCATGCCTCTAGCTGTGCCTCATACTTTGGCTTCTTTTATTTTCTACTTTCAGTAGATGTCTCTGTATCTAGAATAAGAGATATACCCCTCTGTCTCAGAGAATGTGTGAGAAGAATTCTCTTCCTTTCACACAGTCTCCAGCCCTCAGTTCTTGTTTCAGTAAAACTTGATTGCCAAAGAAATTTTTACGGACTCTATTTGATCTTTGTGAATGTACCTCATCGATGATACTCATCTTATCTGACTCTACTTATAAGACTCCATGAAATTAGGAAGAAACTCTGTCATTATGTCTCCAGAATCTGCCATACATGGACAGATAGAATGGTAGGTAACAAACACACATTAACTACAAAATACTGAAGTGAAGGTAGTAGACGAGAAGATTGGATGGGAGATGCAGAGATTGTGTTTCTCTGTTTACTTTATTGTTTCTCTCTTCCTTTTAAAATCCACTGCAGAATTATTCATCCCAACACACAGAGAGCTTATTCGTTTCCACCTAGAAACAATCTCCTATGTTGTAAATCAGAACATTAATTTAGATTTCAGAAGGACCTGTGATTATCTTTTCTTTTCCTTTGATTCCTCCTTTTCTGGGCAACATTCTGATAGACTTTCAGGGGCATTGCCAGGCATCATGTACTGATTTCTAATCTTTTCAAACTTGGGTATATTCTGGGTGATGTGATTTAAGGTTTTATTACGAGAGATCTCCACTCTTGACAGTTCGCCCTCAGCAGCTGTGTAAAACTAATCTGACATATTTTCATACACACACCTTAGTGACAAACAGCCTTTGCAAAGAGACAGGGTTACATTTGATGCTGTTTTAATGACAGTAGAAATTTAATGGCAATATTTCTCTCTTTGTTTCCTAGGAGTAACACAAGACACTAACTAGAATTTTGGTGGTATGTAAAAGCAGTAGACTCTGCTGATGGATTTTTTTTGCATTCTTATTAAGTAAAAGAAGTACACAGAAATGAGATAAGTTCATTTATATAAATGTAAATATATATGTGTTTGTGTGTGTGTGTGTATATATATATATATATATATATATTGACCCTTGCTATACCTCTTTTCTTTGTACCTACTTAGGCTATAATTTGACATTTTCCCTACTATGTTCTCTCTTTTGGATATACAAGGAAATAGAATTAGATGTTCTCTTAAAGGAATAGATGGCATATCCAGTTTAGGACTCTAAGAATGTTTAAACCTCCCATAATCATACACGAGAACATATAAAATGCTCATAAAATTAATAACCTGTTTCAGCTAAACTTGAAATGACATGTAGAGTCACGAAACAATGAAAACTGAGATTACTTTTAAAGTGCAAACATCTGATATGTGTTCACAGAGACTCAACTGCCTGCCCCCTCACCTAGACAGAAATCTGCCATTGCTCACAATAGTTTCTTTACAGCAGTGATTCTCCCAAGGCCCAGGGCTCCCAGGTATGCCTCCGCAGGGGTAGGAGAAGTAAGTGGCAAGATCACACCTCCCTCTCTTTTCTCAAGGAAAGCACTTCCATCTGGAGTCTAGAAAGTGTTGTAGGGTCACATATGAGGTTTATTTGGAAAATGGTTTAATTTTAAAATCATTTTTTTAAATGGGAAAATTACTAACCTGTCTTCACATGATCTTTTATAGAAGAAGGAGGAGGAGGAGGAGGAGGAGGAGGAGGAGGAGGAGGAGGAGGAGAAGAAGAAGAAGAAGAAGAAGAAGAAGAAGAAGAAGAAGAAGAAGAAGAAGAAGAAGAAGAAGAAGAAGAAGAAGAAGAAGAAGAGGAAGAGGAAAAGAAAGGAGGGGGGAGAAAAGGGGGAGGAGGAGGAGGAGGAGGAGGAAGAATTCTTTTCTGTGTTGTCTGAGACTATCAGTCTTGTCAGATCAGAGCTCCACCTTAATGGCTTCCTCTAGCTTTGATTACATCTTTTCTGTTCTCCCTCCAAATACATTGGGGATCATAGCTTCAAAGTATGACATTTGAGGGAGCACAATTCAGCCATTGCATCCAGATATCTAGTGGGTAAATACCAGGATATTTCATTGAGAACAGGTACGAAGGACCCAAGGAAACAGCAAAGGTTGAATTTATCCAGAAATACTCCAAATAGAGTGCAGCTACATATTGCATAATGACATTCTGACACCAGAGGGGACAGGGCATACATTGGTAATTCCTTAAGTTTACATTGTATAGTGACAACAGAGCTGCTGTTATTTAAGGACACTATGTAATATTAGCATAATGACAGAAGTGTCTAGTAGTGCATTTCTCATGACCCATCCCCATCAAGAAGCAATGTATAACTAGCTGTGAAGGGATGCTGGGCAGGGAAATAATATAGTAAATGAGGGCTACGTATGGTATGTAGAATTGGACAAAATTAGACATAGGACCACCGTCTTAATCATATCTCTTTATCAGCAAATGTAGCCACATAACCTACACAGCTGCTACTCAAGTGATACATAAATGAGATCTACAAAAAAGGAAAAGTCAAATAATTGGAAGTGCCTCACTCTTAAAAGCAAAAAGACCAGAAAGAGAAAAAGGCAGAGGGAAGGACAGGGAAGAAATTACATTTGGGTAAGGTGGGAAAGATAGATGAATTTTCTCTCTCATAATGAAAGTTTCTGCCAAAAACAATTAGAGGGAATTTTGTAAATAATGTTAGTTAGCATGGTGAGATGATTTCTTTTATATTCCATATAAATCTTTACCCAAATGATTATTCCTGATGAAAAAGTGCATAAAATTGAGCATCAAACCGCAATATTTTTACAACCGGATTATTTCTGCAACAAAACAGGGCTCAAAGCTCTGTTTGGATTGGTCTATTTCCAAAGTTTCCCAGCACTAAATTAAATAAATGGAAAGTAGAGAACCAATATATCTATGTGTTTGGAATTTAGAAAGTACTGGGCAGAAATAATTTGTGCCCAAACTGAGCACTAAAGAAGCTATTGCTCAGCAGATGTCAATGGAGGCTGGGCTCTCTTCTCTCTGTGGCTGGACCATCCTAAGCCATTCTCTTCAAAGAAGGGCAAATTATCAGAGACGTAAAATAATCCCAAAGTACAGACTGTCATCTCACATGCTCCAAGAGCATCCTGTGGAACAGAGACCTGAGAAATCAACTCACCCTCACTCCACTTCCAGCTTCCAACCCTGTGGTCTGCTATCTAATGCCTGTCACCCACCTTGCAAGTATCTCAGATTGTGAAGTGGGTCTCACTGTCTTCGCTAGCACACTTCAAACAACACACAATCAAAACATGTTGATTACATTTTTTGTTGTTTTTGTTTTTTTCTGCCAGTATTCCCAGAGGCAAAACACAACTATCCTAATTTAGTTTAAGCCACTTTTAACCTTTCTATTTCAGAACACAGCAGGATGTAACATAATAACAGAGCTTGTCTATCTTTTTTGGCATAAGAAAGAAAAAAAAAGCATGAAATGGTTTCAGTATTATCTTCATCCATTTTATGGGTAACCTCCATTAACTTTTTCCTTCATCTCTAATCTAGTCATTCTAGCTTTCCTTCTCCCTGTCCTTGAGAGAGAAACTGTGCAGCATGAAGAGTTCACCTTCTAGCTGCGTCTTCATGGGCTTTCCTCCAACTGTGCAGTGGAGGGGCATGGCAGTGGGGGTGGGGGTGGGGAAATGAGGGCTTTGGCCTCCAAAAGTGGGACTAGTAGATTTCTTTTTGGTGGCTTCAAAGTTGTATCGGATGGAACTAGAACAAATCGTTTTGAGCAAGGTAAGCCAAGAGCAGAAAGACAAACAGCACATGGTCTCTCTTATATGTGGATGTCAAATCAAAAATGCAAGGAGATATGACAAAGTAAACAGAACTGGAGAAACAAAGGACCTTCCCTCAATAAATGACTCCATGTTCTTGACTACATATATGATATATATATTGTTTATATATGTTATACGTATATAGTATACACACACACCACACACACACACACACACACACACACACACATACACACACACTGAGGGAAGCTAGGAGGAGGGCACAGAATCAGAGGGAAATGGGAAAATATACAACAGAGGGGTCCATCAGCTGCCCTGGACATTAATGAAAACAAACTTAGCAACTCAAGGGCGGCCATGGGAGGGAGGGAATGAGTGGGAAAGCAAAAAGAAAGAAATGTACATATCACCCGATGTGGAAGAAATACTTGTATTGTCAAAGCTCATAGAATTCACAAACATTATAGACCACGATAATGACAATTTGCCTTGTAAAGATTAGAATGTGTTTGTGACTTTAACTAAGTGTCACTATCTCACAATACGATGAAATTTGTGAAATTTATGTAATCATTTAATCTCAATAAAAAAACTATTTTTAAAGTCACTTTGCAGTCTTTCCAGCATCTAAATCTCTCTAGTGTCAATTATCCAAATTGATTTAATATGGACAAAGATATGACCACCACAGGGATGGAGGAACCCACATCATGACCTGAGCTAAACATTTAGCCTAGTCTCCCAATTTTACCACAGTAGGTTTTGGTGGGTTTTGATTCTAGCATGCTCTATTTTTGAGGATGAAGGGAGGTTGGTTATTTTATATCTGTGTTATCTGGAATCTCAATGTCATTCCTATTCAAGGTGAGATACAAGGAACTGTGGTCCAATGACATCACCATTTCCCTGGAATGTGTTACAAGACAGAATATGAGGTCATGCTCTGGACTAATAAGTCAGTGTCTTCTTTCTAACATTATCAGTCCAGTATATCTGAACAAAAAAAAATGTGTACTTTGGGCTAGGCACCAGTTGCTCAGCCTGTAAAACCAGCGACTCAGGAGGCTGAGATCTGAGAATAGTGGTTCAAAGCTAGGCATGAAATTCTGTGAGACTCATCTCTAATTAACCACCCAAAATCTAAAAGTGGAACTGTTGTGACTCAAATGGTACAGGGATAATCTTGAGAGAGAAAGAA
>NW_012267223.1:14547793-14551627 GCF_000151885.1 Dipodomys ordii | reverse complement strand
CTGTGGCTCAAGTGGTAGAGCACTAGCCTTAAGCTGAAGAGCTGAGGGACAGCACCCAGGCCCAGGGTTCAGGCCCCATGACCAACAACAACAACAACAAAAAGTTTTGTGTTTTGTTTGTTTGTTTGTTTTTCTTACTGTATACACGGTGTATTCACATACACGTTTGTGGGAAGGCTAGGGGAGGACACAGAATTTTTTGGTAACATTGATCTCTCTAGTCTTATCTTGTAAACACAGTGTGAGAGGTGAACATTGGGTTAGCCCCATGCATGTTAGCCAAGAGTGGCTGAACAGCCCTCCCACTGTACAGAATCTCCTCTAGCAACATGGCATAAAGGGAAATCATCATCATTTACCCTTACCTGTACCCACCTGACACCAAACAACTGATAACCTAGAAAATGGTTATGAACAGGATAGCTATTTTGCCAGTATTTAAGAGATCATCTTGAAGATTTGAAAACATAGCTTTATTGCCTAGATAATAATAAAAAAAAATAATGATTGCTCTGGGTATGGGAATACCCAGAAATCATTCTCAGCAAGTGCTAAAAATATAAGACATACCTATATTCTCAGCTCTTAGAAAGCTGAAACTTGGAGATGGTGAGTTCAAGGCCTGCCTGATCTACAGAGTAAGACCTTAAAGCCAAAAAACAAAAAACAAAAGAAACAAAAAAAAACACCAAAAAAAGAAAGGAGTAGGGAGGACTAGGGAGATGTACTCAGTGGAAGAGCACTTGCCTGGCATGTTCAAGACCCTGGATTTGATACCCAGAATCCCCAAAAAGAAAGAAAGAAAAGAAAAACAATGATTGTAACTTTGTATGATGTACCCTAAATGAAAAAAATAAAGAGACTATTCTACTAGGTACGCTTGAATACTATTAAAGTAGGAAAGGTAAAAATTACCTGTTCTATTGAGCCTAGTGGTTCATACCTGTTATCCTAGCTGCTCAGGAGACCAAGAGCTAAGGATCATGGTTCAAAGCCAGCCTGGGCAGAAAAGTCCCTCTGAGATTCTTATCTCCAATGAACCACTCAAAAACTGGAAGTGGAGCTGTGGCTCAAAGTGGTAGAGCACTAGCCTTGAGCAAAAAGAACTCAGTGACAGCACCCTGAGTTCAAACACCACAACTGACACAAAAAGTAAACAATAAATTTCAAAAAATATGTCTGTTCCTTCACTTCCTACAGAATACTGCAGATTAACATTCTACAATTAATGTTGCTTTTCCCAAACTGAGGAACAGAAAAAAATATATATATATATGCTTATCTGGAACTATATATTCTGTTTTGTCTATTATTTTAACCCATATTGATGAGGCACCAACTAAATTCTTTAGCCATCTGTAGGTCTTCTCCCAGAAAAAAGGCCTAGATCAACAGCTTGTATTCAGCTGTTTGAAAGGTCCACTCTTTAACTGGGAGAACAAGACTGAAAGAAAAGGAGTTGAGACGGAAGGAAGAGAATAAATATGAGGATGCTTTATTAAGTATATGGCTGACTGTCCACAAGTACAAGGGATTTCTCAGTCTGGCAACAGGATTTTCAAAATCCCTTAGAAATTCTGAATCTCAGGACTCCTTTCCCCCTGCCCCCATGCTTTAGCCACCTGTTCTCAGCCCTCACTGTTCATTCAACTGCTCATGGAAGCCAATTCTCTGCACCATGATTCCTCAACAATGTAAAGCCCCTGGAAGGAAGGCTTTATGGGTATGAGGTTTGCCTTTCCCATCAGGAAATGGGTAAAACTCACATAGAACTATTCAGCAAGATTCCTGGTAGTATCAGTAGGTACTCCTTTACATATCCATTCATACTCCAGGCCCCCATCTTAGCAGGAGGCTGGTGGGGGGGGGATACAAAGATTAAATGTCACTCTTCCTGACCTTCAAGAAAGTACACTATGACAAGGTAACAGACCTAAACACATCACATTAAAGTGGGAAACATAAAGGAATAAGAGAAACCTCCAAGCTTATCTGCTGAGATCAGCCATGGGTTGAGAGAAAAGAGAAAATACTCATTGGGCAGAGAAGTCAGTAAGGAATGGACCAGAAGTAGAGGCTGGAAGATCTTGCAGGCTCAGCTTGAAAAGAGTCTATGACATGTCAAGGAAATAGGAGAAGCCAGTGTTGTTGACATTTCATGCATCATGAAAGAGCTTGAGATATTTAGACCAGGCAAGTTCACAGAGACCACATTATCCCTGACATTTTATGTCCTCTGAGGAAGGTAATATTTATGCGAAAAGTAATGGGGAGCTATTTAGGAAAATAATTGAGCGGGAATGGAGTTGATAAAAATGTACATGCTGAATAGATGGTTCTCACCCAGGTGTGGAGGATGGACTGGAAGGGTGAAGCCAGAGAATACATCGACCAGAAAAAAAAATGATAACAATAAAGACTAATAAAAATTCTTGACCATCTATTCTCCTCGCTTCACATGGCTGTTCAAAGGATTAAATAAAACCATTGATGTGGCTGCCAGAGGAAACTATAAAGCATCAGACAGAAGGAACCGTGAGAATTTCTAGGACCATGCCAGTGCTGTATTTCTTTTGTCCTTTGCTCAAGCATGGTCTTTATTTACACTTCTTTTTTTTTTAACATGTTTTCTAGAAGGTCTGACCAGCAGGACTGGGAACCCACCCAGTTGTTTTTTCTAGTCACTATTTTGGAGTGCAAACACATGTGATTTCCGCCCCCGCCCCCCAGGATTCACAAATAATTTGATCTAAAGATCATCCTGGGCTCACCAAATGTTCTCAACAGCCAACAAGACAAGATGACCAAAAGAAGTTGACTTGAACACAATTCCCTTTCCCTCTGAGATCCGCTCAGCGGTACCAGGCCCACGTGTTTGTCAGCAGCTGTAGTTTACAATCTTCTAAGTCTGCTGAGAGGTAATGTCGTTTTTTTTTCCCCCCCAAGCAGATGGAGTCTATTCCTGAGAGCTATGTGTAATTTTTATTTTCTTTAAAGGCTCAAAGGAATCAAGAAAACTGTCAGGACACAAGCAATTAGTGTTCACATTTCCACTGAGGTGCACTGCACCTGAGAGGAATCACGGGACCGACGTAGAAGGGAGCCAGATGGACTTTTATTTAATTGGATGTCACTGGACTGATTTTTAAATTCAGGGACTGCATTGTGATTTCCCACATTTGCCTTGCTAGGCTCCTTTAGGTTTGAAGCCTGAAAGAAATTTCTTTTCACGTCTCTTCTTGAAGCCTGAAGTTTCTGTCCTCTCCTCTCCTCTCTTGTCCTCCTCTTCCCTCCCCTCCTTTCCTTCCCCTACGTTCTCCTCCATACTCCCTTTCTCTCCTCTTCCTTCCCCTCTTCTCTTCTCCTCCTTTCTCTTTCTCTCTTCTCTCTTTTCTTCTTTCCCGTTCTCCTTTCTTATTCATCCTCCTCATCCTCATCTTTTTCCCTCTGTCTCTTTCTTTATCTCTCTTGCTTACCCCCACCCCATCTCTCTCTCTCTCAATTAAAAAGCCAGCGTAAATGGTAGGAAGGGAAAGGATTTCAACAAAAACATGCATAAAGGGTTAGCCAGTCTTTAAGAAGAAAATCATCCTTGAAATTTGTGCACCAGACTTTATTTCTTTTTGTAACCACTGTGCACAGCTCTGTGCCTGAACATAACAAAAATTCAGGTGATTGTTGAAGCTAGCTATAAAATGGTGAAACCTGCCGCTTTATAGAGGCATGAGGATTACCCATGCAGTATCTGCCTCTCTCATCAGTAACGCTCATGAATAACAACATGACATAAATTCATTAATTTGTTCACTTAAGCCTCTCATAGAGACTGAATTG
>NW_012267223.1:14544499-14547743 GCF_000151885.1 Dipodomys ordii | reverse complement strand
AAGGTAACAGACCTAAACACATCACATTAAAGTGGGAAACATAAAGGAATAAGAGAAACCTCCAAGCTTATCTGCTGAGATCAGCCATGGGTTGAGAGAAAAGAGAAAATACTCATTGGGCAGAGAAGTCAGTAAGGAATGGACCAGAAGTAGAGGCTGGAAGATCTTGCAGGCTCAGCTTGAAAAGAGTCTATGACATGTCAAGGAAATAGGAGAAGCCAGTGTTGTTGACATTTCATGCATCATGAAAGAGCTTGAGATATTTAGACCAGGCAAGTTCACAGAGACCACATTATCCCTGACATTTTATGTCCTCTGAGGAAGGTAATATTTATGCGAAAAGTAATGGGGAGCTATTTAGGAAAATAATTGAGCGGGAATGGAGTTGATAAAAATGTACATGCTGAATAGATGGTTCTCACCCAGGTGTGGAGGATGGACTGGAAGGGTGAAGCCAGAGAATACATCGACCAGAAAAAAAAATGATAACAATAAAGACTAATAAAAATTCTTGACCATCTATTCTCCTCGCTTCACATGGCTGTTCAAAGGATTAAATAAAACCATTGATGTGGCTGCCAGAGGAAACTATAAAGCATCAGACAGAAGGAACCGTGAGAATTTCTAGGACCATGCCAGTGCTGTATTTCTTTTGTCCTTTGCTCAAGCATGGTCTTTATTTACACTTCTTTTTTTTTTAACATGTTTTCTAGAAGGTCTGACCAGCAGGACTGGGAACCCACCCAGTTGTTTTTTCTAGTCACTATTTTGGAGTGCAAACACATGTGATTTCCGCCCCCGCCCCCCAGGATTCACAAATAATTTGATCTAAAGATCATCCTGGGCTCACCAAATGTTCTCAACAGCCAACAAGACAAGATGACCAAAAGAAGTTGACTTGAACACAATTCCCTTTCCCTCTGAGATCCGCTCAGCGGTACCAGGCCCACGTGTTTGTCAGCAGCTGTAGTTTACAATCTTCTAAGTCTGCTGAGAGGTAATGTCGTTTTTTTTTCCCCCCCAAGCAGATGGAGTCTATTCCTGAGAGCTATGTGTAATTTTTATTTTCTTTAAAGGCTCAAAGGAATCAAGAAAACTGTCAGGACACAAGCAATTAGTGTTCACATTTCCACTGAGGTGCACTGCACCTGAGAGGAATCACGGGACCGACGTAGAAGGGAGCCAGATGGACTTTTATTTAATTGGATGTCACTGGACTGATTTTTAAATTCAGGGACTGCATTGTGATTTCCCACATTTGCCTTGCTAGGCTCCTTTAGGTTTGAAGCCTGAAAGAAATTTCTTTTCACGTCTCTTCTTGAAGCCTGAAGTTTCTGTCCTCTCCTCTCCTCTCTTGTCCTCCTCTTCCCTCCCCTCCTTTCCTTCCCCTACGTTCTCCTCCATACTCCCTTTCTCTCCTCTTCCTTCCCCTCTTCTCTTCTCCTCCTTTCTCTTTCTCTCTTCTCTCTTTTCTTCTTTCCCGTTCTCCTTTCTTATTCATCCTCCTCATCCTCATCTTTTTCCCTCTGTCTCTTTCTTTATCTCTCTTGCTTACCCCCACCCCATCTCTCTCTCTCTCAATTAAAAAGCCAGCGTAAATGGTAGGAAGGGAAAGGATTTCAACAAAAACATGCATAAAGGGTTAGCCAGTCTTTAAGAAGAAAATCATCCTTGAAATTTGTGCACCAGACTTTATTTCTTTTTGTAACCACTGTGCACAGCTCTGTGCCTGAACATAACAAAAATTCAGGTGATTGTTGAAGCTAGCTATAAAATGGTGAAACCTGCCGCTTTATAGAGGCATGAGGATTACCCATGCAGTATCTGCCTCTCTCATCAGTAACGCTCATGAATAACAACATGACATAAATTCATTAATTTGTTCACTTAAGCCTCTCATAGAGACTGAATTGGGCACTGAATTTTCTAGTGAACCTTGCTTTTATACAGACTGTTCTCCTGTCCCTGTTATCCTGACAGATAACTTTGATTTACCAAGATTCCTTCTCCAAATTTACTAATGACACAAAGCACATCTTTATTGAGGACCTCTTGTGTTAGCTCTCTGCTCCTGGAGACTGACTGGTATAGTTATTTAAAAAAAAAAAAAAACGAACCAAACTTTCTACCTATCACTTTGGGGAGAGCTGTACCACAATGAAAAGCAACCAACAGGCCACTGAGAGGAGAAAAGTTGGGTTACTGGGTTACTTTCCTTCATTTTTCCCTGCAGGGCTGCTGCAGGCTCGTTTTATCTCTCAAACAGCCCTCTACACACCTGTCACTTGCCAGCCTGCCCTATTTTCCCTCCCTGGCTCCCTCCTTTCATTCTCTGCTTCTAGATATCAGTAGCCACTCCCTCTGCTAACACCTTTAGGACTGAGAGAGGAAACCTCAGTACCCCAGGGGGATGCTCCAAGGCTCTGTGAGATCAGATTCCTTTCACTCTGCTCAGTGACTTGTGAATACTCCGTGTATTACAAGTTATCCTCTTTGAATGTCTATATCTTTTTTTTTCACATCAGGTCCCCAGTTCTGGGCCTATCATAGCATAGAAGTAAATAGTCCAGGAAATATAATAAAATTCTTTTCTTGGGGCTTCCTGGTTTACTGTAGAAAGCCAGAACACCAGGCAGTAGTTTGTTCACCCCTACAGAGCATAAGAGAGATACACGATAGTGAAATGTAATGTTTCCAAAAGGTAAGAGGAGGAGGTGTCTTACCTCCTCCACTGTCCCTGTAACAAATTCTTACAGCCTCAAGCATAGTGGCTTAAAGCAACATAAATGTAGTTGCTATATGTTAGCCCTTGTGGTCTTAAATTTAAAATGGTACTTATTGGGTGTGAGAAAAACTCTTTTCTATCAAAGTGTACTGCTTAAGAATTCCTGCTTTGGCCTGGTGGCTTAGCTCTTGTTTAAAAAAAGAGGAATGCTTTGGATTAGTGGCTCAGTGGTAGAGTGCTCGCCTTGCATGCATGAGGCCCTGAGTTCGATTCCTCAGCACCACATAAGCAAAAAGAAAAATGCCGGAAGTGGCACTCTGGTTCAAGTGGTAAAGCACTAGCCTTGAGCTGAAGAGCTGAGGGACAGTGCCCAGACCCAGAGTTCAGGCCCCATGACTGACAAAAAAAAAAGAAATCATTTGTAAAATGTAAGATTTGGACTTCAACTGTTTTGTTTTGTTTTGTTTTCAAGATGGAATTACAACACACTGAAGATTGGGCTGGGAAGGTAGCTCAGTG